>NW_026611686.1:0-347500 GCF_023638135.1 Falco biarmicus | reverse complement strand
TGGGGAACCGCTGAATTTTGGAGTCGGCTGGTGACAAAATGTTCCAATCACACCCCCTGCACAACTCCACCGGGGAAGGTGCCAGACAGGAGTTCTCTTAGTAGTTTTTACACTACCTTGGTAGGCATCTGAAAGGCACCACAAAAGTTGTTCTACCTGCTTTGTGGGCTGAGATGGGGAACCGCTGAATTTTGGACTCGGCTGGTGACAATATTTTAATAAATACACCCCATGCACAACTCCACTAGCGAAGGTGCCAGGAACGAATTCTGTTGGTAGTTTTTACATTGCTCCGGTAGGCAGCTGAAAGGCACAAGAAAAGTTGTTGTACCTGCTTTCTGGGCTGAGATGGGGAACCGCTGAATTTTGGACTCGGCTGGTGACAAAATGTTCCAAAGACACCCCCTGCACAACTCCACCGGGGAAGGTGCCAGACAGGAGTTCTCTTGGTAGATTTTACACTACCTTGGTAGGCATCTGAAAGGCACCACAAAAGTTGTGCTACCTGCTTTCTGGGCTGAGATGAGGAACAGCTGAATTTTGGAGCGGCTGGTGGCAAAATGTTCCAAACACACCCCATGCACAACTCCACCGGGGAAGGTGCCAAACAGGAGTTTTCTTGATAGATTTTACATTGCTCTGGTAGGCACCTCAAAGACACCACAAAACTCCTTCTACCTGCTTTCTGGGCTGAGATGGGGAACCGCTGAATTTTGGAGTCGGCTGGTGACAAAATGTTCCAAACACACCCCATGCACAACTCCACCGGGGAAGGTGCCAGACAGGAGTTCTCTTAATAGTTTTTACACTACCTTGGTAGGCACCTGAAAGACACCACAAAAGTTGTTCTACCTGCTTTCTGGGCTGAGATGGGGAACCGCTGAATTTTGGACTCCGCTGGTGACAAAATGTTCCAAACACACCCCCTGCACAACTCCACCGGGGAAGGTGCCAGGCAGGAGTTCTCCTGCTAGTTTTTACATTGCTCCGGTAGGCATCTGAAAGATACCACAAAAGTTGTTCTACCTGCTTTCTGGGCTGAGATGGGGAACCGCTGAATTTTGGACTCCGCTGGTGACAAAATGTTCCAAACACACCCCATGCACAACTCCACCGGGGAAGGTGCCAGACAAGAGTTCTCTTGATAGTTTTTACACTACCTTGGTAGGCACCTGAAAGACACCACAAAAGTTGTTCTTCCTGCTTTCTGGGCTGAGATGGGGAACCGCTGAATTTTGGAGTCGGCCGGTGACAAAATGTTCCACAGACACCCCATGCATAACTCCACCGGGGAAGGTGCCAGGAACGAATTCTGTTGGTAGTTTTTACACTACCTTGGTAGGCAGCTGCAAGGCACAAGAAAAGTTGTTGTACCTGCTTTGTGGGCTGAGATGGGGAACAGCTGAATTTTGGAGTCGGCTGGTGACAAAATGTTCCAAACACACCCCCTGCACAACTCCACCGGGGAAGGTGCCAGACAGGAGTTCTCCTGGTAGTTTTTACATTGCTCCAGTAGGCATCTGAAAGACACCACAAAAGTTGTTCTACCTGCTTTCTGGGCTGAGATGGGGAACCGCTAAATTTTGGAGTCGGCCGGTGACAAAATGTTCCAAACACACCCCATGCACAACTCCACCGGGGAAGGTGCCAGAAAGGAGTTCTGTTGCTAGTTTTTACACTACCTTGGTAGGCATCTGAAAGACACCACAAAAGTTGTTCTACCTGCTTTCTGGGCTGAGATGGGGAACCGCTGAATTTTGGACTCGGCTGGTGACAAAATGTTCCAAACACACCCTATGCACAACTCCACCGGGGAAGGTGCCAGACAAGAGTTCTCTTGATAGTTTTTACACTACCTTGGTAGGCAGCTGAAAGGCACCAGAAAACTTGTTCTACCTGCTTTCTGGGCTGAGATGGGGAACAGCTGAATTTTGGAGTCGGCCGGTGACAAAATGTTCCACAGACACCCCATGCACAACTCCACCGGGGAAGGTGCCAGGAACGAATTCTGTTGGTAGTTTTTACACTACCTTGGTAGGCAGCTGCAAGGCACAAGAAAAGTTGTTCTACCTGCTTTCTGGGCTGAGATGGGGAACCGCTGAATTTTGGAGTCGGCCGGTGACAAAATGTTCCAAAGACACCCCATGCACAACTCCACCGGGGAAGGTGCCAGACAGGAGTTCTCTTAATAGTTTTTACACTACCTTGGTAGGCATCTGAAAGACACCACAAAAGTTGTTCTACCTGCTTTCTGGGCTGAGATGGGGAACCGCTGAATTTTGGAGTCGGCCGGTGACAAAATGTTCCAAACACACCCCCTGCACAACTCCACCGGGGAAGGTGCCAGACAGGAGTTCTCCTGGTAGTTTTTACACTACCTTGGTAGGCATTTGAAAGGCACCACAAAAGTTGTTCTACCTGCTTTCTGGGCTGAGATGAGGAACAGCTGAATTTTGGAGTCGGCTGGTGGCAAAATGTTCCAAACACACCCCATGCACAACTCCACCGGGGAAGGTGCCAGACAGGAGTTTTCTTGATAGATTTTACATTGCTCTGGTAGGCACCTCAAAGACACCACAAAACTCCTTGTACCTGCTTTCTGGGCTGAGATGGGGAACAGCTGAATTTTGGAGTCGGCCGGTGACAAAATGTTCCAAACACACCCCATGCACAACTCCACCGGGGAAGGTGCCAGACAGGAGTTCTCTTAATAGTTTTTACACTACCTTGGTAGGCATCTGAAAGACACCACAAAAGTTGTTCTTCCTGCTTTCTGGGCTGAGATGGGGAACAGCTGAATTTTGGACTCGGCTGGTGACAAAATGTTCCAAACACACCCCCTGCACAACTCCACCACGGAAGGTGCCAGACAGGAGTTCTCCTGGTAGTTTTTACATTGCTCCGGTAGGCATCTGAAAGATACCACAAAAGTTGTTCTACCTGCTTTCTGGGCTGAGATGGGGAACCGCTGAATTTTGGACTCCGCTGGTGACAAAATGTTCCAAACACACCCCCTGCACAACTCCACCGGGGAAGGTGCCAGACAGGAGTTCTCTTGATAGTTTTTACACTACCTTGGTAGGCACCTGAAAGACACCAGAAAACTTGTTCTACCTGCTTTCTGGGCTGAGATGGGGAACCGCTGAATTTTGGAGTCGGCCGGTGACAAAATGTTCCACAGACACCCCATGCACAACTCCACCGGGGAAGGTGCCAGGAACGAATTCTGTTGGTAGTTTTTACACTACCTTGGTAGGCAGCTGCAAGGCACCACAAAAGTTGTTCTACCTGCTTTCTGGGCTGAGATGGGGAACCGCTGAATTTTGGAGTCGGCTGGTGACAAAATGTTCCAAACACACCCCCTGCACAACTCCACCGGGGAAGGTGCCAGGCAGGAGTTCTCCTGGTAGTTTTTACATTGCTCCGGTAGGCATCTAAAAGACACCACAAAAGTTGTTGTACCTGCTTTCTGGGCTGAGATGGGGAACCGCTGAATTTTGGAGTCGGCTGGTGACAAAATGTTCCAAACACACCCCATGCACAACTCCACCGGGGAAGGTGCCAGACAGGAGTTTTCTTGATAGATTTTACATTGCTCTGGTAGGCACCTCAAAGACACCACAAAACTCCTTCTACCTGCTTTCTGGGCTGAGATGGGGAACAGCTGAATTTTGGACTCGGCCGGTGACAAAATGTTCCAAAGACACCCCATGCACAACTCCACCGGGGAAGGTGCCAGACAGGAGTTCTCTTAATAGTTTTTACACTACCTTGGTAGGCATCTGAAAGGCACCACAAAAGTTGTTCTACCTGCTTTGTGGGCTGAGATGGGGAACAGCTGAATTTTGGACTCGGCTGGTGACAAAATTTTAATAAATACACCCCATGCACAACTCCACTAGCGAAGGTGCCAGGAACGAATTCTGTTGGTAGTTTTTACATTGCTCCGGTAGGCAGCTGAAAGGCACAAGAAAAGTTGTTGTACCTGCTTTCTGGGCTGAGATGGGGAACCGCTGAATTTTGGACTCGGCTGGTGACAAAATGTTCCAAAGACACCCCATGCACAACTCCACCGGGGAAGGTGCCAGACAGGAGTTCTCTTGGTAGATTTTACACTACCTTGGTAGGCATCTGAAAGGCACCACAAAAGTTGTTCTACCTGCTTTCTGGGCTGAGATGAGGAACAGCTGAATTTTGGAGCGGCTGGTGGCAAAATGTTCCAAACACACCCCCTGCACAACTCCACCGGGGAAGGTGCCAGACAGGAGTTTTCTTGATAGATTTTACATTGCTCTGGTAGGCACCTCAAAGACACCACAAAACTCCTTCTACCTGCTTTCTGGGCTGAGATGGGGAACCGCTGAATTTTGGAGTCGGCTGGTGACAAAATGTTCCAAAGACACCCCATGCACAACTCCACCGGGGAAGGTGCCAGACAGGAGTTCTCTTAATAGTTTTTACACTACCTTGGTAGGCACCTGAAAGACACCACAAAAGTTGTTCTACCTGCTTTCTGGGCTGAGATGGGGAACCGCTGAATTTTGGACTCGGCTGGTGACAAAATGTTCCAAACACACCCCCTGCACAACTCCACCGGGGAAGGTGCCAGGCAGGAGTTCTCCTGCTAGTTTTTACATTGCTCCGGTAGGCATCTGAAAGATACCACAAAAGTTGTTCTACCTGCTTTCTGGGCTGAGATGGGGAACCGCTGAATTTTGGAGTCGGCCGGTGACAAAATGTTCCAAACACACCCCATGCACAACTCCACCGGGGAAGGTGCCAGAAAGGAGTTCTGTTGCTAGTTTTTACACTACCTTGGTAGGCATCTGAAAGACACCACAAAAGTTGTTCTACCTGCTTTCTGGGCTGAGATGGGGAACCGCTGAATTTTGGACTCGGCTGGTGACAAAATGTTCCAAACACACCCTATGCACAACTCCACCGGGGAAGGTGCCAGACAAGAGTTCTCTTGATAGTTTTTACACTACCTTGGTAGGCAGCTGAAAGGCACCAGAAAACTTGTTCTACCTGCTTTCTGGGCTGAGATGGGGAACCGCTGAATTTTGGAGTCGGCCGGTGACAAAATGTTCCACAGACACCCCATGCACAACTCCACCGGGGAAGGTGCCAGGAACGAATTCTGTTGGTAGTTTTTACACTACCTTGGTAGGCAGCTGCAAGGCACAAGAAAAGTTGTTCTACCTGCTTTCTGGGCTGAGATGGGGAACCGCTGAATTTTGGAGACGGCTGGTGACAAAATGTTCCAAACACACCCCATGCACAACTCCACCGGGGAAGGTGCCAGACAGGAGTTCTCCTGGTAGTTTTTACACTACCTTGGTAGGCATTTGAAAGGCACCACAAAAGTTGTTCTACCTGCTTTCTGGGCTGAGATGAGGAACAGCTGAATTTTGGAGTCGGCTGGTGGCAAAATGTTCCAAACACACCCCATGCACAACTCCACCGGGGAAGGTGCCAGACAGGAGTTTTCTTGATAGATTTTACATTGCTCTGGTAGGCACCTCAAAGACACCACAAAACTCCTTCTACCTGCTTTCTGGGCTGAGATGGGGAACCGCTGAATTTTGGAGTCGGCTGGTGACAAAATGTTCCAAAGACACCCCATGCACAACTCCACCGGGGAAGGTGCCAGACAGGAGTTCTCTTAATAGTTTTTACACTACCTTGGTAGGCACCTGAAAGACACCACAAAAGTTGTTCTACCTGCTTTCTGGGCCGAGATGGGGAACCGCTGAATTTTGGACTCGGCTGGTGACAAAATGTTCCAAACACACCCCCTGCACAACTCCACCGGGGAAGGTGCCAGGCAGGAGTTCTCCTGCTAGTTTTTACATTGCTCTGGTAGGCATCTGAAAGATACCACAAAAGTTGTTCTACCTGCTTTCTGGGCTGAGATGGGGAACCGCTGAATTTTGGAGTCGGCTGGTGACAAAATGTTCCAAACACACCCCCTGCACAACTCCACCGGGGAAGGTGCCAGAAAGGAGTTCTCTTGCTAGTTTTTACACTACCTTGGTAGGCATCTGAAAGACACCACAAAAGTTGTTCTACCTGCTTTCTGGGCTGAGATGGGGAACCGCTGAATTTTGGAGTCGGCCGGTGACAAAATGTTCCAAACACACCCTATGCACAACTCCACCGGGGAAGGTGCCAGGAACGAATTCTGTTGGTAGTTTTTACACTACCTTGGTAGGCAGCTGCAAGGCACAAGAAAAGTTGTTCTACCTGCTTTCTGGGCTGAGATGGGGAACCGCTGAATTTTGGAGTCGGCTGGTGACAAAATGTTCCAAACACACCCCATGCACAACTCCACCGGGGAAGGTGCCAGACAGGAGTTCTCCTGGTAGTTTTTACACTACCTTGGTAGGCATTTGAAAGGCACCACAAAAGTTGTTCTACCTGCTTTCTGGGCTGAGATGAGGAACAGCTGAATTTTGGAGTCGGCTGGTGGCAAAATGTTCCAAACACACCCCATGCACAACTCCACCGGGGAAGGTGCCAGACAGGAGTTTTCTTGATAGATTTTACATTGCTCTGGTAGGCACCTCAAAGACACCACAAAACTCCTTCTACCTGCTTTCTGGGCTGAGATGGGGAACAGCTGAATTTTGGAGTCGGCCGGTGACAAAATGTTCCAAAGACACCCCATGCACAACTCCACCGGGGAAGGTGCCAGACAGGAGTTCTCTTAATAGTTTTTACACTACCTTGGTAGGCATCTGAAAGACACCACAAAAGTTGTTCTTCCTGCTTTCTGGGCTGAGATGGGGAACCGCTGAATTTTGGACTCGGCTGGTGACAAAATGTTCCAAACACACCCCCTGCACAACTCCACCACGGAAGGTGCCAGACAGGAGTTCTCCTGGTAGTTTTTACATTGCTCCGGTAGGCATCTGAAAGACACCACAAAAGTTGTTCTACCTGCTTTCTGGGCTGAGATGGGGAAACGCTGAATTTTGGACTCCGCTGGTGACAAAATGTTCCAAACACACCCCCTGCACAACTCCACCGGGGAAGGTGCCAGACAGGAGTTCTCTTGATAGTTTTTACACTACCTTGGTAGGCACCTGAAAGACACCACAAAAGTTGTTCTTCCTGCTTTCTGGGCTGAGATGGGGAACCGCTGAATTTTGGAGTCGGCCGGTGACAAAATGTTCCACAGACACCCCATGCACAACTCCACCGGGGAAGGTGCCAGGAACGAATTCTGTTGGTAGTTTTTACACTACCTTGGTAGGCAGCGGAAAGGGACCACAAAAGTTGTTCTACCTGCTTTGTGGGCTGAGATGGGGAACCCCTGAATTTTGGAGTCGGCTGGTGACAAAATGTTCCAAACACACCCCCTGCACAACTCCACCGGGGAAGGTGCCAGACAGGAGTTCTCTTAGTAGTTTTTACACTACCTTGGTAGGCACCTGAAAGACACCACAAAAGTTGTTCTACCTGCTTTCTGGGCTGAGATGGGGAACCGCTGAATTTTGGAGTCGGCCGGTGACAAAATGTTCCAAAGACACCCCATGCACAACTCCACCGGGGAAGGTGCCAGAAAGGCGTTCTGTTGCTAGTTTTTACACTACCTTGGTAGGCATCTGAAAGACACCACAAAAGTTGTTCTACCTGCTTTCTGGGCTGAGATGGGGAAACGCTGAATTTTGGACTCGGCTGGTGACAAAATGTTCCAAACACACCCTATGCACAACTCCACCGGGGAAGGTGCCAGACAAGAGTTCTCTTGATAGTTTTTACACTACCTTGGTAGGCAGCTGAAAGGCACCAGAAAACTTGTTCTACCTGCTTTCTGGGCTGAGATGGGGAACCGCTGAATTTTGGAGTCGGCCGGTGACAAAATGTTCCACAGACACCCCATGCACAACTCCACCGGGGAAGGTGCCAGGAACGAATTCTGTTGGTAGTTTTTACACTACCTTGGTAGGCAGCTGCAAGGCACAAGAAAAGTTGTTGTACCTGCTTTCTGGGCTGAGATGGGGAACCGCTGAATTTTGGAGTCGGCCGGTGACAAAATGTTCCAAACACACCCCCTGCACAACTCCACCGGGGAAGGTGCCAGACAGGAGTTCTCCTGGTAGTTTTTACATTGCTCCGGTAGGCACCTGAAAGACACCACAAAAGTTGTTCTACCTGCTTTCTGGGCTGAGATGGGGAACCGCTGAATTTTGGAGTCGGCCGGTGACAAAATGTTCCAAACACACCCCATGCACAACTCCACCGGGGAAGGTGCCAGGCAGGAGTTCTCCTGCTAGTTTTTACATTGCTCCGGTAGGCATCTGAAAGATACCACAAAAGTTGTTCTACCTGCTTTCTGGGCTGAGATGGGGAACCGCTGAATTTTGGACTCCGCTGGTGACAAAATGTTCCAAACACACCCCCTGCACAACTCCACCGGGGAAGGTGCCAGACAAGAGTTCTCTTGATAGTTTTTACACTACCTTGGTAGGCACCTGAAAGACACCACAAAAGTTGTTCTACCTGCTTTCTGGGCTGAGATGGGGAACCGCTGAATTTTGGACTCGGCCGGTGACAAAATGTTCCACAGACACCCCATGCATAACTCCACCGGGGAAGGTGCCAGGAACGAATTCTGTTGGTAGTTTTTACACTACCTTGGTAGGCAGCTGCAAGGCACAAGAAAAGTTGTTGTACCTGCTTTGTGGGCTGAGATGGGGAACAGCTGAATTTTGGACTCGGCTGGTGACAAAATGTTCCAAACACACCCCATGCACAACTCCACCGGGGAAGGTGCCAGACAGGAGTTCTCCTGGTAGTTTTTACATTGCTCCGGTAGGCATCTGAAAGATACCACAAAAGTTGTTCTACCTGCTTTCTGGGCTGAGATGGGGAACCGCTGAATTTTGGAGTCGGCCGGTGACAAAATGTTCCAAACACACCCCATGCACAACTCCACCGGGGAAGGTGCCAGAAAGGAGTTCTGTTGCTAGTTTTTACACTACCTTGGTAGGCATCTGAAAGACACCACAAAAGTTGTTCTACCTGCTTTCTGGGCTGAGATGGGGAACCGCTGAATTTTGGACTCGGCTGGTGACAAAATGTTCCAAACACACCCCATGCACAACTCCACCGGGGAAGGTGCCAGACAAGAGTTCTCTTGATAGTTTTTACACTACCTTGGTAGGCAGCTGAAAGACACCAGAAAACTTGTTCTACCTGCTTTCTGGGCTGAGATGGGGAACCGCTGAATTTTGGAGTCGGCCGGTGACAAAATGTTCCACAGACACCCCATGCACAACTCCACCGGGGAAGGTGCCAGGAACGAATTCTGTTGGTAGTTTTTACACTACCTTGGTAGGCAGCTGCAAGGCACAAGAAAAGTTGTTCTACCTGCTTTCTGGGCTGAGATGGGGAACCGCTGAATTTTGGAGACGGCTGGTGACAAAATGTTCCAAACACACCCCATGCACAACTCCACCGGGGAAGGTGCCAGACAGGAGTTCTCCTGGTAGTTTTTACACTACCTTGGTAGGCATTTGAAAGGCACCACAAAAGTTGTTCTACCTGCTTTCTGGGCTGAGATGAGGAACAGCTGAATTTTGGAGTCGGCTGGTGGCAAAATGTTCCAAACACACCCCCTGCACAACTCCACCGGGGAAGGTGCCAGACAGGAGTTTTCTTGATAGATTTTACATTGCTCTGGTAGGCACCTCAAAGACACCACAAAACTCCTTCTACCTGCTTTCTGGGCTGAGATGGGGAACAGCTGAATTTTGGAGTCGGCCGGTGACAAAATGTTCCAAACACACCCCATGCACAACTCCACCGGGGAAGGTGCCAGACAGGAGTTCTCTTAATAGTTTTTACACTACCTTGGTAGGCATCTGAAAGACACCACAAAAGTTGTTCTTCCTGCTTTCTGGGCTGAGATGGGGAACAGCTGAATTTTGGACTCGGCTGGTGACAAAATGTTCCAAACACACCCCCTGCACAACTCCACCACGGAAGGTGCCAGACAGGAGTTCTCCTGGTAGTTTTTACATTGCTCCGGTAGGCATCTGAAAGACACCACAAAAGTTGTTCTACCTGCTTTCTGGGCTGAGATGGGGAAACGCTGAATTTTGGACTCCGCTGGTGACAAAATGTTCCAAACACACCCCCTGCACAACTCCACCGGGGAAGGTGCCAGACAGGAGTTCTCTTGATAGTTTTTACACTACCTTGGTAGGCACCTGAAAGACACCACAAAAGTTGTTCTTCCTGCTTTCTGGGCTGAGATGGGGAACCGCTGAATTTTGGAGTCGGCCGGTGACAAAATGTTCCACAGACACCCCATGCACAACTCCACCGGGGAAGGTGCCAGGAACGAATTCTGTTGGTAGTTTTTACACTACCTTGGTAGGCAGCTGAAAGGGACCACAAAAGTTGTTCTACCTGCTTTGTGGGCTGAGATGGGGAACCCCTGAATTTTGGAGTCGGCTGGTGACAAAATGTTCCAAACACACCCCCTGCACAACTCCACCGGGGAAGGTGCCAGACAGGAGTTCTCTTAGTAGTTTTTACACTACCTTGGTAGGCACCTGAAAGACACCACAAAAGTTGTTCTACCTGCTTTCTGGGCTGAGATGGGGAACCGCTGAATTTTGGAGTCGGCCGGTGACAAAATGTTCCAAAGACACCCCATGCACAACTCCACCGGGGAAGGTGCCAGAAAGGCGTTCTGTTGCTAGTTTTTACACTACCTTGGTAGGCATCTGAAAGACACCACAAAAGTTGTTCTACCTGCTTTCTGGGCTGAGATGGGGAAACGCTGAATTTTGGACTCGGCTGGTGACAAAATGTTCCAAACACACCCTATGCACAACTCCACCGGGGAAGGTGCCAGACAAGAGTTCTCTTGATAGTTTTTACACTACCTTGGTAGGCAGCTGAAAGGCACCAGAAAACTTGTTCTACCTGCTTTCTGGGCTGAGATGGGGAACCGCTGAATTTTGGAGTCGGCCGGTGACAAAATGTTCCACAGACACCCCATGCACAACTCCACCGGGGAAGGTGCCAGGAACGAATTCTGTTGGTAGTTTTTACACTACCTTGGTAGGCAGCTGAAAGGCACCACAAAAGTTGTTGTACCTGCTTTCTGGGCTGAGATGGGGAACCGCTGAATTTTGGAGTCGGCCGGTGACAAAATGTTCCAAACACACCCCCTGCACAACTCCACCGGGGAAGGTGCCAGACAGGAGTTCTCCTGGTAGTTTTTACATTGCTCCGGTAGGCACCTGAAAGACACCACAAAAGTTGTTCTACCTGCTTTCTGGGCTGAGATGGGGAACCGCTGAATTTTGGACTCCGCTGGTGACAAAATGTTCCAAACACACCCCCTGCACAACTCCACCGGGGAAGGTGCCAGGCAGGAGTTCTCCTGCTAGTTTTTACATTGCTCCGGTAGGCATCTGAAAGATACCACAAAAGTTGTTCTACCTGCTTTCTGGGCTGAGATGGGGAACCGCTGAATTTTGGACTCCGCTGGTGACAAAATGTTCCAAACACACCCCCTGCACAACTCCACCACGGAAGGTGCCAGACAAGAGTTCTCTTGATAGTTTTTACACTACCTTGGTAGGCACCTGAAAGACACCACAAAAGTTGTTCTACCTGCTTTCTGGGCTGAGATGGGGAACCGCTGAATTTTGGAGTCGGCCGGTGACAAAATGTTCCACAGACACCCCATGCATAACTCCACCGGGGAAGGTGCCAGGAACGAATTCTGTTGGTAGTTTTTACACTACCTTGGTAGGCAGCTGCAAGGCACAAGAAAAGTTGTTGTACCTGCTTTGTGGGCTGAGATGGGGAACAGCTGAATTTTGGACTCGGCTGGTGACAAAATGTTCCAAACACACCCCATGCACAACTCCACCGGGGAAGGTGCCAGAAAGGAGTTCTGTTGCTAGTTTTTACACTACCTTGGTAGGCATCTGAAAGACACCACAAAAGTTGTTCTACCTGCTTTCTGGGCTGAGATGGGGAACCGCTGAATTTTGGAGTCGGCTGGTGACAAAATGTTCCAAACACACCCCATGCACAACTCCACCGGGGAAGGTGCCAGACAAGAGTTCTCTTGATAGTTTTTACACTACCTTGGTAGGCAGCTGAAAGACACCAGAAAACTTGTTCTACCTGCTTTCTGGGCTGAGATGGGGAACCGCTGAATTTTGGAGTCGGCCGGTGACAAAATGTTCCACAGACACCCCATGCACAACTCCACCGGGGAAGGTGCCAGGAACGAATTCTGTTGGTAGTTTTTACACTACCTTGGTAGGCAGCTGCAAGGCACAAGAAAAGTTGTTCTACCTGCTTTCTGGGCTGAGATGGGGAACCGCTGAATTTTGGAGACGGCTGGTGACAAAATGTTCCAAACACACCCCATGCACAACTCCACCGGGGAAGGTGCCAGACAGGAGTTCTCCTGGTAGTTTTTACACTACCTTGGTAGGCATTTGAAAGGCACCACAAAAGTTGTTCTACCTGCTTTCTGGGCTGAGATGAGGAACAGCTGAATTTTGGAGTCGGCTGGTGGCAAAATGTTCCAAACACACCCCATGCACAACTCCACCGGGGAAGGTGCCAGACAGGAGTTTTCTTGATAGATTTTACATTGCTCTGGTAGGCACCTCAAAGACACCACAAAACTCCTTCTACCTGCTTTCTGGGCTGAGATGGGGAACAGCTGAATTTTGGAGTCGGCCGGTGACAAAATGTTCCAAACACACCCCATGCACAACTCCACCGGGGAAGGTGCCAGACAGGAGTTCTCTTAATAGTTTTTACACTACCTTGGTAGGCATCTGAAAGACACCACAAAAGTTGTTCTTCCTGCTTTCTGGGCTGAGATGGGGAACAGCTGAATTTTGGACTCGGCTGGTGACAAAATGTTCCAAACACACCCCCTGCACAACTCCACCACGGAAGGTGCCAGACAGGAGTTCTCCTGGTAGTTTTTACATTGCTCCGGTAGGCATCTGAAAGACACCACAAAAGTTGTTCTACCTGCTTTCTGGGCTGAGATGGGGAAACGCTGAATTTTGGACTCCGCTGGTGACAAAATGTTCCAAACACACCCCATGCACAACTCCACCGGGGAAGGTGCCAGACAGGAGTTCTCTTGATAGTTTTTACACTACCTTGGTAGGCACCTGAAAGACACCACAAAAGTTGTTCTTCCTGCTTTCTGGGCTGAGATGGGGAACCGCTGAATTTTGGAGTCGGCCGGTGACAAAATGTTCCACAGACACCCCATGCACAACTCCACCGGGGAAGGTGCCAGGAACGAATTCTGTTGGTAGTTTTTACACTACCTTGGTAGGCACCTGAAAGACACCACAAAAGTTGTTCTACCTGCTTTCTGGGCTGAGATGGGGAACCGCTGAATTTTGGAGTCGGCCGGTGACAAAATGTTCCAAAGACACCCCATGCACAACTCCACCGGGGAAGGTGCCAGAAAGGAGTTCTGTTGCTAGTTTTTACACTACCTTGGTAGGCATCTGAAAGACACCACAAAAGTTGTTCTACCTGCTTTCTGGGCTGAGATGGGGAACCGCTGAATTTTGGACTCGGCTGGTGACAAAATGTTCCAAACACACCCCCTGCACAACTCCACCGGGGAAGGTGCCAGACAGGAGTTCTCCTGGTAGTTTTTACATTGCTCCGGTAGGCAGCTGAAAGATACCACAAAAGTTGTTCTACCTGCTTTCTGGGCTGAGATGGGGAACCGCTGAATTTTGGAGTCGGCCGGTGACAAAATGTTCCAAACACACCCCATGCACAACTCCACCGGGGAAGGTGCCAGAAAGGAGTTCTGTTGCTAGTTTTTACACTACCTTGGTAGGCATCTGAAAGACACCACAAAAGTTGTTCTACCTGCTTTCTGGGCTGAGATGGGGAACCGCTGAATTTTGGACTCGGCTGGTGACAAAATGTTCCAAACACACCCTATGCACAACTCCACCGGGGAAGGTGCCAGACAAGAGTTCTCTTGATAGTTTTTACACTACCTTGGTAGGCAGCTGAAAGGCACCAGAAAACTTGTTCTACCTGCTTTCTGGGCTGAGATGGGGAACCGCTGAATTTTGGAGTCGGCCGGTGACAAAATGTTCCAAACACACCCCATGCACAACTCCACCGGGGAAGGTGCCAGGAACGAATTCTGTTGGTAGTTTTTACACTACCTTGGTAGGCAGCTGCAAGGCACAAGAAAAGTTGTTCTACCTGCTTTCTGGGCTGAGATGGGGAACCGCTGAATTTTGGAGACGGCTGGTGACAAAATGTTCCAAACACACCCCATGCACAACTCCACCGGGGAAGGTGCCAGACAGGAGTTCTCCTGGTAGTTTTTACACTACCTTGGTAGGCATTTGAAAGGCACCACAAAAGTTGTTCTACCTGCTTTGTGGGCTGAGATGAGGAACAGCTGAATTTTGGAGTCGGCTGGTGGCAAAATGTTCCAAACACTCCCCATGCACAACTCCACCGGGGAAGGTGCCAGACAGGAGTTTTCTTGATAGATTTTACATTGCTCTGGTAGGCACCTCAAAGACACCACAAAACTCCTTCTACCTGCTTTCTGGGCTGAGATGGGGAACAGCTGAATTTTGGAGTCGGCCGGTGACAAAATGTTCCAAACACACCCCATGCACAACTCCACCGGGGAAGGTGCCAGACAGGAGTTCTCTTAATAGTTTTTACACTACCTTGGTAGGCATCTGAAAGACACCACAAAAGTTGTTCTTCCTGCTTTCTGGGCTGAGATGGGGAACAGCTGAATTTTGGACTCGGCTGGTGACAAAATGTTCCAAACACACCCCCTGCACAACTCCACCACGGAAGGTGCCAGACAGGTGTTCTCCTGGTAGTTTTTACATTGCTCCGGTAGGCATCTGAAAGACACCACAAAAGTTGTTCTACCTGCTTTCTGGGCTGAGATGGGGAAACGCTGAATTTTGGGCTCCGCTGGTGACAAAATGTTCCAAACACACCCCCTGCACAACTCCACCGGGGAAGGTGCCAGACAGGAGTTCTCTTGATAGTTTTTACACTACCTTGGTAGGCACCTGAAAGACACCACAAAAGTTGTTCTTCCTGCTTTCTGGGCTGAGATGGGGAACAGCTGAATTTTGGAGTCGGCCGGTGACAAAATGTTCCACAGACACCCCATGCACAACTCCACCGGGGAAGGTGCCAGGAACGAATTCTGTTGGTAGTTTTTACACTACCTTGGTAGGCAGCTGCAAGGCACAAGAAAAGTTGTTCTACCTGCTTTCTGGGCTGAGATGGGGAACCGCTGAATTTTGGACTCGGCTGGTGACAAAATGTTCCAAACACACCCCCTGCACAACTCCACCGGGGAAGGTGCCAGACAGGAGTTCTCCTGGTAGTTTTTACACTACCTTGGTAGGCACCTGAAAGACACCACAAAAGTTGTTCTACCTGCTTTCTGGGCTGAGATGGGGAACAGCTGAATTTTGGACTCGGCTGGTGACAAAATTTTAATAAATACACCCCATGCACAACTCCACCGGGGAAGGTGCCAGGAAGGAATTCTGTTGGTAGTTTTTACATTGCTCCGGTAGGCATCAAAAAGACACTATAAAAGTTGTTCTACCTGCTTTCTGGGCTGAGATGGGGAACCGCTGAATTTTGGACTCGGCTGGTGACAAAATGTTCCAAACACACCCTATGCACAACTCCACCGGGGAAGGTGCCAGACAAGAGTTCTCTTGATAGTTTTTACACTACCTTGGTAGGCAGCTGAAAGGCACCAGAAAACTTGTTCTACCTGCTTTCTGGGCTGAGATGGGGAACCGCTGAATTTTGGAGTCGGCCGGTGACAAAATGTTCCACAGACACCCCATGCACAACTCCACCGGGGAAGGTGCCAGGAACGAATTCTGTTGGTAGTTTTTACACTACCTTGGTAGGCAGCTGAAAGGCACCACAAAAGTTGTTGTACCTGCTTTCTGGGCTGAGATGGGGAACCGCTGAATTTTGGAGTCGGCCGGTGACAAAATGTTCCAAACACACCCCCTGCACAACTCCACCGGGGAAGGTGCCAGACAGGAGTTCTCCTGGTAGTTTTTACATTGCTCCGGTAGGCACCTGAAAGACACCACAAAAGTTGTTCTACCTGCTTTCTGGGCTGAGATGGGGAACCGCTGAATTTTGGACTCCGCTGGTGACAAAATGTTCCAAACACACCCCCTGCACAACTCCACCGGGGAAGGTGCCAGGCAGGAGTTCTCCTGCTAGTTTTTACATTGCTCCGGTAGGCATCTGAAAGATACCACAAAAGTTGTTCTACCTGCTTTCTGGGCTGAGATGGGGAACCGCTGAATTTTGGACTCCGCTGGTGACAAAATGTTCCAAACACACCCCCTGCACAACTCCACCACGGAAGGTGCCAGACAAGAGTTCTCTTGATAGTTTTTACACTACCTTGGTAGGCACCTGAAAGACACCACAAAAGTTGTTCTACCTGCTTTCTGGGCTGAGATGGGGAACCGCTGAATTTTGGAGTCGGCCGGTGACAAAATGTTCCACAGACACCCCATGCATAACTCCACCGGGGAAGGTGCCAGGAACGAATTCTGTTGGTAGTTTTTACACTACCTTGGTAGGCAGCTGCAAGGCACAAGAAAAGTTGTTGTACCTGCTTTGTGGGCTGAGATGGGGAACAGCTGAATTTTGGACTCGGCTGGTGACAAAATGTTCCAAACACACCCCATGCACAACTCCACCGGGGAAGGTGCCAGAAAGGAGTTCTGTTGCTAGTTTTTACACTACCTTGGTAGGCATCTGAAAGACACCACAAAAGTTGTTCTACCTGCTTTCTGGGCTGAGATGGGGAACCGCTGAATTTTGGAGTCGGCTGGTGACAAAATGTTCCAAACACACCCCATGCACAACTCCACCGGGGAAGGTGCCAGACAAGAGTTCTCTTGATAGTTTTTACACTACCTTGGTAGGCAGCTGAAAGACACCAGAAAACTTGTTCTACCTGCTTTCTGGGCTGAGATGGGGAACCGCTGAATTTTGGAGTCGGCCGGTGACAAAATGTTCCACAGACACCCCATGCACAACTCCACCGGGGAAGGTGCCAGGAACGAATTCTGTTGGTAGTTTTTACACTACCTTGGTAGGCAGCTGCAAGGCACAAGAAAAGTTGTTCTACCTGCTTTCTGGGCTGAGATGGGGAACCGCTGAATTTTGGAGACGGCTGGTGACAAAATGTTCCAAACACACCCCATGCACAACTCCACCGGGGAAGGTGCCAGACAGGAGTTCTCCTGGTAGTTTTTACACTACCTTGGTAGGCATTTGAAAGGCACCACAAAAGTTGTTCTACCTGCTTTCTGGGCTGAGATGAGGAACAGCTGAATTTTGGAGTCGGCTGGTGGCAAAATGTTCCAAACACACCCCATGCACAACTCCACCGGGGAAGGTGCCAGACAGGAGTTTTCTTGATAGATTTTACATTGCTCTGGTAGGCACCTCAAAGACACCACAAAACTCCTTCTACCTGCTTTCTGGGCTGAGATGGGGAACAGCTGAATTTTGGAGTCGGCCGGTGACAAAATGTTCCAAACACACCCCATGCACAACTCCACCGGGGAAGGTGCCAGACAGGAGTTCTCTTAATAGTTTTTACACTACCTTGGTAGGCATCTGAAAGACACCACAAAAGTTGTTCTTCCTGCTTTCTGGGCTGAGATGGGGAACAGCTGAATTTTGGACTCGGCTGGTGACAAAATGTTCCAAACACACCCCCTGCACAACTCCACCACGGAAGGTGCCAGACAGGAGTTCTCCTGGTAGTTTTTACATTGCTCCGGTAGGCATCTGAAAGACACCACAAAAGTTGTTCTACCTGCTTTCTGGGCTGAGATGGGGAAACGCTGAATTTTGGACTCCGCTGGTGACAAAATGTTCCAAACACACCCCATGCACAACTCCACCGGGGAAGGTGCCAGACAGGAGTTCTCTTGATAGTTTTTACACTACCTTGGTAGGCACCTGAAAGACACCACAAAAGTTGTTCTTCCTGCTTTCTGGGCTGAGATGGGGAACCGCTGAATTTTGGAGTCGGCCGGTGACAAAATGTTCCACAGACACCCCATGCACAACTCCACCGGGGAAGGTGCCAGGAACGAATTCTGTTGGTAGTTTTTACACTACCTTGGTAGGCACCTGAAAGACACCACAAAAGTTGTTCTACCTGCTTTCTGGGCTGAGATGGGGAACCGCTGAATTTTGGAGTCGGCCGGTGACAAAATGTTCCAAAGACACCCCATGCACAACTCCACCGGGGAAGGTGCCAGAAAGGAGTTCTGTTGCTAGTTTTTACACTACCTTGGTAGGCATCTGAAAGACACCACAAAAGTTGTTCTACCTGCTTTCTGGGCTGAGATGGGGAACCGCTGAATTTTGGACTCGGCTGGTGACAAAATGTTCCAAACACACCCCCTGCACAACTCCACCGGGGAAGGTGCCAGACAGGAGTTCTCCTGGTAGTTTTTACATTGCTCCGGTAGGCAGCTGAAAGATACCACAAAAGTTGTTCTACCTGCTTTCTGGGCTGAGATGGGGAACCGCTGAATTTTGGAGTCGGCCGGTGACAAAATGTTCCAAACACACCCCATGCACAACTCCACCGGGGAAGGTGCCAGAAAGGAGTTCTGTTGCTAGTTTTTACACTACCTTGGTAGGCATCTGAAAGACACCACAAAAGTTGTTCTACCTGCTTTCTGGGCTGAGATGGGGAACCGCTGAATTTTGGACTCGGCTGGTGACAAAATGTTCCAAACACACCCTATGCACAACTCCACCGGGGAAGGTGCCAGACAAGAGTTCTCTTGATAGTTTTTACACTACCTTGGTAGGCAGCTGAAAGGCACCAGAAAACTTGTTCTACCTGCTTTCTGGGCTGAGATGGGGAACCGCTGAATTTTGGAGTCGGCCGGTGACAAAATGTTCCAAACACACCCCATGCACAACTCCACCGGGGAAGGTGCCAGGAACGAATTCTGTTGGTAGTTTTTACACTACCTTGGTAGGCAGCTGCAAGGCACAAGAAAAGTTGTTCTACCTGCTTTCTGGGCTGAGATGGGGAACCGCTGAATTTTGGAGACGGCTGGTGACAAAATGTTCCAAACACACCCCATGCACAACTCCACCGGGGAAGGTGCCAGACAGGAGTTCTCCTGGTAGTTTTTACACTACCTTGGTAGGCATTTGAAAGGCACCACAAAAGTTGTTCTACCTGCTTTGTGGGCTGAGATGAGGAACAGCTGAATTTTGGAGTCGGCTGGTGGCAAAATGTTCCAAACACTCCCCATGCACAACTCCACCGGGGAAGGTGCCAGACAGGAGTTTTCTTGATAGATTTTACATTGCTCTGGTAGGCACCTCAAAGACACCACAAAACTCCTTCTACCTGCTTTCTGGGCTGAGATGGGGAACAGCTGAATTTTGGAGTCGGCCGGTGACAAAATGTTCCAAACACACCCCATGCACAACTCCACCGGGGAAGGTGCCAGACAGGAGTTCTCTTAATAGTTTTTACACTACCTTGGTAGGCATCTGAAAGACACCACAAAAGTTGTTCTTCCTGCTTTCTGGGCTGAGATGGGGAACAGCTGAATTTTGGACTCGGCTGGTGACAAAATGTTCCAAACACACCCCCTGCACAACTCCACCACGGAAGGTGCCAGACAGGAGTTCTCCTGGTAGTTTTTACATTGCTCCGGTAGGCATCTGAAAGACACCACAAAAGTTGTTCTACCTGCTTTCTGGGCTGAGATGGGGAAACGCTGAATTTTGGACTCCGCTGGTGACAAAATGTTCCAAACACACCCCCTGCACAACTCCACCGGGGAAGGTGCCAGACAGGAGTTCTCTTGATAGTTTTTACACTACCTTGGTAGGCACCTGAAAGACACCACAAAAGTTGTTCTTCCTGCTTTCTGGGCTGAGATGGGGAACAGCTGAATTTTGGAGTCGGCCGGTGACAAAATGTTCCACAGACACCCCATGCACAACTCCACCGGGGAAGGTGCCAGGAACGAATTCTGTTGGTAGTTTTTACACTACCTTGGTAGGCAGCTGCAAGGCACAAGAAAAGTTGTTCTACCTGCTTTCTGGGCTGAGATGGGGAACCGCTGAATTTTGGACTCGGCTGGTGACAAAATGTTCCAAACACACCCCCTGCACAACTCCACCGGGGAAGGTGCCAGACAGGAGTTCTCCTGGTAGTTTTTACACTACCTTGGTAGGCACCTGAAAGACACCACAAAAGTTGTTCTACCTGCTTTCTGGGCTGAGATGGGGAACAGCTGAATTTTGGACTCGGCTGGTGACAAAATTTTAATAAATACACCCCATGCACAACTCCACCGGGGAAGGTGCCAGGAAGGAATTCTGTTGGTAGTTTTTACATTGCTCCGGTAGGCATCAAAAAGACACTATAAAAGTTGTTCTACCTGCTTTCTGGGCTGAGATGGGGAACCGCTGAATTTTGGACTCGGCTGGTGACAAAATGTTCCAAACACACCCTATGCACAACTCCACCGGGGAAGGTGCCAGACAAGAGTTCTCTTGATAGTTTTTACACTACCTTGGTAGGCAGCTGAAAGGCACCAGAAAACTTGTTCTACCTGCTTTCTGGGCTGAGATGGGGAACCGCTGAATTTTGGAGTCGGCCGGTGACAAAATGTTCCACAGACACCCCATGCACAACTCCACCGGGGAAGGTGCCAGGAACGAATTCTGTTGGTAGTTTTTACACTACCTTGGTAGGCATTTGAAAGGCACCACAAAAGTTGTTCTACCTGCTTTCTGGGCTGAGATGGGGAACCGCTGAATTTTGGAGTCGGCTGGTGACAAAATGTTCCAAACACACCCCCTGCACAACTCCACCGGGGAAGGTGCCAGACAGGAGTTCTCCTGGTAGTTTTTACATTGCTCCGGTAGGCACCTGAAAGACACCACAAAAGTTGTTCTACCTGCTTTCTGGGCTGAGATGAGGAACAGCTGAATTTTGGAGTCGGCCGGTGGCAAAATGTTCCAAACACACCCCATGCACAACTCCACCGGGGAAGGTGCCAGACAGGAGTTTTCTTGATAGATTTTACATTGCTCTGGTAGGCACCTCAAAGACACCACAAAACTCGTTCTACCTGCTTTCTGGGCTGAGATGGGGAACAGCTGAATTTTGGAGTCGGCCGGTGACAAAATGTTCCAAAGACACCCCATGCACAACTCCACCGGGGAAGGTGCCAGACAGGAGTTCTCTTAATAGTTTTTACACTACCTTGGTAGGCATCTGAAAGACACCACAAAAGTTGTTCTTCCTGCTTTCTGGGCTGAGATGGGGAACAGCTGAATTTTGGACTCGGCTGGTGACAAAATGTTCCAAACACACCCCCTGCACAACTCCACCGGGGAAGGTGCCAGACAGGAGTTCTCTTGATAGTTTTTACACTACCTTGGTAGGCATCTGAAAGACACCACAAAAGTTGTTCTACCTGCTTTCTGGGCTGAGATGGGGAAACGCTGAATTTTGGACTCCGCTGGTGACAAAATGTTCCAAACACACCCCCTGCACAACTCCACCGGGGAAGGTGCCAGACAGGAGTTCTCTTAGTAGTTTTTACACTACCTTGGTAGGCAGCTGAAAGGCACCACAAAAGTTGTTCTACCTGCTTTGTGGGCTGAGATGGGGAACCGCTGAATTTTGGAGTCGGCTGGTGACAAAATGTTCCAAACACACCCCATGCACAACTCCACCGGGGAAGGTGCCAGACAGGAGTTCTCCTGGTAGTTTTTACATTGCTCCGGTAGGCATCTGAAAGACACCACAAAGTTGTTCTACCTGCTTTCTGGGCTGAGATGGGGAATCGCTGAATTTTGGAGTCGGCTGGTGACAAAATGTTCCACAGACACCCCATGCACAACTCCACCGGGGAAGGTGCCAGGAACGAATTCTGTTGGTAGTTTTTACACTACCTTGGTAGGCAGCTGAAAGGCACAAGAAAAGAAGTTGTACCTGCTTTGTGGGCTGAGATGGGGAACCGCTGAATTTTGGAGTCGGCCGGTGACAAAATGTTCCAAACACACCCCATGCACAACTCCACCGGGGAAGGTGCCAGACAGGAGTTCTCTTAGTAGTTTTTACACTACCTTGGTAGACATCTGAAAGACACCACAAAAGTTGTTCTACCTGCTTTCTGGGCTGAGATGGGGAACCGCTGAATTTTGGAGTCGGCCGGTGACAAAATGTTCCACAGACACCCCATGCACAACTCCACCGGGGAAGGTGCCAGACAGGAGTTCTCTTAATAGTTTTTACACTACCTTGGTAGGCATCTGAAAGACACCACAAAAGTTGTTCTTCCTGCTTTCTGGGCTGAGATGGGGAACAGCTGAATTTTGGACTCGGCTGGTGACAAAATGTTCCAAACACACCCCCTGCACAACTCCACCACGGAAGGTGCCAGACAGGAGATCTGGTAGTTTTTACATTGCTCCGGTAGGCATCTGAAAGACACCACAAAAGTTGTTCTACCTGCTTTCTGGGCTGAGATGGGGAAACGCTGAATTTTGGACTCCGCTGGTGACAAAATGTTCCAAACACACCCCCTGCACAACTCCACCGGGGAAGGTGCCAGACAGGAGTTCTCTTAATAGTTTTTACACTACCTTGGTAGGCATCTGAAAGACACCACAAAAGTTGTTCTACCTGCTTTCTGGGCTGAGATGGGGAAACGCTGAATTTTGGACTCGGCTGGTGACAAAATGTTCCAAACACACCCCATGCACAACTCCACCGGGGAAGGTGCCAGACAGGAGTTCTCCTGGTAGTTTTTACACTACCTTGGTAGGCATCTGAAAGACACCACAAAAGTTGTTCTACCTGCTTTCTGGGCTGAGATGGGGAACCGCTGAATTTTGGAGTCGGCCGGTGACAAAATGTTCCAAACACACCCCATGCACAACTCCACCGGGGAAGGTGCCAGACAGGAGTTCTCTTGGTAGTTTTTACACTACCTTGGTAGGCATCTGAAAGACACCACAAAAGTTGTTCTACCTGCTTTCTGGGCTGAGATGGGGAATCGCTGAATTTTGGACTCGGCCGGTGACAAAATGTTCCAAACACACCCCATGCACAACTCCACCGGGGAAGGTGCCAGACAGGAGTTCTCTTGGTAGTTTTTACACTACCTTGGTAGGCAGCTGAAAGGCACCACAAAAGTTGTTCTACCTGCTTTCTGGGCTGAGATGGGGAAACGCTGAATTTTGGACTCGGCCGGTGACAAAATGTTCCAAACACACCCCATGCACAACTCCACCGGGGAAGGTGCCAGACAGGAGTTCTCCTGGTAGTTTTTACACTACCTTGGTAGGCAGCTGAAAGGCACCACAAAAGTTGTTCTTCCTGCTTTCTGGGCTGAGATGGGGAATCGCTGAATTTTGGACTCGGCCGGTGACAAAATGTTCCAAACACACCCCCTGCACAACTCCACCGGGGAAGGTGCCAGACAGGAGTTCTCTTGGTAGTTTTTACACTACCTTGGTAGGCATCTGAAAGACACCACAAAAGTTGTTCTACCTGCTTTCTGGGCTGAGATGGGGAATCGCTGAATTTTGGACTCGGCCGGTGACAAAATGTTCCAAACACACCCCATGCAAAACTCCACCGGGGAAGGTGCCAGACAGGAGTTCTCCTGATAGTTTTTACATTGCTCCGGTAGGCATCTGAAAGACACCACAAAAGTTATTCTACCTGCTTTCTGGGCTGAGATGGGGAATCGCTGAATTTTGGAGTCGGCCGGTGACAAAATGTTCCAAACACACCCCATGCACAACTCCACCGGGGAAGGTGCCAGACAGGAGTTCTCCTGGTAGTTTTTACACTACCTTGGTAGGCATTTGAAAGGCACCACAAAAGTTGTTCTTCCTGCTTTCTGGGCTGAGATGGGGAACCGCTGAATTTTGGAGTCGGCCGGTGACAAAATGTTCCACAGACACCCCATGCACAACTCCACCGGGGAAGGTGCCAGACAGGAGTTCTCTTGGTAGTTTTTACACTACCTTGGTAGGCAGCTGAAAGGCACCACAAAAGTTGTTCTACCTGCTTTCTGGGCTGAGATGGGGAAACGCTGAATTTTGGACTCGGCCGGTGACAAAATGTTCCAAACACACCCCATGCACAACTCCACCGGGGAAGGTGCCAGACAGGAGTTCTCCTGGTAGTTTTTACACTACCTTGGTAGGCAGCTGAAAGGCACCACAAAAGTTGTTCTACCTGCTTTGTGGGCTGAGATGAGGAACCGCTGAATTTTGGACTCGGCTGGTGACAAAATGTTCCAAACACACCCCATGCACAACTCCACCGGGGAAGGTGCCAGGCAGGAGTTCTCCTGGTAGTTTTTACACTACCTTGGTAGGCATCTGAAAGACACCACAAAAGTTGTTCTACCTGCTTTCTGGGCTGAGATGGGGAACCGCTGAATTTTGGAGTCGGCTGGTGGCAAAATGTTCCAAACACACCCCCTGCACAACTCCACCGGGGAAGGTGCCAGACAGGAGTTCTCCTGGTAGTTTTTACATTGCTCCGGTAGGCATCTGAAAGACACCACAAAAGTTGTTCTACCTGCTTTCTGGGCTGAGATGGGGAACCGCTGAATTTTGGAGTCGGCCGGTGACAAAATGTTCCAAACACACCCCATGCACAACTCCACCGGGGAAGGTGCCAGACAGGAGTTCTCTTGGTAGTTTTTACACTACCTTGGTAGGCATCTGAAAGGCACCACAAAAGTTGTTCTACCTGCTTTCTGGGCTGAGATGGGGAACCGCTGAATTTTGGACTCGGCTGGTGACAAAATGTTCCAAAGACACCCCCTGCACAACTCCACCGGGGAAGGTGCCAGACAGGAGTTCTCCTGGTAGTTTTTACACTACCTTGGTAGGCATCTGAAAGACACCACAAAAGTTGTTCTACCTGCTTTGTGGGCTGAGATGGGGAACCGCTGAATTTTGGAGTCGGCCGGTGACAAAATGTTCCAAAGACACCCCATGCACAACTCCACCGGGGAAGGTGCCAGACAGGAGTTCTCCTGGTAGTTTTTACACTGCCTTGGTAGGCAGCTGAAAGACACCACAAAAGTTGTTCTACCTGCTTTGTGGGCTGAGATGGGGAATCGCTGAATTTTGGAGTCGGCCGGTGACAAAATGTTCCAAACACACCCCATGCACAACTCCACCGGGGAAGGTGCCAGACAGGAGTTCTCTTAGTAGTTTTTACACTACCTTGGTAGGCATCTGAAAGACACCACAAAAGTTGTTCTACCTGCTTTCTGGGCTGAGATGGGGAATCGCTGAATTTTGGAGTCGGCCGGTGACAAAATGTTCCAAACACACCCCATGCACAACTCCACCGGGGAAGGTGCCAGACAGGAGTTCTCTTGGTAGTTTTTACACTACCTTGGTAGGCAGCTGAAAGGCACCAGAAAACTTGTTCTACCTGCTTTCTGGGCTGAGATGGGGAACCGCTGAATTTTGGAGTCGGCCGGTGACAAAATGTTCCACAGACACCCCATGCACAACTCCACCGGGGAAGGTGCCAGGAACGAATTCTGTTGGTAGTTTTTACACTACCTTGGTAGGCATTTGAAAGGCACCACAAAAGTTGTTCTACCTGCTTTCTGGGCTGAGATGGGGAACCGCTGAATTTTGGAGTCGGCTGGTGACAAAATGTTCCAAACACACCCCCTGCACAACTCCACCGGGGAAGGTGCCAGACAGGAGTTCTCCTGGTAGTTTTTACATTGCTCCGGTAGGCACCTGAAAGACACCACAAAAGTTGTTCTACCTGCTTTCTGGGCTGAGATGAGGAACAGCTGAATTTTGGAGTCGGCCGGTGGCAAAATGTTCCAAACACACCCCATGCACAACTCCACCGGGGAAGGTGCCAGACAGGAGTTTTCTTGATAGATTTTACATTGCTCTGGTAGGCACCTCAAAGACACCACAAAACTCGTTCTACCTGCTTTCTGGGCTGAGATGGGGAACAGCTGAATTTTGGAGTCGGCCGGTGACAAAATGTTCCAAAGACACCCCATGCACAACTCCACCGGGGAAGGTGCCAGACAGGAGTTCTCTTAATAGTTTTTACACTACCTTGGTAGGCATCTGAAAGACACCACAAAAGTTGTTCTTCCTGCTTTCTGGGCTGAGATGGGGAACAGCTGAATTTTGGACTCGGCTGGTGACAAAATGTTCCAAACACACCCCCTGCACAACTCCACCGGGGAAGGTGCCAGACAGGAGTTCTCTTGATAGTTTTTACACTACCTTGGTAGGCATCTGAAAGACACCACAAAAGTTGTTCTACCTGCTTTCTGGGCTGAGATGGGGAAACGCTGAATTTTGGACTCCGCTGGTGACAAAATGTTCCAAACACACCCCCTGCACAACTCCACCGGGGAAGGTGCCAGACAGGAGTTCTCTTAGTAGTTTTTACACTACCTTGGTAGGCAGCTGAAAGGCACCACAAAAGTTGTTCTACCTGCTTTGTGGGCTGAGATGGGGAACCGCTGAATTTTGGAGTCGGCTGGTGACAAAATGTTCCAAACACACCCCATGCACAACTCCACCGGGGAAGGTGCCAGACAGGAGTTCTCCTGGTAGTTTTTACATTGCTCCGGTAGGCATCTGAAAGACACCACAAAGTTGTTCTACCTGCTTTCTGGGCTGAGATGGGGAATCGCTGAATTTTGGAGTCGGCTGGTGACAAAATGTTCCACAGACACCCCATGCACAACTCCACCGGGGAAGGTGCCAGGAACGAATTCTGTTGGTAGTTTTTACACTACCTTGGTAGGCAGCTGAAAGGCACAAGAAAAGAAGTTGTACCTGCTTTGTGGGCTGAGATGGGGAACCGCTGAATTTTGGAGTCGGCCGGTGACAAAATGTTCCAAACACACCCCATGCACAACTCCACCGGGGAAGGTGCCAGACAGGAGTTCTCTTAGTAGTTTTTACACTACCTTGGTAGACATCTGAAAGACACCACAAAAGTTGTTCTACCTGCTTTCTGGGCTGAGATGGGGAACCGCTGAATTTTGGAGTCGGCCGGTGACAAAATGTTCCACAGACACCCCATGCACAACTCCACCGGGGAAGGTGCCAGACAGGAGTTCTCTTAATAGTTTTTACACTACCTTGGTAGGCATCTGAAAGACACCACAAAAGTTGTTCTTCCTGCTTTCTGGGCTGAGATGGGGAACAGCTGAATTTTGGACTCGGCTGGTGACAAAATGTTCCAAACACACCCCCTGCACAACTCCACCACGGAAGGTGCCAGACAGGAGATCTGGTAGTTTTTACATTGCTCCGGTAGGCATCTGAAAGACACCACAAAAGTTGTTCTACCTGCTTTCTGGGCTGAGATGGGGAAACGCTGAATTTTGGACTCCGCTGGTGACAAAATGTTCCAAACACACCCCCTGCACAACTCCACCGGGGAAGGTGCCAGACAGGAGTTCTCTTAATAGTTTTTACACTACCTTGGTAGGCATCTGAAAGACACCACAAAAGTTGTTCTACCTGCTTTCTGGGCTGAGATGGGGAAACGCTGAATTTTGGACTCGGCTGGTGACAAAATGTTCCAAACACACCCCATGCACAACTCCACCGGGGAAGGTGCCAGACAGGAGTTCTCCTGGTAGTTTTTACACTACCTTGGTAGGCATCTGAAAGACACCACAAAAGTTGTTCTACCTGCTTTCTGGGCTGAGATGGGGAACAGCTGAATTTTGGAGTCGGCCGGTGACAAAATGTTCCAAACACACCCCATGCACAACTCCACCGGGGAAGGTGCCAGACAGGAGTTCTCTTGGTAGTTTTTACACTACCTTGGTAGGCATCTGAAAGACACCACAAAAGTTGTTCTACCTGCTTTCTGGGCTGAGATGGGGAATCGCTGAATTTTGGACTCGGCCGGTGACAAAATGTTCCAAACACACCCCATGCACAACTCCACCGGGGAAGGTGCCAGACAGGAGTTCTCTTGGTAGTTTTTACACTACCTTGGTAGGCAGCTGAAAGGCACCACAAAAGTTGTTCTACCTGCTTTCTGGGCTGAGATGGGGAAACGCTGAATTTTGGACTCGGCCGGTGACAAAATGTTCCAAACACACCCCATGCACAACTCCACCGGGGAAGGTGCCAGACAGGAGTTCTCCTGGTAGTTTTTACACTACCTTGGTAGGCAGCTGAAAGGCACCACAAAAGTTGTTCTTCCTGCTTTCTGGGCTGAGATGGGGAATCGCTGAATTTTGGACTCGGCCGGTGACAAAATGTTCCAAACACACCCCCTGCACAACTCCACCGGGGAAGGTGCCAGACAGGAGTTCTCTTGGTAGTTTTTACACTACCTTGGTAGGCATCTGAAAGACACCACAAAAGTTGTTCTACCTGCTTTCTGGGCTGAGATGGGGAATCGCTGAATTTTGGACTCGGCCGGTGACAAAATGTTCCAAACACACCCCATGCAAAACTCCACCGGGGAAGGTGCCAGACAGGAGTTCTCCTGATAGTTTTTACATTGCTCCGGTAGGCATCTGAAAGACACCACAAAAGTTATTCTACCTGCTTTCTGGGCTGAGATGGGGAATCGCTGAATTTTGGAGTCGGCCGGTGACAAAATGTTCCAAACACACCCCATGCACAACTCCACCGGGGAAGGTGCCAGACAGGAGTTCTCCTGGTAGTTTTTACACTACCTTGGTAGGCATTTGAAAGGCACCACAAAAGTTGTTCTTCCTGCTTTCTGGGCTGAGATGGGGAACCGCTGAATTTTGGAGTCGGCCGGTGACAAAATGTTCCACAGACACCCCATGCACAACTCCACCGGGGAAGGTGCCAGACAGGAGTTCTCTTGGTAGTTTTTACACTACCTTGGTAGGCAGCTGAAAGGCACCACAAAAGTTGTTCTACCTGCTTTCTGGGCTGAGATGGGGAAACGCTGAATTTTGGACTCGGCCGGTGACAAAATGTTCCAAACACACCCCATGCACAACTCCACCGGGGAAGGTGCCAGACAGGAGTTCTCCTGGTAGTTTTTACACTACCTTGGTAGGCAGCTGAAAGGCACCACAAAAGTTGTTCTACCTGCTTTGTGGGCTGAGATGAGGAACCGCTGAATTTTGGACTCGGCTGGTGACAAAATGTTCCAAACACACCCCATGCACAACTCCACCGGGGAAGGTGCCAGGCAGGAGTTCTCCTGGTAGTTTTTACACTACCTTGGTAGGCATCTGAAAGACACCACAAAAGTTGTTCTACCTGCTTTCTGGGCTGAGATGGGGAACCGCTGAATTTTGGAGTCGGCTGGTGGCAAAATGTTCCAAACACACCCCCTGCACAACTCCACCGGGGAAGGTGCCAGACAGGAGTTCTCCTGGTAGTTTTTACATTGCTCCGGTAGGCATCTGAAAGACACCACAAAAGTTGTTCTACCTGCTTTGTGGGCTGAGATGGGGAACCGCTGAATTTTGGAGTCGGCCGGTGACAAAATGTTCCAAACACACCCCATGCACAACTCCACCGGGGAAGGTGCCAGACAGGAGTTCTCTTGGTAGTTTTTACACTACCTTGGTAGGCATCTGAAAGGCACCACAAAAGTTGTTCTACCTGCTTTCTGGGCTGAGATGGGGAACCGCTGAATTTTGGACTCGGCTGGTGACAAAATGTTCCAAACACACCCCATGCACAACTCCACCGGGGAAGGTGCCAGACAGGAGTTCTCCTGGTAGTTTTTACACTACCTTGGTAGGCATCTGAAAGACACCACAAAAGTTGTTCTACCTGCTTTGTGGGCTGAGATGGGGAACCGCTGAATTTTGGAGTCGGCCGGTGACAAAATGTTCCAAAGACACCCCATGCACAACTCCACCGGGGAAGGTGCCAGACAGGAGTTCTCCTGGTAGTTTTTACACTGCCTTGGTAGGCAGCTGAAAGACACCACAAAAGTTGTTCTACCTGCTTTGTGGGCTGAGATGGGGAATCGCTGAATTTTGGAGTCGGCCGGTGACAAAATGTTCCAAACACACCCCATGCACAACTCCACCGGGGAAGGTGCCAGACAGGAGTTCTCTTAGTAGTTTTTACACTACCTTGGTAGGCATCTGAAAGACACCACAAAAGTTGTTCTACCTGCTTTCTGGGCTGAGATGGGGAATCGCTGAATTTTGGAGTCGGCCGGTGACAAAATGTTCCAAACACACCCCATGCACAACTCCACCGGGGAAGGTGCCAGACAGGAGTTCTCTTGGTAGTTTTTACACTACCTTGGTAGGCAGCTGAAAGGCACCACAAAAGTTGTTCTACCTGCTTTCTGGGCTGAGATGGGGAAACGCTGAATTTTGGACTCGGCTGGTGACAAAATGTTCCAAACACACCCCATGCACAACTCCACCGGGGAAGGTGCCAGAAAGGAGTTCTGTTGCTAGTTTTTACACTACCTTGGTAGGCATCTGAAAGACACCACAAAAGTTGTTCTACCTGCTTTCTGGGCTGAGATGGGGAACCGCTGAATTTTGGACTCGGCTGGTGACAAAATGTTCCAAACACACCCCATGCACAACTCCACCGGGAAAGGTGCCAGACAGGAGTTCTCTTGGTAGTTTTTACACTATCTTGGTAGGCAGCTGAAAGGCACCACAAAAGTTGTTCTACCTGCTTTCTGGGCTGAGATGGGGAAACGCTGAATTTTGGACTCTGCCGGTGACAAAATGTTCCCAACACACCCCATGCACAACTCCACCGGGGAAGGTGCCAGACAGGAGTTCTCTTGGTAGTTTTTACACTACCTTGGTAGGCAGCTGAAAGGCACCACAAAAGTTGTTCTACCTGCTTTCTGGGCTGAGATGGGGAACCGCTGAATTTTGGACTCGGCCGGTGACAAAATGTTCCAAACACACCCCATGCACAACTCCACCGGGGAAGGTGCCAGACAGGAGTTCTCTTGGTAGTTTTTACACTACCTTGGTAGGCATCTGAAAGACACCACAAAAGTTGTTCTACCTGCTTTGTGGGCTGAGATGGGGAATCGCTGAATTTTGGAGTCGGCCGGTGACAAAATGTTCCAAACACACCCCATGCACAACTCCACCGGGGAAGGTGCCAGACAGGAGTTCTCCTGGTAGTTTTTACACTACCTTGGTAGGCAGCTGAAAGGCACCACAAAAGTTGTTCTACCTGCTTTCTGGGCTGAGATGGGGAAACGCTGAATTTTGGACTCGGCTGGTGACAAAATGTTCCAAACACACCCCCTGCACAACTCCACCGGGGAAGGTGCCAGACAGGAGTTCTCCTGGTAGTTTTTACACTACCTTGGTAGGCATCTGAAAGACACCACAAAAGTTGTTCTACCTGCTTTCTGGGCTGAGATGGGGAACCGCTGAATTTTGGAGTCGGCTGGTGACAAAATGTTCCAAACACACCCCATGCACAACTCCACCGGGGAAGGTGCCAGACAGGAGTTCTCCTGGTAGTTTTTACACTACCTTGGTAGGCAGCTGAAAGACACCACAAAAGTTGTTCTACCTGCTTTGTGGGCTGAGATGGGGAACCGCTGAATTTTGGAGTCGGCCGGTGACAAAATGTTCCAAACACACCCCATGCACAACTCCACCGGGGAAGGTGCCAGACAGGAGTTCTCCTGGTAGTTTTTACACTACCTTGGTAGGCATCTGAAAGACACCACAAAAGTTGTTCTACCTGCTTTCTGGGCTGAGATGGGGAACCGCTGAATTTTGGACTCGGCTGGTGACAAAATGTTCCAAACACACCCCATGCACAACTCCACCACGGAAGGTGCCAGAGAGGAGTTCTCCTGGTAGTTTTTACACTACCTTGGTAGGCAGCTGAAAGACACCACAAAAGTTGTTCTACCTGCTTTCTGGGCTGAGATGGGGAATCGCTGAATTTTGGACTCGGCCGGTGACAAAATGTTCCAAACACACCCCATGCACAACTCCACCGGGGAAGGTGCCAGACAGGAGTTCTCCTGGTAGTTTTTACACTACCTTGGTAGGCATTTGAAAGGCACCACAAAAGTTGTTCTTCCTGCTTTCTGGGCTGAGATGGGGAACCGCTGAATTTTGGAGTCGGCCGGTGACAAAATGTTCCAAACACACCCCATGCACAACTCCACCGGGGAAGGTGCCAGACAGGAGTTCTCTTGGTAGTTTTTACACTACCTTGGTAGGCAGCTGAAAGGCACCACAAAAGTTGTTCTACCTGCTTTCTGGGCTGAGATGGGGAAACGCTGAATTTTGGACTCAGCTGGTGACAAAATGTTCCAAACACACCCCATGCACAACTCCACCGGGGAAGGTGCCAGACAGGAGTTGTCCTGGTAGTTTTTACACTACCTTGGTAGGCATCTGAAAGACACCACAAAAGTTGTTCTACCTGCTTTCTGGGCTGAGATGGGGAACCGCTGAATTTTGGACTCGGCCGGTGACAAAATGTTCCAAACACACCCCATGCACAACTCCACCGGGGAAGGTGCCAGACAGGAGTTCTCCTGGTAGTTTTTACACTACCTTGGTAGGCAGCTGAAAGACACCACAAAAGTTGTTCTACCTGCTTTCTGGGCTGAGATGGGGAATCGCTGAATTTTGGAGTCGGCCGGTGACAAAATGTTCCACAGACACCCCATGCACAACTCCACCGGGGAAGGTGCCAGACAGGAGTTCTCCTGGTAGTTTTTACACTACCTTGGTAGGCAGCTGAAAGACACCACAAAAGTTGTTCTACCTGCTTTGTGGGCTGAGATGGGGAACCGCTGAATTTTGGAGTCGGCCGGTGACAAAATGTTCCAAACACACCCCATGCACAACTCCACCGGGGAAGGTGCCAGACAGGAGTTCTCCTGGTAGTTTTTACACTACCTTGGTAGGCATCTGAAAGACACCACAAAAGTTGTTCTACCTGCTTTCTGGGCTGAGATGGGGAACCGCTGAATTTTGGAGTCGGCCGTTGACAAAATGTTCCAAACACACCCCATGCACAACTCCACCGGGGAAGGTGCCAGACAGGAGTTCTCTTGGTAGTTTTTACACTACCTTGGTAGGCATCTGAAAGGCACCACAAAAGTTGTTCTACCTGCTTTCTGGGCTGAGATGGGGAATCGCTGAATTTTGGACTCGGCCGGTGACAAAATGTTCCAAACACACCCCATGCACAACTCCACCGGGGAAGGTGCCAGACAGGAGTTCTCTTGGTAGTTTTTACACTACCTTGGTAGGCAGCTGAAAGGCACCACAAAAGTTGTTCTTCCTGCTTTCTGGGCTGAGATGAGGAACCGCTGAATTTTGGACTCGGCTGGTGACAAAATGTTCCAAACACACCCCATGCACAACTCCACCACGGAAGGTGCCAGACAGGAGTTCTCCTGGTAGTTTTTACACTACCTTGGTAGGCATCTGAAAGACACCACAAAAGTTGTTCTACCTGCTTTGTGGGCTGAGATGGGGAATCGCTGAATTTTGGACTCGGCCGGTGACAAAATGTTCCAAACACACCCCATGCACAACTCCACCGGGGAAGGTGCCAGACAGGAGTTCTCCTGGTAGTTTTTACACTACCTTGGTAGGCATCTGAAAGACATCACAAAAGTTGTTCTACCTGCTTTCTGGGCTGAGATGGGGAAACGCTGAATTTTGGAGTCGGCTGGTGACAAAATGTTCCAAACACACCCCATGCACAACTCCACCGGGGAAGGTGCCAGAAAGGAGTTCTGTTGCTAGTTTTTACACTACCTTGGTAGGCAGCTGAAAGGCACCACAAAAGTTGTTCTTCCTGCTTTCTGGGCTGAGATGGGGAACCGCTGAATTTTGGAGTCGGCCGGTGACAAAATGTTCCAAACACACCCCATGCACAACTCCACCGGGGAAGGTGCCAGACAGGAGTTCTCCTGGTAGTTTTTACACTACCTTGGTAGGCATCTGAAAGACACCACAAAAGTTGTTCTACCTGCTTTCTGGGCTGAGATGGGGAACCGCTGAATTTTGGACTCGGCTGGTGACAAAATGTTCCAAACACACCCCATGCACAACTCCACCACGGAAGGTGCCAGACAGGAGTTCTCCTGGTAGTTTTTACACTACCTTGGTAGGCATCTGAAAGACACCACAAAAGTTGTTCTACCTGCTTTCTGGGCTGAGATGGGGAATCGCTGAATTTTGGACTCGGCCGGTGACAAAATGTTCCAAACACACCCCATGCACAACTCCACCGGGGAAGGTGCCAGACAGGAGTTCTCCTGGTAGTTTTTACACTACCTTGGTAGGCATTTGAAAGGCACCACAAAAGTTGTTCTTCCTGCTTTCTGGGCTGAGATGGGGAACCGCTGAATTTTGGAGTCGGCCGGTGACAAAATGTTCCAAACACACCCCATGCACAACTCCACCGGGGAAGGTGCCAGACAGGAGTTCTCTTGGTAGTTTTTACACTACCTTGGTAGGCAGCTGAAAGGCACCACAAAAGTTGTTCTACCTGCTTTCTGGGCTGAGATGGGGAAACGCTGAATTTTGGACTCGGCTGGTGACAAAATGTTCCAAACACACCCCATGCACAACTCCACCGGGGAAGGTGCCAGACAGGAGTTCTCCTGGTAGTTTTTACACTACCTTGGTAGGCATCTGAAAGACACCACAAAAGTTGTTCTACCTGCTTTCTGGGCTGAGATGGGGAACCGCTGAATTTTGGACTCGGCCGGTGACAAAATGTTCCAAACACACCCCATGCACAACTCCACCGGGGAAGGTGCCAGACAGGAGTTCTCCTGGTAGTTTTTACACTACCTTGGTAGGCAGCTGAAAGACACCACAAAAGTTGTTCTACCTGCTTTCTGGGCTGAGATGGGGAATCGCTGAATTTTGGACTCGGCCGGTGACAAAATGTTCCAAACACACCCCATGCACAACTCCACCGGGGAAGGTGCCAGACAGGAGTTCTCCTGGTAGTTTTTACACTACCTTGGTAGGCATTTGAAAGGCACCACAAAAGTTGTTCTTCCTGCTTTCTGGGCTGAGATGGGGAACCGCTGAATTTTGGAGTCGGCCGGTGACAAAATGTTCCAAACACACCCCATGCACAACTCCACCGGGGAAGGTGCCAGACAGGAGTTCTCTTGGTAGTTTTTACACTACCTTGGTAGGCAGCTGAAAGGCACCACAAAAGTTGTTCTACCTGCTTTCTGGGCTGAGATGGGGAAACGCTGAATTTTGGACTCGGCTGGTGACAAAATGTTCCAAACACACCCCATGCACAACTCCACCGGGGAAGGTGCCAGACAGGAGTTCTCCTGGTAGTTTTTACACTACCTTGGTAGGCATCTGAAAGACACCACAAAAGTTGTTCTACCTGCTTTCTGGGCTGAGATGGGGAACCGCTGAATTTTGGACTCGGCCGGTGACAAAATGTTCCAAACACACCCCATGCACAACTCCACCGGGGAAGGTGCCAGACAGGAGTTCTCCTGGTAGTTTTTACACTACCTTGGTAGGCAGCTGAAAGACACCACAAAAGTTGTTCTACCTGCTTTCTGGGCTGAGATGGGGAATCGCTGAATTTTGGAGTCGGCCGGTGACAAAATGTTCCACAGACACCCCATGCACAACTCCACCGGGGAAGGTGCCAGGCAGGAGTTCTCCTGGTAGTTTTTACACTACCTTGGTAGGCAGCTGAAAGACACCACAAAAGTTGTTCTACCTGCTTTCTGGGCTGAGATGGGGAACCGCTGAATTTTGGACTCGGCCGGTGACAAAATGTTCCAAACACACCCCATGCACAACTCCACCGGGGAAGGTGCCAGACAGGAGTTCTCCTGGTAGTTTTTACACTACCTTGGTAGGCATCTGAAAGACACCACAAAAGTTGTTCTACCTGCTTTGTGGGCTGAGATGGGGAATCGCTGAATTTTGGAGTCGGCCGGTGACAAAATGTTCCAAACACACCCCATGCACAACTCCACCGGGGAAGGTGCCAGACAGGAGTTCTCCTGGTAGTTTTTACACTACCTTGGTAGGCATTTGAAAGGCACCACAAAAGTTGTTCTACCTGCTTTCTGGGCTGAGATGGGGAAACGCTGAAGTTTGGAGTCGGCCGTTGACAAAATGTTCCAAACACACCCCATGCACAACTCCACCGGGGAAGGTGCCAGACAGGAGTTCTCCTGGTAGTTTTTACACTACCTTGGTAGGCATCTGAAAGACACCACAAAAGTTGTTCTACCTGCTTTGTGGGCTGAGATGGGGAATCGCTGAATTTTGGACTCGGCCGGTGACAAAATGTTCCAAACACACCCCATGCACAACTCCACCGGGGAAGGTGCCAGACAGGAGTTCTCCTGGTAGTTTTTACACTACCTTGGTAGGCATTTGAAAGGCACCACAAAAGTTGTTCTTCCTGCTTTCTGGGCTGAGATGGGGAACCGCTGAATTTTGGAGTCGGCCGGTGACAAAATGTTCCAAACACACCCCATGCACAACTCCACCGGGGAAGGTGCCAGACAGGAGTTCTCTTGGTAGTTTTTACACTACCTTGGTAGGCAGCTGAAAGGCACCACAAAAGTTGTTCTACCTGCTTTCTGGGCTGAGATGGGGAAACGCTGAATTTTGGACTCGGCTGGTGACAAAATGTTCCAAACACACCCCATGCACAACTCCACCGGGGAAGGTGCCAGACAGGAGTTCTCCTGGTAGTTTTTACACTACCTTGGTAGGCATCTGAAAGACACCACAAAAGTTGTTCTACCTGCTTTCTGGGCTGAGATGGGGAACCGCTGAATTTTGGACTCGGCCGGTGACAAAATGTTCCAAACACACCCCATGCACAAGTCCACCGGGGAAGGTGCCAGACAGGAGTTCTCCTGGTAGTTTTTACACTACCTTGTTAGGCAGCTGAAAGACACCACAAAAGTTGTTCTACCTGCTTTCTGGGCTGAGATGGGGAATCGCTGAATTTTGGAGTCGGCCGGTGACAAAATGTTCCACAGACACCCCATGCACAACTCCACCGGGGAAGGTGCCAGGCAGGAGTTCTCCTGGTAGTTTTTACACTACCTTGGTAGGCAGCTGAAAGACACCACAAAAGTTGTTCTACCTGCTTTCTGGGCTGAGATGGGGAACCGCTGAATTTTGGACTCGGCCGGTGACAAAATGTTCCAAACACACCCCATGCACAACTCCACCGGGGAAGGTGCCAGACAGGAGTTCTCTTGGTAGTTTTTACACTACCTTGGTAGGCATCTGAAAGACACCACAAAAGTTGTTCTACCTGCTTTGTGGGCTGAGATGGGGAATCGCTGAATTTTGGAGTCGGCCGGTGACAAAATGTTCCAAACACACCCCATGCACAACTCCACCGGGGAAGGTGCCAGACAGGAGTTCTCCTGGTAGTTTTTACACTACCTTGGTAGGCATCTGAAAGGCACCACAAAAGTTGTTCTACCTGCTTTCTGGGCTGAGATGGGGAAACGCTGAAGTTTGGAGTCGGCCGTTGACAAAATGTTCCAAACACACCCCATGCACAACTCCACCGGGGAAGGTGCCAGACAGGAGTTCTCCTGGTAGTTTTTACACTACCTTGGTAGGCATCTGAAAGACACCACAAAAGTTGTTCTACCTGCTTTGTGGGCTGAGATGGGGAACCGCTGAATTTTGGACTCGGCCGGTGACAAAATGTTCCAAACACACCCCATGCACAACTCCACCGGGGAAGGTGCCAGACAGGAGTTCTCCTGGTAGTTTTTACACTACCTTGGTAGGCAGCTGAAAGACACCACAAAAGTTGTTCTACCTGCTTTGTGGGCTGAGATGGGGAAACGCTGAATTTTGGACTCAGCTGGTGACAAAATGTTCCAAACACACCCCATGCACAACTCCACCGGGGAAGGTGCCAGACAGGAGTTCTCCTGGTAGTTTTTACACTACCTTGGTAGGCATCTGAAAGACACCACAAAAGTTGTTCTACCTGCTTTGTGGGCTGAGATGGGGAACCGCTGAATTTTGGACTCGGCTGGTGACAAAATGTTCCAAACACACCCCATGCACAACTCCACCGGGGAAGGTGCCAGACAGGAGTTCTCCTGGTAGTTTTTACACTACCTTGGTAGGCATCTGAAAGACACCACAAAGGTTGTTCTACCTGCTTTCTGGGCTGAGATGGGGAATCGCTGAATTTTGGACTCGGCCGGTGACAAAATGTTCCAAACACACCCCATGCACAACTCCACCGGGGAAGGTGCCAGACAGGAGTTCTCCTGGTAGTTTTTACACTACCTTGGTAGGCATTTGAAAGGCACCACAAAAGTTGTTCTACCTGCTTTCTGGGCTGAGATGGGGAACCGCTGAATTTTGGAGTCGGCCGGTGACAAAATGTTCCAAACACACCCCATGCACAACTCCACCGGGGAAGGTGCCAGACAGGAGTTCTCTTGGTAGTTTTTACACTACCTTGGTAGGCAGCTGAAAGGCACCACAAAAGTTGTTCTACCTGCTTTCTGGGCTGAGATGGGGAAACGCTGAATTTTGGACTCAGCTGGTGACAAAATGTTCCAAACACACCCCATGCACAACTCCACCGGGGAAGGTGCCAGACAGGAGTTCTCCTGGTAGTTTTTACACTACCTTGGTAGGCATCTGAAAGACACCACAAAAGTTGTTCTACCTGCTTTCTGGGCTGAGATGGGGAACCGCTGAATTTTGGACTCGGCCGGTGACAAAATGTTCCAAACACACCCCATGCACAACTCCACCGGGGAAGGTGCCAGACAGGAGTTCTCCTGGTAGTTTTTACACTACCTTGGTAGGCAGCTGAAAGACACCACAAAAGTTGTTCTACCTGCTTTCTGGGCTGAGATGGGGAATCGCTGAATTTTGGAGTCGGCCGGTGACAAAATGTTCCACAGACACCCCCTGCACAACTCCACCGGGGAAGGTGCCAGACAGGAGTTCTGTTGCTAGTTTTTACACTACCTTGGTAGGCAGCTGAAAGACACCACAAAAGTTGTTCTACCTGCTTTCTGGGCTGAGATGGGGAAACGCTGAATTTTGGAGTCGGCCGGTGACAAAATGTTCCAAACACACCCCATGCACAACTCCACCGGGGAAGGTGCCAGACAGGAGTTCTCTTGGTAGTTTTTACACTACCTTGGTAGGCATTTGAAAGGCACCACAAAAGTTGTTCTACCTGCTTTCTGGGCTGAGATGGGGAACCGCTGAATTTTGGACTCGGCTGGTGACAAAATGTTCCAAACACACCCCCTGCACAACTCCACCGGGGAAGGTGCCAGACAGGAGTTCTCCTGGTAGTTTTTACACTACCTTGGTAGGCATCTGAAAGACACCACAAAAGTTGTTCTACCTGCTTTGTGGGCTGAGATGGGGAACCGCTGAATTTTGGAGTCGGCTGGTGGCAAAATGTTCCAAACACACCCCCTGCACAACTCCACCGGGGAAGGTGCCAGACAGGAGTTCTCCTGGTAGTTTTTACATTGCTCCGGTAGGCATCTGAAAGACACCACAAAAGTTGTTCTACCTGCTTTGTGGGCTGAGATGGGGAACCGCTGAATTTTGGAGTCGGCTGGTGACAAAATGTTCCAAACACACCCCATGCACAACTCCACCGGGGAAGGTGCCAGACAGGAGTTCTCCTGGTAGTTTTTACACTACCTTGGTAGGCATCTGAAAGACACCACAAAAGTTGTTCTACCTGCTTTGTGGGCTGAGATGGGGAACCGCTGAATTTTGGAGTCGGCCGTTGACAAAATGTTCCAAACACACCCCATGCACAACTCCACCGGGGAAGGTGCCAGACAGGAGTTCTCTTGGTAGTTTTTACACTACCTTGGTAGGCAGCTGAAAGGCACCACAAAAGTTGTTCTACCTGCTTTGTGGGCTGAGATGGGGAACCGCTGAATTTTGGAGTCGGCCGTTGACAAAATGTTCCAAACACACCCCATGCACAACTCCACCGGGGAAGGTGCCAGACAGGAGTTCTCCTGGTAGTTTTTACACTACCTTGGTAGGCATCTGAAAGACACCACAAAAGTTGTTCTACCTGCTTTCTGGGCTGAGATGGGGAACCGCTGAATTTTGGACTCGGCCGGTGACAAAATGTTCCAAACACACCCCATGCACAACTCCACCACGGAAGGTGCCAGACAGGAGTTCTCCTGGTAGTTTTTACACTACCTTGGTAGGCATCTGAAAGACACCACAAAAGTTGTTCTACCTGCTTTCTGGGCTGAGATGGGGAATCGCTGAATTTTGGACTCGGCCGGTGACAAAATGTTCCAAACACACCCCATGCACAACTCCACCGGGGAAGGTGCCAGACAGGAGTTCTCCTGGTAGTTTTTACACTACCTTGGTAGGCAGCTGAAAGACACCACAAAAGTTGTTCTTCCTGCTTTCTGGGCTGAGATGGGGAACCGCTGAATTTTGGAGTCGGCCGGTGACAAAATGTTCCAAACACACCCCATGCACAACTCCACCGGGGAAGGTGCCAGACAGGAGTTCTCCTGGTAGTTTTTACACTACCTTGGTAGGCATCTGAAAGACACCACAAAAGTTGTTCTACCTGCTTTCTGGGCTGAGATGGGGAACCGCTGAATTTTGGACTCGGCTGGTGACAAAATGTTCCAAACACACCCCATGCACAACTCCACCACGGAAGGTGCCAGACAGGAGTTCTCCTGGTAGTTTTTACACTACCTTGGTAGGCATCTGAAAGACACCACAAAAGTTGTTCTACCTGCTTTCTGGGCTGAGATGGGGAAACGCTGAATTTTGGACTCGGCCGGTGACAAAATGTTCCAAACACACCCCATGCACAACTCCACCGGGGAAGGTGCCAGACAGGAGTTCTCCTGGTAGTTTTTACACTACCTTGGTAGGCATTTGAAAGGCACCACAAAAGTTGTTCTTCCTGCTTTCTGGGCTGAGATGGGGAACCGCTGAATTTTGGAGTCGGCCGGTGACAAAATGTTCCAAACACACCCCATGCACAACTCCACCGGGGAAGGTGCCAGACAGGAGTTCTCTTGGTAGTTTTTACACTACCTTGGTAGGCAGCTGAAAGGCACCACAAAAGTTGTTCTACCTGCTTTCTGGGCTGAGATGGGGAAACGCTGAATTTTGGACTCGGCTGGTGACAAAATGTTCCAAACACACCCCATGCACAACTCCACCGGGGAAGGTGCCAGACAGGAGTTCTCCTGGTAGTTTTTACACTACCTTGGTAGGCATCTGAAAGACACCACAAAAGTTGTTCTACCTGCTTTCTGGGCTGAGATGGGGAACAGCTGAATTTTGGACTCGGCCGGTGACAAAATGTTCCAAACACACCCCATGCACAACTCCACCGGGGAAGGTGCCAGACAGGAGTTCTCCTGGTAGTTTTTACACTACCTTGGTAGGCAGCTGAAAGACACCACAAAAGTTGTTCTACCTGCTTTCTGGGCTGAGATGGGGAATCGCTGAATTTTGGAGTCGGCCGGTGACAAAATGTTCCACAGACACCCCATGCACAACTCCACCGGGGAAGGTGCCAGACAGGAGTTCTCCTGGTAGTTTTTACACTACCTTGGTAGGCAGCTGAAAGGCACCACAAAAGTTGTTCTACCTGCTTTCTGGGCTGAGATGGGGAACCGCTGAATTTTGGACTCGGCCGGTGACAAAATGTTCCAAACACACCCCATGCACAACTCCACCGGGGAAGGTGCCAGACAGGAGTTCTCTTGGTAGTTTTTACACTACCTTGGTAGGCATCTGAAAGACACCACAAAAGTTGTTCTACCTGCTTTGTGGGCTGAGATGGGGAATCGCTGAATTTTGGAGTCGGCCGGTGACAAAATGTTCCAAACACACCCCATGCACAACTCCACCGGGGAAGGTGCCAGACAGGAGTTCTCCTGGTAGTTTTTACACTACCTTGGTAGGCATTTGAAAGGCACCACAAAAGTTGTTCTTCCTGCTTTCTGGGCTGAGATGGGGAACCGCTGAATTTTGGAGTCGGCCGGTGACAAATTGTTCCAAACACACCCCATGCACAACTCCACCGGGGAAGGTGCCAGACAGGAGTTCTCTTGGTAGTTTTTACACTACCTTGGTAGGCAGCTGAAAGGCACCACAAAAGTTGTTCTACCTGCTTTCTGGGCTGAGATGGGGAAACGCTGAATTTTGGACTCGGCTGGTGACAAAATGTTCCAAACACACCCCATGCACAACTCCACCGGGGAAGGTGCCAGACAGGAGTTCTCCTGGTAGTTTTTACACTACCTTGGTAGGCATCTGAAAGACACCACAAAAGTTGTTCTACCTGCTTTCTGGGCTGAGATGGGGAACCGCTGAATTTTGGACTCGGCCGGTGACAAAATGTTCCAAACACACCCCATGCACAACTCCACCGGGGAAGGTGCCAGACAGGAGTTCTCCTGGTAGTTTTTACACTACCTTGGTAGGCAGCTGAAAGACACCACAAAAGTTGTTCTACCTGCTTTCTGGGCTGAGATGGGGAACCGCTGAATTTTGGAGTCGGCCGGTGACAAAATGTTCCACAGACACCCCATGCACAACTCCACCGGGGAAGGTGCCAGACAGGAGTTCTCCTGGTAGTTTTTACACTACCTTGGTAGGCAGCTGAAAGACACCACAAAAGTTGTTCTACCTGCTTTCTGGGCTGAGATGGGGAACCGCTGAATTTTGGAGTCGGCCGGTGACAAAATGTTCCAAACACACCCCATGCACAACTCCACCGGGGAAGGTGCCAGACAGGAGTTCTCTTGGTAGTTTTTACACTACCTTGGTAGGCATTTGAAAGGCACCACAAAAGTTGTTCTACCTGCTTTCTGGGCTGAGATGGGGAACCGCTGAATTTTGGACTCGGCTGGTGACAAAATGTTCCAAACACACCCCCTGCACAACTCCACCGGGGAAGGTGCCAGACAGGAGTTCTCCTGGTAGTTTTTACACTACCTTGGTAGGCATCTGAAAGACACCACAAAAGTTGTTCTACCTGCTTTGTGGCCTGAGATGGGGAACCGCTGAATTTTGGAGTCGGCTGGTGGCAAAATGTTCCAAACACACCCCCTGCACAACTCCACCGGGGAAGGTGCCAGACAGGAGTTCTCCTGGTAGTTTTTACATTGCTCCGGTAGGCATCTGAAAGACACCACAAAAGTTGTTCTACCTGCTTTGTGGGCTGAGATGGGGAACCGCTGAATTTTGGAGTCGGCCGGTGACAAAATGTTCCAAACACACCCCATGCACAACTCCACCGGGGAAGGTGCCAGACAGGAGTTCTCTTGGTAGTTTTTACACTACCTTGGTAGGCATCTGAAAGACACCACAAAAGTTGTTCTACCTGCTTTCTGGGCTGAGATGGGGAACCGCTGAATTTTGGAGTCGGCCGTTGACAAAATGTTCCAAACACACCCCATGCACAACTCCACCGGGGAAGGTGCCAGACAGGAGTTCTCTTGGTAGTTTTTACACTACCTTGGTAGGCATCTGAAAGACACCACAAAAGTTGTTCTACCTGCTTTCTGGGCTGAGATGGGGAACCGCTGAATTTTGGACTCGGCCGGTGACAAAATGTTCCAAACACACCCCATGCACAACTCCACCGGGGAAGGTGCCAGACAGGAGTTCTCTTGGTAGTTTTTACACTACCTTGGTAGGCAGCTGAAAGGCACCACAAAAGTTGTTCTACCTGCTTTCTGGGCTGAGATGAGGAACCGCTGAATTTTGGACTCGGCTGGTGACAAAATGTTCCAAACACACCCCATGCACAACTCCACCGGGGAAGGTGCCAGACAGGAGTTCTCCTGGTAGTTTTTACACTACCTTGGTAGGCATCTGAAAGACACCACAAAAGTTGTTCTACCTGCTTTCTGGGCTGAGATGGGGAATCGCTGAATTTTGGACTCGGCCGGTGACAAAATGTTCCAAACACACCCCATGCACAACTCCACCGGGGAAGGTGCCAGACAGGAGTTCTCCTGGTAGTTTTTACACTACCTTGGTAGGCATCTGAAAGACATCACAAAAGTTGTTCTACCTGCTTTCTGGGCTGAGATGGGGAAACGCTGAATTTTGGAGTCGGCTGGTGACAAAATGTTCCAAACACACCCCATGCACAACTCCACCGGGGAAGGTGCCAGAAAGGAGTTCTGTTGCTAGTTTTTACACTACCTTGGTAGGCAGCTGAAAGGCACCACAAAAGTTGTTCTTCCTGCTTTCTGGGCTGAGATGGGGAACCGCTGAATTTTGGAGTCGGCCGGTGACAAAATGTTCCAAACACACCCCATGCACAACTCCACCGGGGAAGGTGCCAGACAGGAGTTCTCTTGGTAGTTTTTACACTACCTTGGTAGGCATCTGAAAGACACCACAAAAGTTGTTCTACCTGCTTTGTGGGCTGAGATGGGGAATCGCTGAATTTTGGACTCGGCCGGTGACAAAATGTTCCAAACACACCCCATGCAAAACTCCACCGGGGAAGGTGCCAGACAGGAGTTCTCCTGGTAGTTTTTACATTGCTCCGGTAGGCATCTGAAAGACACCACAAAAGTTGTTCTACCTGCTTTCTGGGCTGAGATGGGGAATCGCTGAATTTTGGACTCGGCCGGTGACAAAATGTTCCAAACACACCCCATGCACAACTCCACCGGGGAAGGTGCCAGACAGGAGTTCTCTTGGTAGTTTTTACACTACCTTGGTAGGCATTTGAAAGGCACCACAAAAGTTGTTCTACCTGCTTTCTGGGCTGAGATGGGGAACGGCTGAATTTTGGACTCGGCTGGTGACAAAATGTTCCAAACACACCCCATGCACAACTCCACCGGGGAAGGTGCCAGACAGGAGTTCTCCTGGTAGTTTTTACACTACCTTGGTAGGCATCTGAAAGACACCACAAAAGTTGTTCTACCTGCTTTCTGGGCTGAGATGGGGAACCGCTGAATTTTGGAGTCGGCTGGTGGCAAAATGTTCCAAACACACCCCCTGCACAACTCCACCGGGGAAGGTGCCAGACAGGAGTTCTCCTGGTAGTTTTTACATTGCTCCGGTAGGCATCTGAAAGACACCACAAAAGTTGTTCTACCTGCTTTGTGGGCTGAGATGGGGAACCGCTGAATTTTGGAGTCGGCCGTTGACAAAATGTTCCAAACACACCCCATGCACAACTCCACCGGGGAAGGTGACAGACAGGAGTTCTCCTGGTAGTTTTTACACTACCTTGGTAGGCATCTGAAAGACACCACAAAAGTTGTTCTACCTGCTTTCTGGGCTGAGATGGGGAACCGCTGAATTTTGGAGTCGGCCGTTGACAAAATGTTCCAAACACACCCCATGCACAACTCCACCGGGGAAGGTGCCAGACAGGAGTTCTCTTGGTAGTTTTTACACTACCTTGGTAGGCATCTGAAAGACACCACAAAAGTTGTTCTACCTGCTTTGTGGGCTGAGATGGGGAATCGCTGAATTTTGGACTCGGCCGGTGACAAAATGTTCCAAACACACCCCATGCACAACTCCACCGGGGAAGGTGCCAGAAAGGAGTTCTCTTGGTAGTTTTTACACTACCTTGGTAGGCATCTGAAAGACACCACAAAAGTTGTTCTACCTGCTTTGTGGGCTGAGATGGGGAACCGCTGAATTTTGGACTCGGCTGGTGACAAAATGTTCCAAACACACCCCATGCACAACTCCACCGGGGAAGGTGCCAGACAGGAGTTCTCCTGGTAGTTTTTACACTACCTTGGTAGGCAGCTGAAAGGCACCACAAAAGTTGTTCTACCTGCTTTGTGGGCTGAGATGGGGAATCGCTGAATTTTGGACTCCGCCGGTGACAAAATGTTCCAAACACACCCCATGCAAAACTCCACCGGGGAAGGTGCCAGACAGGAGTTCTCCTGGTAGTTTTTACATTGCTCCGGTAGGCATCTGAAAGACACCACAAAAGTTGTTCTACCTGCTTTGTGGGCTGAGATGGGGAATCGCTGAATTTTGGACTCGGCCGGTGACAAAATGTTCCAAACACACCCCATGCAAAACTCCACCGGGGAAGGTGCCAGACAGGAGTTCTCTTGGTAGTTTTTACATTGCTCCGGTAGGTATCTGAAAGACACCACAAAAGTTGTTCTACCTGCTTTCTGGGCTGAGATGGGGAATCGCTGAATTTTGGACTCGGCCGGTGACAAAATGTTCCAAACACACCCCATGCACAACTCCACCGGGGAAGGTGCCAGACAGGAGTTCTCCTGGTAGTTTTTACACTACCTTGGTAGGCATTTGAAAGGCACCACAAAAGTTGTTCTTCCTGCTTTCTGGGCTGAGATGGGGAACCGCTGAATTTTGGAGTCGGCCGGTGACAAAATGTTCCAAACACACCCCATGCACAACTCCACCGGGGAAGGTGCCAGACAGGAGTTCTCCTGGTAGTTTTCACACTACCTTGGTAGGCAGCTGAAAGGCACCACAAAAGTTGTTCTACCTGCTTTCTGGGCTGAGATGGGGAAACGCTGAATTTTGGACTCGGCTGGTGACAAAATGTTCCAAACACACCCCATGCACAACTCCACCGGGGAAGGTGCCAGACAGGAGTTCTCCTGGTAGTTTTTACACTACCTTGGTAGGCATCTGAAAGACACGACAAAAGTTGTTCTACCTGCTTTCTGGGCTGAGATGGGGAACCGCTGAATTTTGGAGTCGGCCGGTGACAAAATGTTCCAAACACACCCCATGCACAACTCCACCGGGGAAGGTGCCAGACAGGAGTTCTCCTGGTAGTTTTTACACTACCTTGGTAGGCAGCTGAAAGACACCACAAAAGTTGTTCTACCTGCTTTCTGGGCTGAGATGGGGAATCGCTGAATTTTGGACTCGGCCGGTGACAAAATGTTCCAAACACACCCCATGCACAACTCCACCGGGGAAGGTGCCAGACAGGAGTTCTCTTGGTAGTTTTTACACTACCTTGGTAGGCATCTGAAAGACACCACAAAAGTTGTTCTACCTGCTTTCTGGGCTGAGATGGGGAATCGCTGAATTTTGGAGTCGGCCGGTGACAAAATGTTCCAAACACACCCCATGCACAACTCCACCGGGGAAGGTGCCAGACAGGAGTTCTCCTGGTAGTTTTTACACTGCTCCGGTAGGCATCTGAAAGACACCACAAAAGTTGTTCTACCTGCTTTGTGGGCTGAGATGGGGAACCGCTGAATTTTGGAGTCGGCCGGTGACAAAATGTTCCAAACACACCCCATGCACAACTCCACCGGGGAAGGTGCCAGACAGGAGTTCTCTTGGTAGTTTTTACACTACCTTGGTAGGCAGCTGAAAGGCACCACAAAAGTTGTTCTACCTGCTTTCTGGGCTGAGATGGGGAACCGCTGAATTTTGGACTCGGCTGGTGGCAAAATGTTCCAAACACACCCCCTGCACAACTCCACCGGGGAAGGTGCCAGACAGGAGTTCTCCTGGTAGTTTTTACACTACCTTGGTAGGCAGCTGAAAGGCACCACAAAAGTTGTTCTTCCTGCTTTCTGGGCTGAGATGGGGAACCGCTGAATTTTGGAGTCGGCCGGTGACAAAATGTTCCAAACACACCCCATGCACAACTCCACCGGGGAAGGTGCCAGACAGGAGTTCTCTTGGTAGTTTTTACACTACCTTGGTAGGCAGCTGAAAGGCACCACAAAAGTTGTTCTACCTGCTTTCTGGGCTGAGATGGGGAACCGCTGAATTTTGGACTCGGCTGGTGACAAAATGTTCCAAACACACCCCATGCACAACTCCACCACGGAAGGTGCCAGACAGGAGTTCTCCTGGTAGTTTTTACACTACCTTGGTAGGCAGCTGAAAGGCACCACAAAAGTTGTTCTTCCTGCTTTCTGGGCTGAGATGGGGAACCGCTGAATTTTGGAGTCGGCCGGTGACAAAATGTTCCAAACACACCCCATGCACAACTCCACCGGGGAAGGTGCCAGACAGGAGTTCTCTTGGTAGTTTTTACACTACCTTGGTAGGCATCTGAAAGACACCACAAAAGTTGTTCTACCTGCTTTCTGGGCTGAGATGGGGAATCGCTGAATTTTGGAGTCGGCCGGTGACAAAATGTTCCAAACACACCCCATGCACAACTCCACCGGGGAAGGTGCCAGACAGGAGTTCTCTTGGTAGTTTTTACACTACCTTGGTAGGCAGCTGAAAGGCACCACAAAAGTTGTTCTACCTGCTTTCTGGGCTGAGATGGGGAAACGCTGAATTTTGGACTCGGCTGGTGACAAAATGTTCCAAACACACCCCATGCACAACTCCACCGGGGAAGGTGCCAGACAGGAGTTCTCCTGGTAGTTTTTACACTACCTTGGTAGGCATCTGAAAGACATCACAAAAGTTGTTCTACCTGCTTTCTGGGCTGAGATGGGGAACCGCTGAATTTTGGAGTCGGCTGGTGACAAAATGTTCCAAACACACCCCATGCACAACTCCACCGGGGAAGGTGCCAGACAGGAGTTCTCCTGGTAGTTTTTACACTATCTTGGTAGGCAGCTGAAAGGCACCACAAAAGTTGTTCTTCCTGCTTTCTGGGCTGAGATGGGGAACCGCTGAATTTTGGACTCGGCGGGTGACAAAATGTTCCAAACACACCCCATGCACAACTCCACCGGGGAAGGTGCCAGACAGGAGTTCTCTTGGTAGTTTTTACACTACCTTGGTAGGCATCTGAAAGACACCACAAAAGTTGTTCTACCTGCTTTGTGGGCTGAGATGGGGAATCGCTGAATTTTGGAGTCAGCCGGTGACAAAATGTTCCAAACACACCCCATGCAAAACTCCACCGGGGAAGGTGCCAGACAGGAGTTCTCCTGGTAGTTTTTACATTGCTCCGGTAGGCATCTGAAAGACACCACAAAAGTTGTTCTACCTGCTTTCTGGGCTGAGATGGGGAATCGCTGAATTTTGGACTCGGCCGGTGACAAAATGTTCCAAACACACCCCATGCACAACTCCACCGGGGAAGGTGCCAGACAGGAGTTGTCTTAGTAGTTTTTACACTACCTTGGTAGGCAGCTGAAAGACACCACAAAAGTTGTTCTACCTGCTTTCTGGGCTGAGATTGGGAATCGCTGAATTTTGGAGTCGGCCGGTGACAAAATGTTCCAAACACACCCCATGCACAACTCCACCGGGGAAGGTGCCAGACAGGAGTTCTCTTGGTAGTTTTTACACTACCTTGGTAGGCATTTGAAAGGCACCACAAAAGTTGTTCTACCTGCTTTCTGGGCTGAGATGGGGAACCGCTGAATTTTGGACTCGGCTGGTGACAAAATGTTCCAAACACACCCCATGCACAACTCCACCGGGGAAGGTGCCAGACAGGAGTTCTCCTGGTAGTTTTTACACTACCTTGGTAGGCATCTGAAAGACACCACAAAAGTTGTTCTACCTGCTTTCTGGGCTGAGATGGGGAACCGCTGAATTTTGGAGTCGGCCGGTGACAAAATGTTCCAAACACACCCCATGCACAACTCCACCGGGGAAGGTGCCAGACAGGAGTTCTCCTGGTAGTTTTTACATTGCTCCGGTAGGCATCTGAAAGACACCACAAAAGTTGTTCTACCTGCTTTGTGGGCTGAGATGGGGAACCGCTGAATTTTGGAGTCGGCCGTTGACAAAATGTTCCAAACACACCCCATGCACAACTCCACCGGGGAAGGTGCCAGACAGGAGTTCTCTTGATAGATTTTACATTGCTCTGGTAGGCACCTCAAAGACACCACAAAACTCCTTCTACCTGCTTTCTGGGCTGAGATGGGGAACAGCTGAATTTTGGAGTCAGCCGGTGACAAAATGTTCCAAACACACCCCATGCACAACTCCACCGGGGAAGGTGCCAGACAGGAGTTCTCTTAATAGTTTTTACACTACCTTGGTAGGCATCTGAAAGACACCACAAAAGTTGTTCTTCCTGCTTTCTGGGCTGAGATGGGGAACAGCTGAATTTTGGACTCGGCTGGTGACAAAATGTTCCAAACACACCCCCTGCACAACTCCACCACGGAAGGTGCCAGACAGGAGTTCTCCTGGTAGTTTTTACATTGCTCCGGTAGGCATCTGAAAGACACCACAAAAGTTGTTCTACCTGCTTTGTGGGCTGAGATGGGGAACCGCTGAATTTTGGACTCGGCTGGTGACAAAATGTTCCAAACACACCCCATGCACAACTCCACCGGGGAAGGTGCCAGACAGGAGTTCTCCTGGTAGTTTTTACACTACCTTGGTAGGCAGCTGAAAGGCACCACAAAAGTTGTTCTACCTGCTTTGTGGGCTGAGATGGGGAATCGCTGAATTTTGGACTCCGCCGGTGACAAAATGTTCCAAACACACCCCATGCAAAACTCCACCGGGGAAGGTGCCAGACAGGAGTTCTCCTGGTAGTTTTTACATTGCTCCGGTAGGCATCTGAAAGACACCACAAAAGTTGTTCTACCTGCTTTGTGGGCTGAGATGGGGAATCGCTGAATTTTGGACTCGGCCGGTGACAAAATGTTCCAAACACACCCCATGCAAAACTCCACCGGGGAAGGTGCCAGACAGGAGTTCTCTTGGTAGTTTTTACATTGCTCCGGTAGGTATCTGAAAGACACCACAAAAGTTGTTCTACCTGCTTTCTGGGCTGAGATGGGGAATCGCTGAATTTTGGACTCGGCCGGTGACAAAATGTTCCAAACACACCCCATGCACAACTCCACCGGGGAAGGTGCCAGACAGGAGTTCTCCTGGTAGTTTTTACACTACCTTGGTAGGCATTTGAAAGGCACCACAAAAGTTGTTCTTCCTGCTTTCTGGGCTGAGATGGGGAACCGCTGAATTTTGGAGTCGGCCGGTGACAAAATGTTCCAAACACACCCCATGCACAACTCCACCGGGGAAGGTGCCAGACAGGAGTTCTCCTGGTAGTTTTCACACTACCTTGGTAGGCAGCTGAAAGGCACCACAAAAGTTGTTCTACCTGCTTTCTGGGCTGAGATGGGGAAACGCTGAATTTTGGACTCGGCTGGTGACAAAATGTTCCAAACACACCCCATGCACAACTCCACCGGGGAAGGTGCCAGACAGGAGTTCTCCTGGTAGTTTTTACACTACCTTGGTAGGCATCTGAAAGACACGACAAAAGTTGTTCTACCTGCTTTCTGGGCTGAGATGGGGAACCGCTGAATTTTGGAGTCGGCCGGTGACAAAATGTTCCAAACACACCCCATGCACAACTCCACCGGGGAAGGTGCCAGACAGGAGTTCTCCTGGTAGTTTTTACACTACCTTGGTAGGCAGCTGAAAGACACCACAAAAGTTGTTCTACCTGCTTTCTGGGCTGAGATGGGGAATCGCTGAATTTTGGACTCGGCCGGTGACAAAATGTTCCAAACACACCCCATGCACAACTCCACCGGGGAAGGTGCCAGACAGGAGTTCTCTTGGTAGTTTTTACACTACCTTGGTAGGCATCTGAAAGACACCACAAAAGTTGTTCTACCTGCTTTCTGGGCTGAGATGGGGAATCGCTGAATTTTGGAGTCGGCCGGTGACAAAATGTTCCAAACACACCCCATGCACAACTCCACCGGGGAAGGTGCCAGACAGGAGTTCTCCTGGTAGTTTTTACACTGCTCCGGTAGGCATCTGAAAGACACCACAAAAGTTGTTCTACCTGCTTTGTGGGCTGAGATGGGGAACCGCTGAATTTTGGAGTCGGCCGGTGACAAAATGTTCCAAACACACCCCATGCACAACTCCACCGGGGAAGGTGCCAGACAGGAGTTCTCTTGGTAGTTTTTACACTACCTTGGTAGGCAGCTGAAAGGCACCACAAAAGTTGTTCTACCTGCTTTCTGGGCTGAGATGGGGAACCGCTGAATTTTGGACTCGGCTGGTGGCAAAATGTTCCAAACACACCCCCTGCACAACTCCACCGGGGAAGGTGCCAGACAGGAGTTCTCCTGGTAGTTTTTACACTACCTTGGTAGGCAGCTGAAAGGCACCACAAAAGTTGTTCTTCCTGCTTTCTGGGCTGAGATGGGGAACCGCTGAATTTTGGAGTCGGCCGGTGACAAAATGTTCCAAACACACCCCATGCACAACTCCACCGGGGAAGGTGCCAGACAGGAGTTCTCTTGGTAGTTTTTACACTACCTTGGTAGGCAGCTGAAAGGCACCACAAAAGTTGTTCTACCTGCTTTCTGGGCTGAGATGGGGAACCGCTGAATTTTGGACTCGGCTGGTGACAAAATGTTCCAAACACACCCCATGCACAACTCCACCACGGAAGGTGCCAGACAGGAGTTCTCCTGGTAGTTTTTACACTACCTTGGTAGGCAGCTGAAAGGCACCACAAAAGTTGTTCTTCCTGCTTTCTGGGCTGAGATGGGGAACCGCTGAATTTTGGAGTCGGCCGGTGACAAAATGTTCCAAACACACCCCATGCACAACTCCACCGGGGAAGGTGCCAGACAGGAGTTCTCTTGGTAGTTTTTACACTACCTTGGTAGGCATCTGAAAGACACCACAAAAGTTGTTCTACCTGCTTTCTGGGCTGAGATGGGGAATCGCTGAATTTTGGAGTCGGCCGGTGACAAAATGTTCCAAACACACCCCATGCACAACTCCACCGGGGAAGGTGCCAGACAGGAGTTCTCTTGGTAGTTTTTACACTACCTTGGTAGGCAGCTGAAAGGCACCACAAAAGTTGTTCTACCTGCTTTCTGGGCTGAGATGGGGAAACGCTGAATTTTGGACTCGGCTGGTGACAAAATGTTCCAAACACACCCCATGCACAACTCCACCGGGGAAGGTGCCAGACAGGAGTTCTCCTGGTAGTTTTTACACTACCTTGGTAGGCATCTGAAAGACATCACAAAAGTTGTTCTACCTGCTTTCTGGGCTGAGATGGGGAACCGCTGAATTTTGGAGTCGGCTGGTGACAAAATGTTCCAAACACACCCCATGCACAACTCCACCGGGGAAGGTGCCAGACAGGAGTTCTCCTGGTAGTTTTTACACTATCTTGGTAGGCAGCTGAAAGGCACCACAAAAGTTGTTCTTCCTGCTTTCTGGGCTGAGATGGGGAACCGCTGAATTTTGGACTCGGCGGGTGACAAAATGTTCCAAACACACCCCATGCACAACTCCACCGGGGAAGGTGCCAGACAGGAGTTCTCTTGGTAGTTTTTACACTACCTTGGTAGGCATCTGAAAGACACCACAAAAGTTGTTCTACCTGCTTTGTGGGCTGAGATGGGGAATCGCTGAATTTTGGAGTCAGCCGGTGACAAAATGTTCCAAACACACCCCATGCAAAACTCCACCGGGGAAGGTGCCAGACAGGAGTTCTCCTGGTAGTTTTTACATTGCTCCGGTAGGCATCTGAAAGACACCACAAAAGTTGTTCTACCTGCTTTCTGGGCTGAGATGGGGAATCGCTGAATTTTGGACTCGGCCGGTGACAAAATGTTCCAAACACACCCCATGCACAACTCCACCGGGGAAGGTGCCAGACAGGAGTTGTCTTAGTAGTTTTTACACTACCTTGGTAGGCAGCTGAAAGACACCACAAAAGTTGTTCTACCTGCTTTCTGGGCTGAGATTGGGAATCGCTGAATTTTGGAGTCGGCCGGTGACAAAATGTTCCAAACACACCCCATGCACAACTCCACCGGGGAAGGTGCCAGACAGGAGTTCTCTTGGTAGTTTTTACACTACCTTGGTAGGCATTTGAAAGGCACCACAAAAGTTGTTCTACCTGCTTTCTGGGCTGAGATGGGGAACCGCTGAATTTTGGACTCGGCTGGTGACAAAATGTTCCAAACACACCCCATGCACAACTCCACCGGGGAAGGTGCCAGACAGGAGTTCTCCTGGTAGTTTTTACACTACCTTGGTAGGCATCTGAAAGACACCACAAAAGTTGTTCTACCTGCTTTCTGGGCTGAGATGGGGAACCGCTGAATTTTGGAGTCGGCCGGTGACAAAATGTTCCAAACACACCCCATGCACAACTCCACCGGGGAAGGTGCCAGACAGGAGTTCTCCTGGTAGTTTTTACATTGCTCCGGTAGGCATCTGAAAGACACCACAAAAGTTGTTCTACCTGCTTTGTGGGCTGAGATGGGGAACCGCTGAATTTTGGAGTCGGCCGTTGACAAAATGTTCCAAACACACCCCATGCACAACTCCACCGGGGAAGGTGCCAGACAGGAGTTCTCTTGATAGATTTTACATTGCTCTGGTAGGCACCTCAAAGACACCACAAAACTCCTTCTACCTGCTTTCTGGGCTGAGATGGGGAACAGCTGAATTTTGGAGTCAGCCGGTGACAAAATGTTCCAAACACACCCCATGCACAACTCCACCGGGGAAGGTGCCAGACAGGAGTTCTCTTAATAGTTTTTACACTACCTTGGTAGGCATCTGAAAGACACCACAAAAGTTGTTCTTCCTGCTTTCTGGGCTGAGATGGGGAACAGCTGAATTTTGGACTCGGCTGGTGACAAAATGTTCCAAACACACCCCCTGCACAACTCCACCACGGAAGGTGCCAGACAGGAGTTCTCCTGGTAGTTTTTACATTGCTCCGGTAGGCATCTGAAAGACACCACAAAAGTTGTTCTACCTGCTTTCTGGGCTGAGATGGGGAATCGCTGAATTTTGGACTCGGCCGGTGACAAAATGTTCCAAACACACCCCATGCACAACTCCACCGGGGAAGGTGCCAGACAGGAGTTGTCTTAGTAGTTTTTACACTACCTTGGTAGGCAGCTGAAAGACACCACAAAAGTTGTTCTACCTGCTTTCTGGGCTGAGATTGGGAATCGCTGAATTTTGGAGTCGGCCGGTGACAAAATGTTCCAAACACACCCCATGCACAACTCCACCGGGGAAGGTGCCAGACAGGAGTTCTCTTGGTAGTTTTTACACTACCTTGGTAGGCATTTGAAAGGCACCACAAAAGTTGTTCTACCTGCTTTCTGGGCTGAGATGGGGAACCGCTGAATTTTGGACTCGGCTGGTGACAAAATGTTCCAAACACACCCCATGCACAACTCCACCGGGGAAGGTGCCAGACAGGAGTTCTCCTGGTAGTTTTTACACTACCTTGGTAGGCATCTGAAAGACACCACAAAAGTTGTTCTACCTGCTTTCTGGGCTGAGATGGGGAACCGCTGAATTTTGGAGTCGGCCGGTGACAAAATGTTCCAAACACACCCCATGCACAACTCCACCGGGGAAGGTGCCAGACAGGAGTTCTCCTGGTAGTTTTTACATTGCTCCGGTAGGCATCTGAAAGACACCACAAAAGTTGTTCTACCTGCTTTGTGGGCTGAGATGGGGAACCGCTGAATTTTGGAGTCGGCCGTTGACAAAATGTTCCAAACACACCCCATGCACAACTCCACCGGGGAAGGTGCCAGACAGGAGTTCTCTTGATAGATTTTACATTGCTCTGGTAGGCACCTCAAAGACACCACAAAACTCCTTCTACCTGCTTTCTGGGCTGAGATGGGGAACAGCTGAATTTTGGAGTCAGCCGGTGACAAAATGTTCCAAACACACCCCATGCACAACTCCACCGGGGAAGGTGCCAGACAGGAGTTCTCTTAATAGTTTTTACACTACCTTGGTAGGCATCTGAAAGACACCACAAAAGTTGTTCTTCCTGCTTTCTGGGCTGAGATGGGGAACAGCTGAATTTTGGACTCGGCTGGTGACAAAATGTTCCAAACACACCCCCTGCACAACTCCACCACGGAAGGTGCCAGACAGGAGTTCTCCTGGTAGTTTTTACATTGCTCCGGTAGGCATCTGAAAGATACCACAAAAGTTGTTCTACCTGCTTTCTGGGCTGAGATGGGGAACCGCTGAATTTTGGACTCCGCTGGTGACAAAATGTTCCAAACACACCCCCTGCACAACTCCACCGGGGAAGGTGCCAGACAGGAGTTCTCTTGATAGTTTTTACACTACCTTGGTAGGCACCTGAAAGACACCAGAAAACTTGTTCTACCTGCTTTCTGGGCTGAGATGGGGAACCGCTGAATTTTGGAGTCGGCCGGTGACAAAATGTTCCACAGACACCCCATGCACAACTCCACCGGGGAAGGTGCCAGGAACGAATTCTGTTGGTAGTTTTTACACTACCTTGGTAGGCAGCTGCAAGGCACCACAAAAGTTGTTCTACCTGCTTTCTGGGCTGAGATGGGGAACCGCTGAATTTTGGAGTCGGCTGGTGACAAAATGTTCCAAACACACCCCCTGCACAACTCCACCGGGGAAGGTGCCAGGCAGGAGTTCTCCTGGTAGTTTTTACATTGCTCCGGTAGGCATCTAAAAGACACCACAAAAGTTGTTGTACCTGCTTTCTGGGCTGAGATGGGGAACCGCTGAATTTTGGAGTCGGCTGGTGACAAAATGTTCCAAACACACCCCATGCACAACTCCACCGGGGAAGGTGCCAGACAGGAGTTTTCTTGATAGATTTTACATTGCTCTGGTAGGCACCTCAAAGACACCACAAAACTCCTTCTACCTGCTTTCTGGGCTGAGATGGGGAACAGCTGAATTTTGGACTCGGCCGGTGACAAAATGTTCCAAAGACACCCCATGCACAACTCCACCGGGGAAGGTGCCAGACAGGAGTTCTCTTAATAGTTTTTACACTACCTTGGTAGGCATCTGAAAGGCACCACAAAAGTTGTTCTACCTGCTTTGTGGGCTGAGATGGGGAACAGCTGAATTTTGGACTCGGCTGGTGACAAAATTTTAATAAATACACCCCATGCACAACTCCACTAGCGAAGGTGCCAGGAACGAATTCTGTTGGTAGTTTTTACATTGCTCCGGTAGGCAGCTGAAAGGCACAAGAAAAGTTGTTGTACCTGCTTTCTGGGCTGAGATGGGGAACCGCTGAATTTTGGACTCGGCTGGTGACAAAATGTTCCAAAGACACCCCATGCACAACTCCACCGGGGAAGGTGCCAGACAGGAGTTCTCTTGGTAGATTTTACACTACCTTGGTAGGCATCTGAAAGGCACCACAAAAGTTGTTCTACCTGCTTTCTGGGCTGAGATGAGGAACAGCTGAATTTTGGAGCGGCTGGTGGCAAAATGTTCCAAACACACCCCCTGCACAACTCCACCGGGGAAGGTGCCAGACAGGAGTTTTCTTGATAGATTTTACATTGCTCTGGTAGGCACCTCAAAGACACCACAAAACTCCTTCTACCTGCTTTCTGGGCTGAGATGGGGAACCGCTGAATTTTGGAGTCGGCTGGTGACAAAATGTTCCAAACACACCCCATGCACAACTCCACCGGGGAAGGTGCCAGACAGGAGTTCTCTTAATAGTTTTTACACTACCTTGGTAGGCACCTGAAAGACACCACAAAAGTTGTTCTACCTGCTTTCTGGGCTGAGATGGGGAATCGCTGAATTTTGGACTCGGCCGGTGACAAAATGTTCCAAACACACCCCCTGCACAACTCCACCGGGGAAGGTGCCAGGCAGGAGTTCTCCTGCTAGTTTTTACATTGCTCCGGTAGGCATCTGAAAGATACCACAAAAGTTGTTCTACCTGCTTTCTGGGCTGAGATGGGGAACCGCTGAATTTTGGAGTCGGCCGGTGACAAAATGTTCCAAACACACCCCATGCACAACTCCACCGGGGAAGGTGCCAGAAAGGAGTTCTGTTGCTAGTTTTTACACTACCTTGGTAGGCATCTGAAAGACACCACAAAAGTTGTTCTACCTGCTTTCTGGGCTGAGATGGGGAACCGCTGAATTTTGGACTCGGCTGGTGACAAAATGTTCCAAACACACCCTATGCACAACTCCACCGGGGAAGGTGCCAGACAAGAGTTCTCTTGATAGTTTTTACACTACCTTGGTAGGCAGCTGAAAGGCACCAGAAAACTTGTTCTACCTGCTTTCTGGGCTGAGATGGGGAACCGCTGAATTTTGGAGTCGGCCGGTGACAAAATGTTCCACAGACACCCCATGCACAACTCCACCGGGGAAGGTGCCAGGAACGAATTCTGTTGGTAGTTTTTACACTACCTTGGTAGGCAGCTGCAAGGCACAAGAAAAGTTGTTCTACCTGCTTTCTGGGCTGAGATGGGGAACCGCTGAATTTTGGAGACGGCTGGTGACAAAATGTTCCAAACACACCCCATGCACAACTCCACCGGGGAAGGTGCCAGACAGGAGTTCTCCTGGTAGTTTTTACACTACCTTGGTAGGCATTTGAAAGGCACCACAAAAGTTGTTCTACCTGCTTTCTGGGCTGAGATGAGGAACAGCTGAATTTTGGAGTCGGCTGGTGGCAAAATGTTCCAAACACACCCCATGCACAACTCCACCGGGGAAGGTGCCAGACAGGAGTTTTCTTGATAGATTTTACATTGCTCTGGTAGGCACCTCAAAGACACCACAAAACTCCTTCTACCTGCTTTCTGGGCTGAGATGGGGAACCGCTGAATTTTGGAGTCGGCTGGTGACAAAATGTTCCAAAGACACCCCATGCACAACTCCACCGGGGAAGGTGCCAGACAGGAGTTCTCTTAATAGTTTTTACACTACCTTGGTAGGCACCTGAAAGACACCACAAAAGTTGTTCTACCTGCTTTCTGGGCTGAGATGGGGAACCGCTGAATTTTGGACTCGGCTGGTGACAAAATGTTCCAAACACACCCCCTGCACAACTCCACCGGGGAAGGTGCCAGGCAGGAGTTCTCCTGCTAGTTTTTACATTGCTCCGGTAGGCATCTGAAAGATACCACAAAAGTTGTTCTACCTGCTTTCTGGGCTGAGATGGGGAACCGCTGAATTTTGGAGTCGGCCGGTGACAAAATGTTCCAAACACACCCCATGCACAACTCCACCGGGGAAGGTGCCAGAAAGGAGTTCTCTTGGTAGATTTTACACTACCTTGGTAGGCAGCTGAAAGACACCACAAAAGTTGTTCTACCTGCTTTCTGGGCTGAGATGGGGAACCGCTGAATTTTGGACTCGGCTGGTGACAAAATGTTCCAAACACACCCTATGCACAACTCCACCGGGGAAGGTGCCAGAGAAGAGTTCTCTTGATAGTTTTTACACTACCTTGGTAGGCAGCTGAAAGGCACCAGAAAACTTGTTCTACCTGCTTTCTGGGCTGAGATGGGGAACCGCTGAATTTTGGAGTCGGCCGGTGACAAAATGTTCCACAGACACCCCATGCACAACTCCACCGGGGAAGGTGCCAGGAACGAATTCTGTTGGTAGTTTTTACACTACCTTGGTAGGCAGCTGCAAGGCACAAGAAAAGTTGTTCTACCTGCTTTCTGGGCTGAGATGGGGAACCGCTGAATTTTGGACTCGGCTGGTGACAAAATGTTCCAAACACACCCCATGCACAACTCCACCGGGGAAGGTGCCAGACAGGAGTTCTCCTGGTAGTTTTTACACTACCTTGGTAGGCATTTGAAAGGCACCACAAAAGTTGTTCTACCTGCTTTCTGGGCTGAGATGAGGAACAGCTGAATTTTGGAGTCGGCTGGTGGCAAAATGTTCCAAACACACCCCATGCACAACTCCACCGGGGAAGGTGCCAGACAGGAGTTTTCTTGATAGATTTTACATTGCTCTGGTAGGCACCTCAAAGACACCACAAAACTCCTTCTACCTGCTTTCTGGGCTGAGATGGGGAACAGCTGAATTTTGGAGTCGGCCGGTGACAAAATGTTCCAAACACACCCCATGCACAACTCCACCGGGGAAGGTGCCAGACAGGAGTTCTCTTAATAGTTTTTACACTACCTTGGTAGGCATCTGAAAGACACCACAAAAGTTGTTCTTCCTGCTTTCTGGGCTGAGATGGGGAACAGCTGAATTTTGGACTCGGCCGGTGACAAAATGTTCCACAGACACCCCATGCACAACTCCACCGGGGAAGGTGCCAGGAACGAATTCTGTTGGTAGTTTTTACACTACCTTGGTAGGCAGCTGCAAGGCACAAGAAAAGTTGTTCTACCTGCTTTCTGGGCTGAGATGGGGAACCGCTGAATTTTGGAGTCGGCTGGTGACAAAATGTTCCAAACACACCCCCTGCACAACTCCACCGGGGAAGGTGCCAGACAAGAGTTCTCTTGATAGTTTTTACACTACCTTGGTAGGCAGCTGAAAGGCACCAGAAAACTTGTTCTACCTGCTTTCTGGGCTGAGATGGGGAACCGCTGAATTTTGGAGTCGGCCGGTGACAAAATGTTCCACAGACACCCCATGCACAACTCCACCGGGGAAGGTGCCAGGAACGAATTCTGTTGGTAGTTTTTACACTACCTTGGTAGGCATTTGAAAGGCACCACAAAAGTTGTTCTACCTGCTTTCTGGGCTGAGATGGGGAACCGCTGAATTTTGGAGTCGGCTGGTGACAAAATGTTCCAAACACACCCCCTGCACAACTCCACCGGGGAAGGTGCCAGACAGGAGTTCTCCTGGTAGTTTTTACATTGCTCCGGTAGGCACCTGAAAGACACCACAAAAGTTGTTCTACCTGCTTTCTGGGCTGAGATGAGGAACAGCTGAATTTTGGAGTCGGCCGGTGGCAAAATGTTCCAAACACACCCCATGCACAACTCCACCGGGGAAGGTGCCAGACAGGAGTTCTCCTGGTAGTTTTTACACTACCTTGGTAGGCAGCTGAAAGGCACCACAAAAGTTGTTCTTCCTGCTTTCTGGGCTGAGATGGGGAATCGCTGAATTTTGGACTCGGCCAGTGACAAAATGTTCCAAACACACCCCATGCACAACTCCACCGGGGAAGGTGCCAGACAGGAGTTCTCTTGGTAGTTTTTACACTACCTTGGTAGGCAGCTGAAAGGCACCACAAAAGTTGTTCTACCTGCTTTCTGGGCTGAGATGGGGAATCGCTGAATTTTGGACTCGGCCGGTGACAAAATGTTCCAAACACACCCCATGCAAAACTCCACCGGGGAAGGTGCCAGACAGGAGTTCTCCTGATAGTTTTTACATTGCTCCGGTAGGCATCTGAAAGACACCACAAAAGTTATTCTACCTGCTTTCTGGGCTGAGATGGGGAATCGCTGAATTTTGGAGTCGGCCGGTGACAAAATGTTCCAAACACACCCCATGCACAACTCCACCGGGGAAGGTGCCAGACAGGAGTTCTCCTGGTAGTTTTTACACTACCTTGGTAGGCATTTGAAAGGCACCACAAAAGTTGTTCTTCCTGCTTTCTGGGCTGAGATGGGGAACCGCTGAATTTTGGAGTCGGCCGGTGACAAAATGTTCCAAACACACCCCATGCACAACTCCACCGGGGAAGGTGCCAGACAGGAGTTCTCTTGGTAGTTTTTACACTACCTTGGTAGGCAGCTGAAAGGCACCACAAAAGTTGTTCTACCTGCTTTCTGGGCTGAGATGGGGAAACGCTGAATTTTGGACTCGGCCGGTGACAAAATGTTCCAAACACACCCCATGCACAACTCCACCGGGGAAGGTGCCAGACAGGAGTTCTCTTGGTAGTTTTTACACTACCTTGGTAGGCATTTGAAAGGCACCACAAAAGTTGTTCTACCTGCTTTCTGGGCTGAGATGGGGAACCGCTGAATTTTGGACTCGGCTGGTGACAAAATGTTCCAAACACACCCCATGCACAACTCCACCGGGGAAGGTGCCAGGCAGGAGTTCTCCTGGTAGTTTTTACACTACCTTGGTAGGCATCTGAAAGACATCACAAAAGTTGTTCTACCTGCTTTCTGGGCTGAGATGGGGAACCGCTGAATTTTGGAGTCGGCTGGTGGCAAAATGTTCCAAACACACCCCCTGCACAACTCCACCGGGGAAGGTGCCAGACAGGAGTTCTCCTGGTAGTTTTTACATTGCTCCGGTAGGCATCTGAAAGACACCACAAAAGTTGTTCTACCTGCTTTGTGGGCTGAGATGGGGAACCGCTGAATTTTGGAGTCGGCCGGTGACAAAATGTTCCAAACACACCCCATGCACAACTCCACCGGGGAAGGTGCCAGACAGGAGTTCTCTTGGTAGTTTTTACACTACCTTGGTAGGCATCTGAAAGGCACCACAAAAGTTGTTCTACCTGCTTTCTGGGCTGAGATGGGGAACCGCTGAATTTTGGACTCGGCTGGTGACAAAATGTTCCAAACACACCCCATGCACAACTCCACCGGGGAAGGTGCCAGACAGGAGTTCTCCTGGTAGTTTTTACACTACCTTGGTAGGCATCTGAAAGACACCACAAAAGTTGTTCTACCTGCTTTCTGGGCTGAGATGGGGAACCGCTGAATTTTGGAGTCGGCCGGTGACAAAATGTTCCAAACACACCCCATGCACAACTCCACCGGGGAAGGTGCCAGACAGGAGTTCTCCTGGTAGTTTTTACACTACCTTGGTAGGCATTTGAAAGGCACCACAAAAGTTGTTCTACCTGCTTTCTGGGCTGAGATGGGGAACCGCTGAATTTTGGACTCGGCTGGTGACAAAATGTTCCAAACACACCCCATGCACAACTCCACCGGGGAAGGTGCCAGGCAGGAGTTCTCCTGGTAGTTTTTACACTACCTTGGTAGGCATCTGAAAGACATCACAAAAGTTGTTCTACCTGCTTTCTGGGCTGAGATGGGGAACCGCTGAATTTTGGAGTCGGCTGGTGGCAAAATGTTCCAAACACACCCCCTGCACAACTCCACCGGGGAAGGTGCCAGACAGGAGTTCTCCTGGTAGTTTTTACATTGCTCCGGTAGGCATCTGAAAGACACCACAAAAGTTGTTCTACCTGCTTTGTGGGCTGAGATGGGGAACCGCTGAATTTTGGAGTCGGCCGGTGACAAAATGTTCCAAACACACCCCATGCACAACTCCACCGGGGAAGGTGCCAGACAGGAGTTCTCTTGGTAGTTTTTACACTACCTTGGTAGGCATCTGAAAGGCACCACAAAAGTTGTTCTACCTGCTTTCTGGGCTGAGATGGGGAACCGCTGAATTTTGGACTCGGCTGGTGACAAAATGTTCCAAACACACCCCATGCACAACTCCACCGGGGAAGGTGCCAGACAGGAGTTCTCCTGGTAGTTTTTACACTACCTTGGTAGGCATCTGAAAGACACCACAAAAGTTGTTCTACCTGCTTTCTGGGCTGAGATGGGGAACCGCTGAATTTTGGAGTCGGCCGGTGACAAAATGTTCCAAACACACCCCATGCACAACTCCACCGGGGAAGGTGCCAGACAGGAGTTCTCCTGGTAGTTTTTACACTGCCTTGGTAGGCAGCTGAAAGACACCACAAAAGTTGTTCTACCTGCTTTGTGGGCTGAGATGGGGAATCGCTGAATTTTGGAGTCGGCCGGTGACAAAATGTTCCAAACACACCCCATGCACAACTCCACCGGGGAAGGTGCCAGACAGGAGTTCTCTTGGTAGTTTTTACACTACCTTGGTAGGCATCTGAAAGACACCACAAAAGTTGTTCTACCTGCTTTCTGGGCTGAGATGGGGAATCGCTGAATTTTGGAGTCGGCCGGTGACAAAATGTTCCAAACACACCCCATGCACAACTCCACCGGGGAAGGTGCCAGACAGGAGTTCTCTTGGTAGTTTTTACACTACCTTGGTAGGCAGCTGAAAGGCACCACAAAAGTTGTTCTACCTGCTTTCTGGGCTGAGATGGGGAAACGCTGAATTTTGGACTCGGCTGGTGACAAAATGTTCCAAACACACCCCATGCACAACTCCACCGGGGAAGGTGCCAGAAAGGAGTTCTGTTGCTAGTTTTTACACTACCTTGGTAGGCATCTGAAAGACACCACAAAAGTTGTTCTACCTGCTTTCTGGGCTGAGATGGGGAACCGCTGAATTTTGGACTCGGCTGGTGACAAAATGTTCCAAACACACCCCATGCACAACTCCACCGGGAAAGGTGCCAGACAGGAGTTCTCTTGGTAGTTTTTACACTATCTTGGTAGGCATCTGAAAGGCACCACAAAAGTTGTTCTACCTGCTTTCTGGGCTGAGATGGGGAACCGCTGAATTTTGGAGTCGGCCGGTGACAAAATGTTCCAAACACACCCCATGCACAACTCCACCGGGGAAGGTGCCAGACAGGAGTTCTCTTGGTAGTTTTTACACTACCTTGGTAGGCAGCTGAAAGGCACCACAAAAGTTGTTCTACCTGCTTTCTGGGCTGAGATGGGGAACCGCTGAATTTTGGACTCGGCCGGTGACAAAATGTTCCAAACACACCCCATGCACAACTCCACCGGGGAAGGTGCCAGACAGGAGTTCTCTTGGTAGTTTTTACACTACCTTGGTAGGCATCTGAAAGACACCACAAAAGTTGTTCTACCTGCTTTGTGGGCTGAGATGGGGAATCGCTGAATTTTGGAGTCGGCCGGTGACAAAATGTTCCAAACACACCCCATGCACAACTCCACCGGGGAAGGTGCCAGACAGGAGTTCTCCTGGTAGTTTTTACACTACCTTGGTAGGCAGCTGAAAGGCACCACAAAAGTTGTTCTACCTGCTTTGTGGGCTGAGATGGGGAAACGCTGAATTTTGGACTCGGCTGGTGACAAAATGTTCCAAACACACCCCATGCACAACTCCACCGGGGAAGGTGCCAGACAGGAGTTCTCCTGGTAGTTTTTACACTACCTTGGTAGGCATCTGAAAGACACCACAAAAGTTGTTCTACCTGCTTTGTGGGCTGAGATGGGGAACCGCTGAATTTTGGACTCGGCCGGTGACAAAATGTTCCAAACACACCCCATGCACAACTCCACCGGGGAAGGTGCCAGACAGGAGTTCTCCTGGTAGTTTTTACACTACCTTGGTAGGCAGCTGAAAGACACCACAAAAGTTGTTCTACCTGCTTTGTGGGCTGAGATGGGGAACCGCTGAATTTTGGAGTCGGCCGGTGACAAAATGTTCCAAACACACCCCATGCACAACTCCACCACGGAAGGTGCCAGACAGGAGTTCTCCTGGTAGTTTTTACACTACCTTGGTAGGCATCTGAAAGACACCACAAAAGTTGTTCTACCTGCTTTCTGGGCTGAGATGGGGAAACGCTGAATTTTGGACTCGGCTGGTGACAAAATGTTCCAAACACACCCCATGCACAACTCCACCGGGGAAGGTGCCAGACAGGAGTTCTCCTGGTAGTTTTTACACTACCTTGGTAGGCATCTGAAAGACACCACAAAAGTTGTTCTACCTGCTTTCTGGGCTGAGATGGGGAACCGCTGAATTTTGGACTCGGCTGGTGACAAAATGTTCCAAACACACCCCATGCACAACTCCACCGGGGAAGGTGCCAGGCAGGAGTTCTCCTGGTAGTTTTTACACTACCTTGGTAGGCATCTGAAAGACACCACAAAAGTTGTTCTACCTGCTTTCTGGGCTGAGATGGGGAACCGCTGAATTTTGGAGTCGGCTGGTGGCAAAATGTTCCAAACACACCCCCTGCACAACTCCACCGGGGAAGGTGCCAGACAGGAGTTCTCCTGGTAGTTTTTACATTGCTCCGGTAGGCATCTGAAAGACACCACAAAAGTTGTTCTACCTGCTTTGTGGGCTGAGATGGGGAACCGCTGAATTTTGGAGTCGGCCGGTGACAAAATGTTCCAAACACACCCCATGCACAACTCCACCGGGGAAGGTGCCAGACAGGAGTTCTCTTGGTAGTTTTTACACTACCTTGGTAGGCATCTGAAAGGCACCACAAAAGTTGTTCTACCTGCTTTCTGGGCTGAGATGGGGAACCGCTGAATTTTGGACTCGGCTGGTGACAAAATGTTCCAAACACACCCCATGCACAACTCCACCGGGGAAGGTGCCAGACAGGAGTTCTCCTGGTAGTTTTTACACTACCTTGGTAGGCATCTGAAAGACACCACAAAAGTTGTTCTACCTGCTTTCTGGGCTGAGATGGGGAACCGCTGAATTTTGGAGTCGGCCGGTGACAAAATGTTCCAAACACACCCCATGCACAACTCCACCGGGGAAGGTGCCAGACAGGAGTTCTCCTGGTAGTTTTTACACTGCCTTGGTAGGCAGCTGAAAGACACCACAAAAGTTGTTCTACCTGCTTTGTGGGCTGAGATGGGGAATCGCTGAATTTTGGAGTCGGCCGGTGACAAAATGTTCCAAACACACCCCCTGCACAACTCCACCGGGGAAGGTGCCAGACAGGAGTTCTCTTGGTAGTTTTTACACTATCTTGGTAGGCAGCTGAAAGGCACCACAAAAGTTGTTCTACCTGCTTTCTGGGCTGAGATGGGGAAACGCTGAATTTTGGACTCTGCCGGTGACAAAATGTTCCAAACACACCCCATGCACAACTCCACCGGGGAAGGTGCCAGACAGGAGTTCTCTTGGTAGTTTTTACACTACCTTGGTAGGCAGCTGAAAGGCACCACAAAAGTTGTTCTACCTGCTTTCTGGGCTGAGATGGGGAACCGCTGAATTTTGGACTCGGCCGGTGACAAAATGTTCCAAACACACCCCATGCACAACTCCACCGGGGAAGGTGCCAGACAGGAGTTCTCTTGGTAGTTTTTACACTACCTTGGTAGGCATCTGAAAGACACCACAAAAGTTGTTCTACCTGCTTTGTGGGCTGAGATGGGGAATCGCTGAATTTTGGAGTCGGCCGGTGACAAAATGTTCCAAACACACCCCATGCACAACTCCACCGGGGAAGGTGCCAGACAGGAGTTCTCCTGGTAGTTTTTACACTACCTTGGTAGGCAGCTGAAAGGCACCACAAAAGTTGTTCTACCTGCTTTCTGGGCTGAGATGGGGAAACGCTGAATTTTGGACTCGGCTGGTGACAAAATGTTCCAAACACACCCCATGCACAACTCCACCGGGGAAGGTGCCAGACAGGAGTTCTCCTGGTAGTTTTTACACTACCTTGGTAGGCATCTGAAAGACACCACAAAAGTTGTTCTACCTGCTTTGTGGGCTGAGATGGGGAACCGCTGAATTTTGGAGTCGGCCGGTGACAAAATGTTCCAAACACACCCCATGCACAACTCCACCGGGGAAGGTGCCAGACAGGAGTTCTCCTGGTAGTTTTTACACTACCTTGGTAGGCAGCTGAAAGACACCACAAAAGTTGTTCTACCTGCTTTGTGGGCTGAGATGGGGAACCGCTGAATTTTGGAGTCGGCCGGTGACAAAATGTTCCAAACACACCCCATGCACAACTCCACCGGGGAAGGTGCCAGACAGGAGTTCTCTTGGTAGTTTTTACACTACCTTGGTAGGCAGCTGAAAGGCACCACAAAAGTTGTTCTACCTGCTTTCTGGGCTGAGATGGGGAAACGCTGAATTTTGGACTCGGCTGGTGACAAAATGTTCCAAACACACCCCATGCACAACTCCACCGGGGAAGGTGCCAGAAAGGAGTTCTGTTGCTAGTTTTTACACTACCTTGGTAGGCACCTGAAAGACACCACAAAAGTTGTTCTACCTGCTTTCTGGGCTGAGATGGGGAACCGCTGAATTTTGGACTCGGCTGGTGACAAAATGTTCCAAACACACCCCATGCACAACTCCACCGGGAAAGGTGCCAGACAGGAGTTCTCTTGGTAGTTTTTACACTATCTTGGTAGGCAGCTGAAAGGCACAAGAAAAGTTGTTCTACCTGCTTTCTGGGCTGAGATGGGGAAACGCTGAATTTTGGACTCTGCCGGTGACAAAATGTTCCAAACACACCCCATGCACAACTCCACCGGGGAAGGTGCCAGACAGGAGTTCTCTTGGTAGTTTTTACACTACCTTGGTAGGCAGCTGAAAGGCACCACAAAAGTTGTTCTACCTGCTTTCTGGGCTGAGATGGGGAACCGCTGAATTTTGGACTCGGCCGGTGACAAAATGTTCCAAACACACCCCATGCACAACTCCACCGGGGAAGGTGCCAGACAGGAGTTCTCTTGGTAGTTTTTACACTACCTTGGTAGGCATCTGAAAGACACCACAAAAGTTGTTCTACCTGCTTTGTGGGCTGAGATGGGGAACCGCTGAATTTTGGACTCGGCCGGTGACAAAATGTTCCAAACACACCCCATGCACAACTCCACCGGGGAAGGTGCCAGACAGGAGTTCTCCTGGTAGTTTTTACACTACCTTGGTAGGCAGCTGAAAGACACCACAAAAGTTGTTCTACCTGCTTTGTGGGCTGAGATGGGGAACCGCTGAATTTTGGAGTCGGCCGGTGACAAAATGTTCCAAACACACCCCATGCACAACTCCACCACGGAAGGTGCCAGACAGGAGTTCTCCTGGTAGTTTTTACACTACCTTGGTAGGCATCTGAAAGACACCACAAAAGTTGTTCTACCTGCTTTCTGGGCTGAGATGGGGAACCGCTGAATTTTGGACTCGGCTGGTGACAAAATGTTCCAAACACACCCCATGCACAACTCCACCGGGGAAGGTGCCAGACAGGAGTTCTCCTGGTAGTTTTTACACTACCTTGGTAGGCATCTGAAAGACACCACAAAAGTTGTTCTACCTGCTTTCTGGGCTGAGATGGGGAACCGCTGAATTTTGGACTCGGCTGGTGACAAAATGTTCCAAACACACCCCATGCACAACTCCACCGGGGAAGGTGCCAGGCAGGAGTTCTCCTGGTAGTTTTTACACTACCTTGGTAGGCATCTGAAAGACACCACAAAAGTTGTTCTACCTGCTTTCTGGGCTGAGATGGGGAACCGCTGAATTTTGGAGTCGGCTGGTGGCAAAATGTTCCAAACACACCCCCTGCACAACTCCACCGGGGAAGGTGCCAGACAGGAGTTCTCCTGGTAGTTTTTACATTGCTCCGGTAGGCATCTGAAAGACACCACAAAAGTTGTTCTACCTGCTTTGTGGGCTGAGATGGGGAACCGCTGAATTTTGGAGTCGGCCGGTGACAAAATGTTCCAAACACACCCCATGCACAACTCCACCGGGGAAGGTGCCAGACAGGAGTTCTCTTGGTAGTTTTTACACTACCTTGGTAGGCATCTGAAAGGCACCACAAAAGTTGTTCTACCTGCTTTCTGGGCTGAGATGGGGAACCGCTGAATTTTGGACTCGGCTGGTGACAAAATGTTCCAAACACACCCCATGCACAACTCCACCGGGGAAGGTGCCAGACAGGAGTTCTCCTGGTAGTTTTTACACTACCTTGGTAGGCATCTGAAAGACACCACAAAAGTTGTTCTACCTGCTTTCTGGGCTGAGATGGGGAACCGCTGAATTTTGGAGTCGGCCGGTGACAAAATGTTCCAAACACACCCCATGCACAACTCCACCGGGGAAGGTGCCAGACAGGAGTTCTCCTGGTAGTTTTTACACTGCCTTGGTAGGCAGCTGAAAGACACCACAAAAGTTGTTCTACCTGCTTTGTGGGCTGAGATGGGGAATCGCTGAATTTTGGAGTCGGCCGGTGACAAAATGTTCCAAACACACCCCATGCACAACTCCACCACGGAAGGTGCCAGACAGGAGTTCTCCTGGTAGTTTTTACATTGCTCCGGTAGGCATCTGAAAGACACCACAAAAGTTGTTCTACCTGCTTTGTGGGCTGAGATGGGGAACCGCTGAATTTTGGAGTCGGCCGGTGACAAAATGTTCCAAACACACCCCATGCACAACTCCACCGGGGAAGGTGCCAGACAGGAGTTCTCTTGGTAGTTTTTACACTACCTTGGTAGGCAGCTGAAAGGCACCACAAAAGTTGTTCTACCTGCTTTCTGGGCTGAGATGGGGAAACGCTGAATTTTGGACTCGGCTGGTGACAAAATGTTCCAAACACACCCCATGCACAACTCCACCGGGGAAGGTGCCAGAAAGGAGTTCTGTTGCTAGTTTTTACACTACCTTGGTAGGCATCTGAAAGACACCACAAAAGTTGTTCTACCTGCTTTCTGGGCTGAGATGGGGAACCGCTGAATTTTGGACTCGGCCGGTGACAAAATGTTCCAAACACACCCCATGCACAACTCCACCGGGAAAGGTGCCAGACAGGAGTTCTCTTGGTAGTTTTTACACTATCTTGGTAGGCAGCTGAAAGGCACAAGAAAAGTTGTTCTACCTGCTTTCTGGGCTGAGATGGGGAAACGCTGAATTTTGGACTCTGCCGGTGACAAAATGTTCCAAACACACCCCATGCACAACTCCACCGGGGAAGGTGCCAGACAGGAGTTCTCTTGGTAGTTTTTACACTACCTTGGTAGGCAGCTGAAAGGCACCACAAAAGTTGTTCTAACTGCTTTCTGGGCTGAGATGGGGAACCGCTGAATTTTGGACTCGGCCGGTGACAAAATGTTCCAAACACACCCCATGCACAACTCCACCGGGGAAGGTGCCAGACAGGAGTTCTCTTGGTAGTTTTTACACTACCTTGGTAGGCATCTGAAAGACACCACAAAAGTTGTTCTACCTGCTTTGTGGGCTGAGATGGGGAATCGCTGAATTTTGGAGTCGGCCGGTGACAAAATGTTCCAAACACACCCCATGCACAACTCCACCGGGGAAGGTGCCAGACAGGAGTTCTCTTGGTAGTTTTTACACTACCTTGGTAGGCAGCTGAAAGGCACCACAAAAGTTGTTCTACCTGCTTTCTGGGCTGAGATGGGGAACCGCTGAATTTTGGACTCGGCCGGTGACAAAATGTTCCAAACACACCCCATGCAAAACTCCACCACGGAAGGTGCCAGACAGGAGTTCTCCTGGTAGTTTTTACACTACCTTGGTAGGCAGCTGAAAGACACCACAAAAGTTGTTCTACCTGCTTTCTGGGCTGAGATGGGGAATCGCTGAATTTTGGACTCGGCCGGTGACAAAATGTTCCAAACACCCCATGCACAACTCCACCGGGGAAGGTGCCAGACAGGAGTTGTCTTAGTAGTTTTTACACTACCTTGGTAGGCATCTGAAAGACATCACAAAAGTTGTTCTACCTGCTTTCTGGGCTGAGATGGGGAAACGCTGAATTTTGGAGTCGGCTGGTGACAAAATGTTCCAAACACACCCCATGCACAACTCCACCGGGGAAGGTGCCAGACAGGAGTTCTCCTGGTAGTTTTTACACTACCTTGGTAGGCAGCTGAAAGGGACCACAAAAGTTGTTCTACCTGCTTTCTGGGCTGAGATGGGGAACAGCTGAATTTTGGACTCGGCTGGTGACAAAATGTTCCAAACACACCCCATGCACAACTCCACCGGGGAAGGTGCCAGACAGGAGTTCTCCTGGTAGTTTTTACACTACCTTGGTAGGCAGCTGAAAGGCACCACAAAAGTTGTTCTTCCTGCTTTCTGGGCTGAGATGGGGAACCGCTGAATTTTGGAGTCGGCCGGTGACAAAATGTTCCAAACACACCCCATGCACAACTCCACCGGGGAAGGTGCCAGACAGGAGTTCTCTTGGTAGTTTTTACACTATCTTTGTAGGCATCTGAAAGACACCACAAAAGTTGTTCTACCTGCTTTGTGGGCTGAGATGGGGAATCGCTGAATTTTGGACTCGGCCGGTGACAAAATGTTCCAAACACACCCCATGCACAACTCCACCGGGGAAGGTGCCAGACAGGAGTTCTCTTGATAGTTTTTACACTACCTTGGTAGGCATCTGAAAGACACCACAAAAGTTGTTCTTCCTGCTTTCTGGGCTGAGATGGGGAACAGCTGAATTTTGGACTCGGCTGGTGACAAAATGTTCCAAACACACCCCCTGCACAACTCCACCGGGGAAGGTGCCAGACAGGAGTTCTCCTGGTAGTTTTTACACTACCTTGGTAGGCATTTGAAAGGCACCGCAAAAGTTGTTCTTCCTGCTTTCTGGGCTGAGATGGGGAACCGCTGAATTTTGGAGTCGGCCGGTGACAAAATGTTCCAAACACACCCCATGCACAACTCCACCGGGGAAGGTGCCAGACAGGAGTTCTCTTAGTAGTTTTTACACTACCTTGGTAGGCATCTGAAAGACACCACAAAAGTTGTTCTACCTGCTTTCTGGGCTGAGATGGGGAATCGCTGAATTTTGGAGTCGGCTGCTGACAAAATGTTCCACAGACACCCCATGCACAACTCCACCGGGGAAGGTGCCAGGAACGAATTCTGTTGGTAGTTTTTACACTACCTTGGTAGGCAGCTGAAAGGCACAAGAAAAGAAGTTGTACCTGCTTTGTGGGCTGAGATGGGGAACCGCTGAATTTTGGAGTCAGCCGGTGACAAAATGTTCCAAACACACCCCATGCACAACTCCACCGGGGAAGGTGCCAGACAGGAGTTCTCCTGGTAGTTTTTACACTACCTTGGTAGGCAGCTGAAAGGCACCACAAAAGTTGTTCTACCTGCTTTCTGGGCTGAGATGGGGAACAGCTGAATTTTGGAGTCGGCCGGTGACAAAATGTTCCACAGACACCCCATGCACAACTCCACCGGGGAAGGTGCCAGACAGGAGTTCTCTTAATAGTTTTTACACTACCTTGGTAGGCATCTGAAAGACACCACAAAAGTTGTTCTTCCTGCTTTCTGGGCTGAGATGAGGAACAGCTGAATTTTGGACTCGGCTGGTGACAAAATGTTCCAAACACACCCCCTGCACAACTCCACCACGGAAGGTGCCACACAGGAGTTCTGGTAGTTTTTACATAGCTCCGGTAGGCATCTGAAAGACACCACAAAAGTTGTTCTACCTGCTTTCTGGGCTGAGATGGGGAAACGCTGAATTTTGGACTCCGCTGGTGACAAAATGTTCCAAACACACCCCCTGCACAACTCCACCGGGGAAGGTGCCAGACAGGAGTTCTCTTGATAGTTTTTACACTACCTTGGTAGGCACCTGAAAGACACCACAAAAGTTGTTCTACCTGCTTTCTGGGCTGAGATGGGGAACCGCTGAATTTTGGAGTCGGCTGGTGACAAAATGTTCCAAACACACCCTATGCACAACTCCACCGGGGAAGGTGACAGACAAGAGTTGTCTTGATAGTTTTTACACTACCTTGGTAGGCATCTGAAAGGCACCAGAAAACTTGTTCTACCTGCTTTCTGGGCTGAGATGGGGAACCGCTGAATTTTGGAGTCGGCCGGTGACAAAATGTTCCACAGACACCCCATGCACAACTCCACCGGGGAAGGTGCCAGACAGGAGTTTTCTTGATAGATTTTACATTGCTCTGGTAGGCACCTCAAAGACACCACAAAACTCGTTCTACCTGCTTTCTGGGCTGAGATGGGGAACAGCTGAATTTTGGACTCGGCCGGTGACAAAATGTTCCAAAGATACCCCATGCACAACTCCACCACGGAAGGTGCCAGACAGGAGTTCTCTTAATAGTTTTTACACTACCTTGGTAGGCATCTGAAAGACAACACAAAAGTTGTTCTACCTGCTTTCTGGGCTGAGATGGGGAACAGCTGAATTTTGGACTCGGCTGGTGTACAAAATTTTAATAAATACACCCCATGCACAACTCCACTAGCGAAGGTGCCAGGAACGAATTCTGTTGGTAGGTTTTACATTGCTACGGTAGGCAGCTGAAAGGCACCACAAAAGTTGTTCTACCTGCTTTCTGGGCTGAGATGGGGAATCGCTGAATTTTGGACTCGGCCGGTGACAAAATGTTCCAAACACACCCCATGCACAACTCCACCGGGGAAGGTGCCAGACAGGAGTTCTCCTGGTAGTTTTTACACTACCTTGGTAGGCATTTGAAAGGCACCACAAAAGTTGTTCTACCTGCTTTCTGGGCTGAGATGGGGAACCGCTGAATTTTGGACTCGGCTGGTGACAAAATGTTCCAAACACACCCCATGCACAACTCCACCACGGAAGGTGCCAGACAGGAGTTCTCCTGGTAGTTTTTACACTACCTTGGTAGGCATCTGAAAGACACGACAAAAGTTGTTCTACCTGCTTTCTGGGCTGAGATGGGGAACCGCTGAATTTTGGAGTCGGCCGGTGACAAAATGTTCCAAACACACCCCATGCACAACTCCACCGGGGAAGGTGCCAGACAGGAGTTCTCTTGGTAGTTTTTACACTACCTTGGTAGGCATCTGAAGGACACCACAAAAGTTGTTCTACCTGCTTTCTGGGCTGAGATGGGGAACCGCTGAATTTTGGACTCGGCTGGTGACAAAATGTTCCAAAGACACCCCATGCACAACTCCACCGGGGAAGGTGCCAGACAGGAGTTCTCGTGGTAGTTTTTACACTACCTTGGTAGGGCAGCTGCAAGGCACAAGAAAAGTTGTTCTACCTGCTTTCTGGGCTGAGATGGGGAACCTCTGAATTTTGGACTCGGCTGGTGACAAAATGTTCCAAACACACCCCATGCACAACTCCACCGGGGAAGGTGCCAGACAGGAGTTCTCCTGGTAGTTTTTACATTGCTCCGGTAGGCACCTGAAAGACACCACAAAAGTTGTTCTACCTGCTTTCTGGGCTGAGATGAGGAACAGCTGAATTTTGGAGTCGGCTGGTGGCAAAATGTTCCAAACACACCCCATGCACAACTCCACCGGGGAAGGTGCCAGACAGGAGTTTTCTTGATAGATTTTACATTGCTCTGGTAGGCACCTCAAAGACACCACAAAACTCGTTCTACATGCTTTCTGAGCTGAGATGGGGAACAGCTGAATTTTGGAGTCGGCCGGTGACAAAATGTTCCAAACACACCCCCTGCACAACTCCACCGGGGAAGGTGCCAGACAGGAGTTCTCTTAATAGTTTTTACACTACCTTGGTAGGCAGCTGAAAGGCACCACAAAAGTTGTTCTACCTGCTTTGTGGGCTGAGATGGGGAACCGCTGAATTTTGGAGTCGGGCTGGTGACAAAATGTTCCAAACACACCCCATGCACAACTCCACCGGGGAAGGTGCCAGGCAGGAGTTCTCCTGCTAGTTTTTACATTGCTCCGGTAGGCATCTGAAAGACACCACAAAGTTGTTCTACCTGCTTTCTGGGCTGAGATGGGGAATCGCTGAATTTTGGACTCCGCTGGTGACAAAATGTTCCAAACACACCCCCTGCACAACTCCACCGGGGAAGGTGCCAGACAGGAGTTCTCTTGGTAGTTTTTACACTACCTTGGTAGGCACCTGAAAGGCACAAGAAAAGAAGTTGTACCTGCTTTGTGGGCTGAGATGGGGAAACCGCTGAATTTTGGACTCGGCCGGTGACAAAATGTTCCAAACACACCCCATGCACAACTCCACCGGGGAAGGTGCCAGACAGGAGTTCTCCTGGTAGTTTTTACACTACCTTGGTAGGCAGCTGAAAGGCACCACAAAAGTTGTTCTACCTGCTTTCTGGGCTGAGATGGGGAAACGCTGAATTTTGGACTCGGCCGGTGACAAAATGTTCCAAACACACCCCATGCACAACTCCACCACGGAAGGTGCCAGACAGGAGTTCTCTTAGTAGTTTTTACACTACCTTGGTAGACATCTGAAAGACACCACAAAAGTTGTTCTTCCTGCTTTCTGGGCTGAGATGGGGAACCGCTGAATTTTGGACTCGGCTGGTGACAAAATGTTCCAAACACACCCCCCTGCACAACTCCACCGGGGAAGGTGCCAGACAGGAGTTCTCCTGGTAGTTTTTACATTGCTCCGGTAGGCATCTGAAAGACACCACAAAAGTTGTTCTACCCTGCTTTCTGGGCTGAGATGGGGAACAGCTGAATTTTGGACTCGGCTGGTGACAAAATGTTCCAAACACACCCCCTGCACAACTCCACCACGGAAGGTGCCAGACAGGAGTTCTGGTAGTTTTTACATTGCTCCGGTAGGCATCTGAAAGACACCACAAAAGTTGTTCTACCTGCTTTCTGGGCTGAGATGGGGAAACGCTGAATTTTGGACTCCGCTGGTGACAAAATGTTCCAAACACACCCCCTGCACAACTCCACCGGGGAAGGTGCCAGACAGGAGTTCTTTTGATAGTTTTTACACTACCTTGGTAGGCACCTGAAAGACACCACAAAAGTTGTTCTACCTGCTTTCTGGGCTGAGATGGGGAACCGCTGAATTTTGGACTCGGCTGGTGACAAAATGTTCCAAACACACCCCATGCACAACTCCACCGGGGAAGGTGCCAGACAAGAGTTGTCTTGATAGTTTTTACACTACTTTGGTAGGCATCTGAAAGGCACCAGAAAACTTGTTCTACCTGCTTTCTGGGCTGAGATGGGGAACCGCTGAATTTTGGAGTCGGCCGGTGACAAAATGTTCCACAGACACCCCATGCACAACTCCACCGGGGAAGGTGCCAGACAGGAGTTTTCTTGATAGATTTTACATTGCTCTGGTAGGCACCTCAAAGACACCACAAAACTCGTTCTACCTGCTTTCTGGGCTGAGATGGGGAACCGCTGAATTTTGGAGTCGGCCGGTGACAAAATGTTCCACAGACACCCCATGCACAACTCCACCAGGGAAGGTGCCAGACAGGAGTTCTCTTGATAGTTTTTACACTACCTTGGTAGGCACCTGAAAGGCACCACAAAAGTTGTTCTACCTGCTTTCTGGGCTGAGATGGGGAACCGCTGAATTTTGGACTCGGCTGGTGACAAAATGTTCCAAAGACACCCCCATGCACAACTCCACCACGGAAGGTGCCAGACAGGAGTTCTCTTAATAGTTTTTACACTACCTTGGTAGGCATCTGAAAGACACCACAAAAGTTGTTCTACCTGCTTTCTGGGCTGAGATGGGGAACAGCTGAATTTTGGACTCGGCTGGTGTACAAAATTTTAATAAATACACCCCATGCACAACTCCACTAGCGAAGGTGCCAGGAACGAATTCTGTTGGTAGGTTTTACATTGCTACGGTAGGCAGCTGAAAGGCACCACAAAAGTTGTTCTACCTGCTTTCTGGGCTGAGATGGGGAATCGCTGAATTTTGGACTCGGCCGGTGACAAAATGTTCCAAACACACCCCATGCACAACTCCACCGGGGAAGGTGCCAGACAGGAGTTCTCCTGGTAGTTTTTACACTACCTTGGTAGGCATTTGAAAGGCACCACAAAAGTTGTTCTACCTGCTTTCTGGGCTGAGATGGGGAACCGCTGAATTTTGGACTCGGCTGGTGACAAAATGTTCCAAACACACCCCATGCACAACTCCACCACGGAAGGTGCCAGACAGGAGTTCTCCTGGTAGTTTTTACACTACCTTGGTAGGCATCTGAAAGACACGACAAAAGTTGTTCTACCTGCTTTCTGGGCTGAGATGGGGAACCGCTGAATTTTGGAGTCGGCCGGTGACAAAATGTTCCAAACACACCCCCATGCACAACTCCACCGGGGAAGGTGCCAGACAGGAGTTCTCTTGGTAGTTTTTACACTACCTTGGTAGGCATCTGAAGGACACCACAAAAGTTGTTCTACCTGCTTTCTGGGCTGAGATGGGGAACCGCTGAATTTTGGACTCGGCTGGTGACAAAATGTTCCAAAGACACCCCATGCACAACTCCACCGGGGAAGGTGCCAGACAGGAGTTCTCGTGGTAGTTTTTACACTACCTTGGTAGGCAGCTGCAAGGCACAAGAAAAGTTGTTCTACCTGCTTTCTGGGCTGAGATGGGGAACCTCTGAATTTTGGACTCGGCTGGTGACAAAATGTTCCAAACACACCCCATGCACAACTCCACCGGGGAAGGTGCCAGACAGGAGTTCTCCTGGTAGTTTTTACATTGCTCCGGTAGGCACCTGAAAGACACCACAAAAGTTGTTCTACCCTGCTTTCTGGGCTGAGATGAGGAACAGCTGAATTTTGGAGTCGGCTGGTGGCAAAATGTTCCAAACACACCCCATGCACAACTCCACCGGGGAAGGTGCCAGACAGGAGTTTTCTTGATAGATTTTACATTGCTCTGGTAGGCACCTCAAAGACACCACAAAACTCGTTCTACATGCTTTCTGAGCTGAGATGGGGAACAGCTGAATTTTGGAGTCGGCCGGTGACAAAATGTTCCAAACACACCCCCTGCACAACTCCACCGGGGAAGGTGCCAGACAGGAGTTCTCTTAATAGTTTTTACACTACCTTGGTAGGCAGCTGAAAGGCACCACAAAAGTTGTTCTACCTGCTTTGTGGGCTGAGATGGGGAACCGCTGAATTTTGGAGTCGGCTGGTGACAAAATGTTCCAAACACACCCCATGCACAACTCCACCGGGGAAGGTGCCAGGCAGGAGTTCTCCTGCTAGTTTTTACATTGCTCCGGTAGGCATCTGAAAGACACCACAAAGTTGTTCTACCTGCTTTCTGGGCTGAGATGGGGAATCGCTGAATTTTGGACTCCGCTGGTGACAAAATGTTCCAAACACACCCCCTGCACAACTCCACCGGGGAAGGTGCCAGACAGGAGTTCTCTTGGTAGTTTTTACACTACCTTGGTAGGCACCTGAAAGGCACAAGAAAAGAAGTTGTACCTGCTTTGTGGGCTGAGATGGGGAACCGCTGAATTTTGGACTCGGCCGGTGACAAAATGTTCCAAACACACCCCATGCACAACTCCACCGGGGAAGGTGCCAGACAGGAGTTCTCCTGGTAGTTTTTACACTACCTTGGTAGGCAGCTGAAAGGCACCACAAAAGTTGTTCTACCTGCTTTCTGGGCTGAGATGGGGAAACGCTGAATTTTGGACTCGGCCGGTGACAAAATGTTCCAAACACACCCCATGCACAACTCCACCACGGAAGGTGCCAGACAGGAGTTCTCTTAGTAGTTTTTACACTACCTTGGTAGACATCTGAAAGACACCACAAAAGTTGTTCTTCCTGCTTTCTGGGCTGAGATGGGGAACCGCTGAATTTTGGACTCGGCTGGTGACAAAATGTTCCAAACACACCCCCTGCACAACTCCACCGGGGAAGGTGCCAGACAGGAGTTCTCCTGGTAGTTTTTACATTGCTCCGGTAGGCATCTGAAAGACACCACAAAAGTTGTTCTACCTGCTTTCTGGGCTGAGATGGGGAACAGCTGAATTTTGGACTCGGCTGGTGACAAAATGTTCCAAACACACCCCCCTGCACAACTCCACCACGGAAGGTGCCAGACAGGAGTTCTGGTAGTTTTTACATTGCTCCGGTAGGCATCTGAAAGACACCACAAAAGTTGTTCTACCTGCTTTCTGGGCTGAGATGGGGAAACGCTGAATTTTGGGACTCCGCTGGTGACAAAATGTTCCAAACACACCCCCTGCACAACTCCACCGGGGAAGGTGCCAGACAGGAGTTCTTTTGATAGTTTTTACACTACCTTGGTAGGCACCTGAAAGACACCACAAAAGTTGTTCTACCTGCTTTCTGGGCTGAGATGGGGAACCGCTGAATTTTGGACTCGGCTGGTGACAAAATGTTCCAAACACACCCCATGCACAACTCCACCGGGGAAGGTGCCAGACAAGAGTTGTCTTGATAGTTTTTACACTACTTTGGTAGGCATCTGAAAGGCACCAGAAAACTTGTTCTACCTGCTTTCTGGGCTGAGATGGGGAACCGCTGAATTTTGGAGTCGGCCGGTGACAAAATGTTCCACAGACACCCCATGCACAACTCCACCGGGGAAGGTGCCAGACAGGAGTTTTCTTGATAGATTTTACATTGCTCTGGTAGGCACCTCAAAGACACCACAAAACTCGTTCTACCTGCTTTCTGGGCTGAGATGGGGAACCGCTGAATTTTGGAGTCGGCCGGTGACAAAATGTTCCACAGACACCCCATGCACAACTCCACCAGGGAAGGTGCCAGACAGGAGTTCTCTTGATAGTTTTTACACTACCTTGGTAGGCACCTGAAAGGCACCACAAAAGTTGTTCTACCTGCTTTCTGGGCTGAGATGGGGAACCGCTGAATTTTGGACTCGGCTGGTGACAAAATGTTCCAAAGACACCCCATGCACAACTCCACCACGGAAGGTGCCAGACAGGAGTTCTCTTAATAGTTTTTACACTACCTTGGTAGGCATCTGAAAGACACCACAAAAGTTGTTCTACCCTGCTTTCTGGGCTGAGATGGGGAACAGCTGAATTTTGGACTCGGCTGGTGTACAAAATTTTAATAAATACACCCCATGCACAACTCCACTAGCGAAGGTGCCAGGAACGAATTCTGTTGGTAGGTTTTACATTGCTCCGGTAGGCAGCTGAAAGACACCACAAAAGTTGTTCTACCTGCTTTCTGGGCTGAGATGGGGAAACGCTGAATTTTGGACTCGGCCGGTGACAAAATGTTCCAAACACACCCCCATGCACAACTCCACCGGGGAAGGTGCCAGACAGGAGTTCTCTTGGTAGATTTACACTACCTTGGTAGGCATCTGAAAGGCACCACAAAAGTTGTTCTACCTGCTTTCTGGGCTGAGATGAGGAACAGCTGAATTTTGGAGCGGCTGGTGACAAAATGTTCCAAACACACCCCCATGCACGACTCCACCGGGGAAGGTGCCAGACAGGAGTTTTCTTGATAGATTTTACATTGCTCTGGTAGGCACCTCAAAGACACCACAAAACTCGTTCTACCTGCTTTCTGGGCTGAGATGGGGAACCGCTGAATTTTAGAGTCGGCTGGTGACAAAATGTTCCAAACACACCCTATGCACAACTCCACCGGGGAAGGTGCCAGACAAGAGTTCTCTTGATAGTTTTTACACTACCTTGGTAGGCATCTGAAAGACACCACAGAAGTTGTTCTACCTGCTTTCTGGGCTGAGATGGGGAAACGCTGAATTTTGGACTCGGCCGGTGACAAAATGTTCCAAACACACCCCATGCACAACTCCACCACGGAAGGTGCCAGACAGGAGTTCTCTTAATAGTTTTTACACTACCTTGGTAGGCATCTGAAAGCCACCACAAAAGTTGTTCTACCTGCTTTCTGGGCTGAGATGGGGAAACGCTGAATTTTGGACTCGGCTGGTGACAAAATGTTCCAAACACACCCCATGCACAACTCCACCGGGGAAGGTGCCAGACAGGAGTTCTCCTGGTAGTTTTTACACTACCTTGGTAGGCATCTGAAAGACACCACAAAAGTTGTTCTACCTGCTTTCTGGGCTGAGATGGGGAACCGCTGAATTTTGGAGTCGGCCGTTGACAAAATGTTCCAAACACACCCCATGCACAACTCCACCGGGGAAGGTGCCAGACAGGAGTTCTCTTGGTAGTTTTTACACTACCTTGGTAGGCATCTGAAAGACACCACAAAAGTTGTTCTACCTGCTTTCTGGGCTGAGATGGGGAACCGCTGAATTTTGGACTCGGCCGGTGACAAAATGTTCCAAACACACCCCATGCACAACTCCACCACGGAAGGTGCCAGACAGGAGTTCTCTTAATAGTTTTTACACTACCTTGGTAGGCATCTGAAAGACACCACAAAAGTTGTTCTACCTGCTTTCTGGGCTGAGATGGGGAAACGCTGAATTTTGGACTCGGCTGGTGACAAAATGTTCCAAACACACCCCATGCACAACTCCACCACGGAAGGTGCCAGACAGGAGTTCTCCTGTAGTTTTTACACTACCTTGGTACGCATCTGAAAGACACCACAAAAGTTGTTCTACCTGCTTTCTGGGCTGAGATGGGGAACCGCTGAATTTTGGACTCGGCCGGTGACAAAATGTTCCAAACACACCCCATGCACAACTCCACCGGGGAAGGTGCCAGACAGGAGTTCTCTTGGTAGTTTTTACACTACCTTGGTAGGCAGCTGAAAGGCACCACAAAAGTTGTTCTACCTGCTTTCTGGGCTGAGATGGGGAACCGCTGAATTTTGGACTCGGCTGGTGACAAAATGTTCCAAACACACCCCATGCACAACTCCACCACGGAAGGTGCCAGACAGGAGTTCTCCTGGTAGTTTTTACACTACCTTGGTAGGCATCTGAAAGACACCACAAAAGTTGTTCTACCTGCTTTCTGGGCTGAGATGGGGAACCGCTGAATTTTGGACTCGGCCGGTGACAAAATGTTCCAAACACCCCATGCACAACTCCACCGGGGAAGGTGCCAGACAGGAGTTCTCCTGGTAGTTTTTACACTACCTTGGTAGGCATTTGAATGGCACTACAAAAGTTGTTCTTCCTGCTTTGTGGGCTGAGATGGGGAACCGCTGAATTTTGGACTCGGCCGGTGACAAAATGTTCCAAACACACCCCATGCAAAACTCCACCGGGGAAGGTGCCAGACAGGAGTTCTCCTGGTAGTTTTTACACTACCTTGGTAGGCATCTGAAAGACACCACAAAAGTTGTTCTACCTGCTTTCTGGGCTGAGATGGGGAACAGCTGAATTTTGGAGTCGGCTGGTGGCAAAATGTTCCAAACACACCCCCTGCACAACTCCACCACGGAAGGTGCCAGACAGGAGTTTTCTTGATAGATTTTACATTGCTCTGGTAGGCACCTCAAAGACACCACAAAACTCGTTCTACCTGCTTTCTGGGCTGAGATGGGGAACAGCTGAATTTTGCAGTCGGCCGGTGACAAAATGTTCCAAACACACCCCCTGCACAACTCCACCGGGGAAGGTGCCAGACAGGAGTTCTCTTAATAGTTTTTACACTACCTTGGTAGGCAGCTGAAAGGCACCACAAAAGTTGTTCTACCTGCTTTCTGGGCTGAGATGGGGAACCGCTGAATTTTGGACTCGGCTGCTGTACAAAATTTTAATAAATACACCCCATGCACAACTCCACTAGCGAAGGTGCCAGGAACGAATTCTGTTGGTAGGTTTTACATTGCTCCGGTAGGCAGCTGAAAGGCACCACAAAAGTTGTTCTACCTGCTTTCTGGGCTGAGATGGGGAACCGCTGAATTTTGGACTCGGCCGGTGACAAAATGTTCCAAACACACCCCCTGCACAACTCCACCGGGGAAGGTGCCAGACAGGAGTTCTCCTGGTAGTTTTTACACTACCTTGGTAGGCATCTGAAAGACACCACAAAAGTTGTTCTACCCTGCTTTCTGGGCTGAGATGGGGAACCGCTGAATTTTGGAGTCGGCCGTTGACAAAATGTTCCAAACACACCCCATGCACAACTCCACCACGGAAGGTGCCAGACAGGAGTTCTCCTGGTAGTTTTTACACTACCTTGGTAGGCATCTGAAAGACACCACAAAAGTTGTTCTACCTGCTTTCTGGGCTGAGATGGGGAACCGCTGAATTTTGGACTCGGCCGGTGACAAAATGTTCCAAACACCCCATGCACAACTCCACCGGGGAAGGTGCCAGACAGGAGTTCTCCTGGTAGTTTTTACACTACCTTGGTAGGCATTTGAATGGCACTACAAAAGTTGTTCTTCCTGCTTTCTGGGCTGAGATGGGGAACCGCTGAATTTTGGACTCGGCCGGTGACAAAATGTTCCAAACACACCCCATGCAAAACTCCACCGGGGAAGGTGCCAGACAGGAGTTCTCCTGGTAGTTTTTACACTACCTTGGTAGGCATCTGAAAGACACCACAAAAGTTGTTCTACCTGCTTTCTGGGCTGAGATGGGGAACCGCTGAATTTTGGAGTCGGCCGGTGACAAAATGTTCCAAACACACCCCCTGCACAACTCCACCGGGGAAGGTGCCAGACAGGAGTTCTCCTGGTAGTTTTTACACTACCTTGGTAGGCATTTGAAAGGCACCACAAAAGTTGTTCTTCCTGCTTTCTGGGCTGAGATGGGGAACCGCTGAATTTTGGACTCGGCCGGTGACAAAATGTTCCAAACACACCCCATGCAAAACTCCACCGGGGAAGGCGCCAGACAGGAGTTCTCCTGGTAGTTTTTACACTACCTTGGTAGGCATTTGAAAGGCACCACAAAAGTTGTTCTTCCTGCTTTCTGGGCTGAGATGGGGAACCGCTGAATTTTGGAGTCGGCCGGTGACAAAATGTTCCAAACACACCCCATGCACAACTCCACCGGGGAAGGTGCCAGACAGGAGTTCTCTTGGTAGTTTTTTACACTACCTTGGTAGGCAGCTGAAAGGCACCACAAAAGTTGTTCTACCTGCTTTCTGGGCTGAGATGGGGAAACGCTGAATTTTGGAGTCGGCTGGTGACAAAATGTTCCAAACACACCCCATGCACAACTCCACCGGGGAAGGTGCCAGACAGGAGTTCTCCTGGTAGTTTTTACACTACCTTGGTAGGCATTGAAAGGCACCACAAAAGTTGTTCTTCCTGCTTTCTGGGCTGAGATGGGGAACCGCTGAATTTTGGAGTCGGCCGGTGACAAAATGTTCCAAACACACCCCATGCAAAACTCCACCGGGGAAGGTGCCAGACAGGAGTTCTCTTGGTAGTTTTTACACTACCTTGGTAGGCATCTGAAAGGCACCACAAAAGTTGTTCTACCTGCTTTCTGGGCTGAGATGAGGAACAGCTGAATTTTGGAGCGGCTGGTGACAAAATGTTCCAAACACACCCCATGCACGACTCCACCGGGGAAGGTGCCAGACAGGAGTTTTCTTGATAGATTTTACATTGCTCTGGTAGGCATCTCAAAGACACCACAAAACTCGTTCTACCTGCTTTCTGGGCTGAGATGGGGAACCGCTGAATTTTAGAGTCGGCTGGTGACAAAATGTTCCAAACACACCCTATGCACAACTCCACCGGGGAAGGTGCCAGACAAGAGTTCTCTTGATAGTTTTTACACTACCTTGGTAGGCATCTGAAAGACACCACAGAAGTTGTTCTACCTGCTTTCTGGGCTGAGATGGGGAAACGCTGAATTTTGGACTCGGCCGGTGACAAAATGTTCCAAACACACCCCTTGCACAACTCCACCACGGAAGGTGCCAGACAGGAGTTCTCTTAATAGTTTTTTACACTACCTTGGTAGGCATCTGAAAGCCACCACAAAAGTTGATCTACCTGCTTTCTGGGCTGAGATGGGGAAACGCTGAATTTTGGACTCGGCTGGTGACAAAATGTTCCAAACACACCCCATGCACAACTCCACCGGGGAAGGTGCCAGCAGGAGTTCTCTTAATAGTTTTTACACTACCTTGGTAGGCATCTGAAAGACACCACAAAAGTTGTTCTACCTGCTTTCTGGGCTGAGATGGGGAACCGCTGAATTTTGGAGTCGGCCGGTGACAAAATGTTCCAAACACACCCCATGCACAACTCCACCGGGGAAGGTGCCAGACAGGAGTTCTCTTGGTAGTTTTTACACTACCTTGGTAGGCATCTGAAAGACACCACAAAAGTTGTTCTACCTGCTTTCTGGGCTGAGATGGGGAACCGCTGAATTTTGGACTCGGCCGGTGACAAAATGTTCCAAACACACCCCATGCACAACTCCACCACGGAAGGTGCCAGACAGGAGTTCTCTTAATAGTTTTTACACTACCTTGGTAGGCATCTGAAAGACACCACAAAAGTTGTTCTACCTGCTTTCTGGGCTGAGATGGGGAAACGCTGAATTTTGGACTCGGCTGGTGACAAAATGTTCCAAACACACCCCATGCACAACTCCACCGGGGAAGGTGCCAGACAGGACTTCTCCTGGTAGTTTTTACACTACCTTGGTAGGCATCTGAAAGACACCACAAAAGTTGTTCTACCTGCTTTGTGGGCTGAGATGGGGAACCGCTGAATTTTGGAGTCGGCCGTTGACAAAATGTTCCAAACACACCCCATGCACAACTCCACCGGGGAAGGTGCCAGACAGGAGTTCTCTTGGTAGTTTTTACACTACCTTGGTAGGCAGCTGAAAGACACCACAAAAGTTGTTCTACCTGCTTTCTGGGCTGAGATGGGGAACCGCTGAATTTTGGACTCGGCTGGTGACAAAATGTTCCAAACACACCCCATGCACAACTCCACCACGGAAGGTGCCAGACAGGAGTTCTCCTGGTAGTTTTTACACTAACTTGGTAGGCATCTGAAAGACAACACAAAAGTTGTTCTACCTGCTTTCTGGGCTGAGATGGGGAACCGCTGAATTTTGGACTCGGCCGGTGACAAAATGTTCCAAACACCCCATGCACAACTCCACCGGGGAAGGTGCCAGACAGGAGTTCTCCTGGTAGTTTTTACACTACCTTGGTAGGCATTTGAATGGCACTACAAAAGTTGTTCTTCCTGCTTTCTGGGATCAGATGGGGAACCGCTGAATTTTGGACTCGGCCGGTGACAAAATGTTCCAAACACACCCCATGCAAAACTCCACCGGGGAAGGTGCCAGACAGGAGTTCTCCTGGTAGTTTTTACACTACCTTGGTAGGCATCTGAAAGACACCACAAAAGTTGTTCTACCTGCTTTCTGGGCTGAGATGGGGAACAGCTGAATTTTGGAGTCGGCTGGTGGCAAAATGTTCCAAACACACCCCATGCACAACTCCACCACGGAAGGTGCCAGACAGGAGTTTTCTTGATAGATTTTACATTGCTCTGGTAGGCACCTCAAAGACACCACAAAACTCGTTCTACCTGCTTTCTGGGCTGAGATGGGGAACAGCTGAATTTTGCAGTCGGCCGGTGACAAAATGTTCCAAACACACCCCCTGCACAACTCCACCGGGGAAGGTGCCAGACAGGAGTTCTCTTAATAGTTTTTACACTACCTTGGTAGGCAGCTGAAAGGCACCACAAAAGTTGTTCTACCTGCTTTCTGGGCTGAGATGGGGAACCGCTGAATTTTGGACTCGGCAGGTGACAAAATGTTCCAAAGACACCCTATGCACAACTCCACCGGGGAAGGTGCCAGACAAGAGTTGTCTTGATAGTTTTTACACTACTTTGGTAGGCATCTGAAAGGCACCAGAAAACTTGTTCTACCTGCTTTCTGGGCTGAGATGGGGAACCGCTGAATTTTGGAGTCGGCCGGTGACAAAATGTTCCACAGACACCCCATGCACAACTCCACCGGGGAAGGTGCCAGACAGGAGTTTTCTTGATAGATTTTACATTGCTCTGGTAGGCACCTCAAAGACACCACAAAACTCGTTCTACTTGCTTTCTGGGCTGAGATGGGGAACAGCTGAATTTTGGACTCGGCCGGTGACAAAATGTTCCAAAGACACCCCATGCACAACTCCACCGGGGAAGGTGCCAGAAAGGAGTTCTGTTGCTAGTTTTTACACTACCTTGGTAGGCATCGGAAAGACACCACAAAAGTTGTTCTACCTGCTTTCTGGGCTGAGATGGGGAACAGCTGAATTTTGGACTCGGCTGTTGTACAAAATTTTAATAAATACACCCCATGCACAACTCCACTAGCGAAGGTGCCAGGAACGAATTCTGTTGGTAGGTTTTACATTGCTCCGGTAGGCAGCTGAAAGGCACCACAAAAGTTGTTCTACCTGCTTTCTGGGCTGAGATGGGGAAACGCTGAATTTTGGACTCCGCTGGTGACAAAATGTTCCAAACACACCCCATGCACAACTCCACCGGGGAAGGTGCCAGACAGGAGTTCTCTTGGTAGATTTACACTACCTTGGTAGGCATCTGAAAGGCACCACAAAAGTTGTTCTACCTGCTTTCTGGGCTGAGATGAGGAACAGCTGAATTTTGGAGCGGCTGGTGACAAAATGTTCCAAACACACCCCATGCACGACTCCACCGGGGAAGGTGCCAGACAGGAGTTTTCTTGATAGATTTTACATTGCTCTGGTAGGCACCTCAAAGACACCACAAAACTCGTTCTACCTGCTTTCTGGGCTGAGATGGGGAACCGCTGAATTTTAGAGTCGGCTGGTGACAAAATGTTCCAAACACACCCTATGCACAACTCCACCGGGGAAGGTGCCAGACAAGAGTTCTTTTGATAGTTTTTACACTACCTTGGTAGGCATCTGAAAGACACCACAGAAGTTGTTCTACCTGCTTTCCGGCTGAGATGTGGAAACGCTGAATTTTGGACTCGGCCGGTGACAAAATGTTCCAAACACACCCCATGCACAACTCCACCACGGAAGGTGCCAGACAGGAGTTCTCTTAATAGTTTTTACACTACCTTGGTAGGCATCTGAAAGACACCACAAAAAGTTGTTCTACCTGCTTTCTGGGCTGAGATGGGGAAACGCTGAATTTTGGACTCGGCTGGTGACAAAATGTTCCAAACACACCCCATGCACAACTCCACCACGGAAGGTGCCAGACAGGAGTTCTCCTGGTAGTTTTTACACTACCTTGGTACGCATCTGAAAGACACCACAAAAGTTGTTCTACCTGCTTTCTGGGCTGAGATGGGGAACCGCTGAATTTTGGAGTCGGCCGGTGACAAAATGTTCCAAACACACCCCCATGCACAACTCCACCGGGGAAGGTGCCAGACAGGAGTTCTCTTGGTAGTTTTTACACTACCTTGGTAGGCAGCTGAAAGACACCACAAAAGTTGTTCTACCTGCTTTCTGGGCTGAGATGGGGAACCGCTGAATTTTGGACTCGGCTGGTGACAAAATGTTCCAAACACACCCCATGCACAACTCCACCACGGAAGGTGCCAGACAGGAGTTCTCCTGGTAGTTTTTACACTACCTTGGTAGGCATCTGAAAGACACCACAAAAGTTGTTCTACCTGCTTTCTGGGCTGAGATGGGGAACCGCTGAATTTTGGACTCGGCCGGTGACAAAATGTTCCAAACACCCCATGCACAACTCCACCGGGGAAGGTGCCAGACAGGAGTTCTCCTGGTAGTTTTTACACTACCTTGGTAGGCATTTGAATGGCACTACAAAAGTTGTTCTTCCTGCTTTCTGGGCTCAGATGGGGAACCGCTGAATTTTGGACTCGGCCGGTGACAAAATGTTCCAAACACACCCCATGCAAAACTCCACCGGGGAAGGTGCCAGACAGGAGTTCTCCTGGTAGTTTTTACACTACCTTGGTAGGCATCTGAAAGACACCACAAAAGTTGTTCTACCTGCTTTCTGGGCTGAGATGGGGAACAGCTGAATTTTGGAGTCGGCTGGTGGCAAAATGTTCCAAACACACCCCCTGCACAACTCCACCACGGAAGGTGCCAGACAGGAGTTTTCTTGATAGATTTTACATTGCTCTGGTAGGCACCTCAAAGACACCACAAAACTCGTTCTACCTGCTTTCTGGGCTGAGATGGGGAACAGCTGAATTTTGCAGTCGGCCGGTGACAAAATGTTCCAAACACACCCCCTGCACAACTCCACCGGGGAAGGTGCCAGACAGGAGTTCTCTTAATAGTTTTTACACTACCTTGGTAGGCAGCTGAAAGGCACCACAAAAGTTGTTCTACCTGCTTTCTGGGCTGAGATGGGGAACCGCTGAATTTTGGACTCGGCAGGTGACAAAATGTTCCAAAGACACCCTATGCACAACTCCACCGGGGAAGGTGCCAGACAAGAGTTGTCTTGATAGTTTTACACTACTTTGGTAGGCATCTGAAAGGCACCAGAAAACTTGTTCTACCTGCTTTCTGGGCTGAGATGGGGAACCGCTGAATTTTGGAGTCGGCCGGTGACAAAATGTTCCACAGACACCCCATGCACAACTCCACCGGGGAAGGTGCCAGACAGGAGTTTTCTTGATAGATTTTACATTGCTCTGGTAGGCACCTCAAAGACACCACAAAACTCGTTCTACCTGCTTTCTGGGCTGAGATGGGGAACAGCTGAATTTTGGACTCGGCCGGTGACAAAATGTTCCAAAGACACCCCATGCACAACTCCACCGGGGAAGGTGCCAGAAAGGAGTTCTGTTGCTAGTTTTTACACTACCTTGGTAGGCATCGGAAAGACACCACAAAAGTTGTTCTACCTGCTTTCTGGGCTGAGATGGGGAACAGCTGAATTTTGGACTCGGCTGCTGTACAAAATTTTAATAAATACACCCCATGCACAACTCCACTAGCGAAGGTGCCAGGAACGAATTCTGTTGGTAGGTTTTACATTGCTCCGGTAGGCAGCTGAAAGGCACCACAAAAGTTGTTCTACCTGCTTTCTGGGCTGAGATGGGGAACCGCTGAATTTTGGACTCCGCTGGTGACAAAATGTTCCAAACACACCCCATGCACAACTCCACCGGGGAAGGTGCCAGACAGGAGTTCTCTTGGTAGATTTACACTACCTTGGTAGGCATCTGAAAGGCACCACAAAAGTTGTTCTACCTGCTTTCTGGGCTGAGATGAGGAACAGCTGAATTTTGGAGCGGCTGGTGACAAAATGTTCCAAACACACCCCATGCACGACTCCACCGGGGAAGGTGCCAGACAGGAGTTTTCTTGATAGATTTTACATTGCTCTGGTAGGCACCTCAAAGACACCACAAAACTCGTTCTACCTGCTTTCTGGGCTGAGATGGGGAACCGCTGAATTTTAGAGTCGGCTGGTGACAAAATGTTCCAAACACACCCTATGCACAACTCCACCGGGGAAGGTGCCAGACAAGAGTTCTTTTGATAGTTTTTACACTACCTTGGTAGGCATCTGAAAGACACCACAGAAGTTGTTCTACCTGCTTTCTGGGCTGAGATGGGGAAACGCTGAATTTTGGACTCGGCCGGTGACAAAATGTTCCAAACACACCCCCTGCACAACTCCACCGGGGAAGGTGCCAGACAGGAGTTCTCCTGGTAGTTTTTACACTACCTTGGTAGGCATCTGAAAGACACCACAAAAGTTGTTCTACCTGCTTTCTGGGCTGAGATGGGGAACCGCTGAATTTTGGAGTCGGCCGTTGACAAAATGTTCCAAACACACCCCATGCACAACTCCACCACGGAAGGTGCCAGACAGGAGTTCTCCTGGTAGTTTTTACACTACCTTGGTAGGCATCTGAAAGACACCACAAAAGTTGTTCTACCTGCTTTCTGGGCTGAGATGGGGAACCGCTGAATTTTGGACTCGGCCGGTGACAAAATGTTCCAAACACCCCATGCACAACTCCACCGGGGAAGGTGCCAGACAGGAGTTCTCCTGGTAGTTTTTACACTACCTTGGTAGGCATTTGAATGGCACTACAAAAGTTGTTCTTCCTGCTTTCTGGGCTGAGATGGGGAACCGCTGAATTTTGGACTCGGCCGGTGACAAAATGTTCCAAACACACCCCATGCAAAACTCCACCGGGGAAGGTGCCAGACAGGAGTTCTCCTGGTAGTTTTTACACTACCTTGGTAGGCATCTGAAAGACACCACAAAAGTTGTTCTACCTGCTTTCTGGGCTGAGATGGGGAAACGCTGAATTTTGGAGTCGGCCGGTGACAAAATGTTCCAAACACACCCCCTGCACAACTCCACCGGGGAAGGTGCCAGACAGGAGTTCTCCTGGTAGTTTTTACACTACCTTGGTAGGCATTTGAAAGACACCACAAAAGTTGTTCTTCCTGCTTTCTGGGCTGAGATGGGGAACCGCTGAATTTTGGACTCGGCCGGTGACAAAATGTTCCAAACACACCCCATGCAAAACTCCACCGGGGAAGGTGCCAGACAGGAGTTCTCCTGGTAGTTTTTACACTACCTTGGTAGGCATTTGAAAGGCACCACAAAAGTTGTTCTTCCTGCTTTCTGGGCTGAGATGGGGAACCGCTGAATTTTGGAGTCGGCCGGTGACAAAATGTTCCAAACACACCCCATGCACAACTCCACCGGGGAAGGTGCCAGACAGGAGTTCTCTTGGTAGTTTTTACACTACCTTGGTAGGCAGCTGAAAGGCACCACAAAAGTTGTTCTACCTGCTTTCTGGGCTGAGATGGGGAAACGCTGAATTTTGGAGTCGGCTGGTGACAAAATGTTCCAAACACACCCCATGCACAACTCCACCGGGGAAGGTGCCAGACAGGAGTTCTCCTGGTAGTTTTTACACTACCTTGGTAGGCATTTGAAAGGCACCACAAAAGTTGTTCTTCCTGCTTTCTGGGCTGAGATGGGGAATCGCTGAATTTTGGAGTCGGCCGGTGACAAAATGTTCCAAACACACCCCATGCAAAACTCCACCGGGGAAGGTGCCAGACAGGAGTTCTCTTGGTAGTTTTTACACTACCTTGGTAGGCATCTGAAAGGCACCACAAAAGTTGTTCTACCTGCTTTCTGGGCTGAGATGAGGAACAGCTGAATTTTGGAGCGGCTGGTGACAAAATGTTCCAAACACACCCCATGCACGACTCCACCGGGGAAGGTGCCAGACAGGAGTTTTCTTGATAGATTTTACATTGCTCTGGTAGGCACCTCAAAGACACCACAAAACTCGTTCTACCTGCTTTCTGGGCTGAGATGGGGAAACGCTGAATTTTAGAGTCGGCTGGTGACAAAATGTTCCAAACACACCCTATGCACAACTCCACCGGGGAAGGTGCCAGACAAGAGTTCTCTTGATAGTTTTTACACTACCTTGGTAGGCATCTGAAAGACACCACAGAAGTTGTTCTACCTGCTTTCTGGGCTGAGATGGGGAAACGCTGAATTTTGGACTCGGCCGGTGACAAAATGTTCCAAACACACCCCTTGCACAACTCCACCACGGAAGGTGCCAGACAGGAGTTCTCTTAATAGTTTTTACACTACCTTGGTAGGCATCTGAAAGCCACCACAAAAGTTGATCTACCTGCTTTCTGGGCTGAGATGGGGAAACGCTGAATTTTGGACTCGGCTGGTGACAAAATGTTCCAAACACACCCCATGCACAACTCCACCGGGGAAGGTGCCAGACAGGAGTTCTCTTAATAGTTTTTACACTACCTTGGTAGGCATCTGAAAGACACCACAAAAGTTGTTCTACCTGCTTTCTGGGCTGAGATGGGGAACCGCTGAATTTTGGAGTCGGCCGGTGACAAAATGTTCCAAACACACCCCCTGCACAACTCCACCGGGGAAGGTGCCAGACAGGAGTTCTCTTGGTAGTTTTTACACTACCTTGGTAGGCATCTGAAAGACACCACAAAAGTTGTTCTACCTGCTTTCTGGGCTGAGATGGGGAACCGCTGAATTTTGGACTCGGCCGGTGACAAAATGTTCCAAACACACCCCATGCACAACTCCACCACGGAAGGTGCCAGACAGGAGTTCTCTTAATAGTTTTTACACTACCTTGGTAGGCATCTGAAAGACACCACAAAAGTTGTTCTACCTGCTTTCTGGGCTGAGATGGGGAAACGCTGAATTTTGGACTCGGCTGGTGACAAAATGTTCCAAACACACCCCATGCACAACTCCACCGGGGAAGGTGCCAGACAGGACTTCTCCTGGTAGTTTTTACACTACCTTGGTAGGCATTTGAAAGGCACCACAAAAGTTGTTCTTCCTGCTTTCTGGGCTGAGATGGGGAACCGCTGAATTTTGGAGTCGGCCGGTGACAAAATGTTCCAAACACACCCCATGCACAACTCCACCGGGGAAGGTGCCAGACAGGAGTTCTCTTGGTAGTTTTTACACTACCTTGGTAGGCAGCTGAAAGGCACCACAAAAGTTGTTCTACCTGCTTTCTGGGCTGAGATGGGGAAACGCTGAATTTTGGAGTCGGCTGGTGACAAAATGTTCCAAACACACCCCATGCACAACTCCACCGGGGAAGGTGCCAGACAGGAGTTCTCCTGGTAGTTTTTACACTACCTTGGTAGGCATTTGAAAGGCACCACAAAAGTTGTTCTTCCTGCTTTCTGGGCTGAGATGGGGAACCGCTGAATTTTGGAGTCGGCCGGTGACAAAATGTTCCAAACACACCCCATGCAAAACTCCACCGGGGAAGGTGCCAGACAGGAGTTCTCTTGGTAGTTTTTACACTACCTTGGTAGGCATCTGAAAGGCACCACAAAAGTTGTTCTACCTGCTTTCTGGGCTGAGATGAGGAACAGCTGAATTTTGGAGCGGCTGGTGACAAAATGTTCCAAACACACCCCATGCACGACTCCACCGGGGAAGGTGCCAGACAGGAGTTTTCTTGATAGATTTTACATTGCTCTGGTAGGCACCTCAAAGACACCACAAAACTCGTTCTACCTGCTTTCTGGGCTGAGATGGGGAAACGCTGAATTTTAGAGTCGGCTGGTGACAAAATGTTCCAAACACACCCTATGCACAACTCCACCGGGGAAGGTGCCAGACAAGAGTTCTCTTGATAGTTTTTACACTACCTTGGTAGGCATCTGAAAGACACCACAGAAGTTGTTCTACCTGCTTTCTGGGCTGAGATGGGGAAACGCTGAATTTTGGACTCGGCCGGTGACAAAATGTTCCAAACACACCCCTTGCACAACTCCACCACGGAAGGTGCCAGACAGGAGTTCTCTTAATAGTTTTTACACTACCTTGGTAGGCATCTGAAAGCCACCACAAAAGTTGATCTACCTGCTTTCTGGGCTGAGATGGGGAAACGCTGAATTTTGGACTCGGCTGGTGACAAAATGTTCCAAACACACCCCATGCACAACTCCACCGGGGAAGGTGCCAGACAGGAGTTCTCTTAATAGTTTTTACACTACCTTGGTAGGCATCTGAAAGACACCACAAAAGTTGTTCTACCTGCTTTCTGGGCTGAGATGGGGAACCGCTGAATTTTGGAGTCGGCCGGTGACAAAATGTTCCAAACACACCCCATGCACAACTCCACCGGGGAAGGTGCCAGACAGGAGTTCTCTTGGTAGTTTTTACACTACCTTGGTAGGCATCTGAAAGACACCACAAAAGTTGTTCTACCTGCTTTCTGGGCTGAGATGGGGAACCGCTGAATTTTGGACTCGGCCGGTGACAAAATGTTCCAAACACACCCCATGCACAACTCCACCACGGAAGGTGCCAGACAGGAGTTCTCTTAATAGTTTTTACACTACCTTGGTAGGCATCTGAAAGACACCACAAAAGTTGTTCTACCTGCTTTCTGGGCTGAGATGGGGAAACGCTGAATTTTGGACTCGGCTGGTGACAAAATGTTCCAAACACACCCCATGCACAACTCCACCGGGGAAGGTGCCAGACAGGACTTCTCCTGGTAGTTTTTACACTACCTTGGTAGGCATCTGAAAGACACCACAAAAGTTGTTCTACCTGCTTTCTGGGCTGAGATGGGGAACCGCTGAATTTTGGAGTCGGCCGTTGACAAAATGTTCCAAACACACCCCATGCACAACTCCACCGGGGAAGGTGCCAGACAGGAGTTCTCTTGGTAGTTTTTACACTACCTTGGTAGGCAGCTGAAAGACACCACAAAAGTTGTTCTACCTGCTTTCTGGGCTGAGATGGGGAACCGCTGAATTTTGGACTCGGCTGGTGACAAAATGTTCCAAACACACCCCATGCACAACTCCACCACGGAAGGTGCCAGACAGGAGTTCTCCTGGTAGTTTTTACACTACCTTGGTAGGCATCTGAAAGACAACACAAAAGTTGTTCTACCTGCTTTCTGGGCTGAGATGGGGAACCGCTGAATTTTGGACTCGGCCGGTGACAAAATGTTCCAAACACCCCATGCACAACTCCACCGGGGAAGGTGCCAGACAGGAGTTCTCCTGGTAGTTTTTACACTACCTTGGTAGGCATTTGAATGGCACTACAAAAGTTGTTCTTCCTGCTTTCTGGGCTCAGATGGGGAACCGCTGAATTTTGGACTCGGCCGGTGACAAAATGTTCCAAACACACCCCATGCAAAACTCCACCGGGGAAGGTGCCAGACAGGAGTTCTCCTGGTAGTTTTTACACTACCTTGGTAGGCATCTGAAAGACACCACAAAAGTTGTTCTACCTGCTTTCTGGGCTGAGATGGGGAACAGCTGAATTTTGGAGTCGGCTGGTGGCAAAATGTTCCAAACACACCCCATGCACAACTCCACCACGGAAGGTGCCAGACAGGAGTTTTCTTGATAGATTTTACATTGCTCTGGTAGGCACCTCAAAGACACCACAAAACTCGTTCTACCTGCTTTCTGGGCTGAGATGGGGAACAGCTGAATTTTGCAGTCGGCCGGTGACAAAATGTTCCAAACACACCCCCTGCACAACTCCACCGGGGAAGGTGCCAGACAGGAGTTCTCTTAATAGTTTTTACACTACCTTGGTAGGCAGCTGAAAGGCACCACAAAAGTTGTTCTACCTGCTTTCTGGGCTGAGATGGGGAACCGCTGAATTTTGGACTCGGCAGGTGACAAAATGTTCCAAAGACACCCTATGCACAACTCCACCGGGGAAGGTGCCAGACAAGAGTTGTCTTGATAGTTTTTACACTACTTTGGTAGGCATCTGAAAGGCACCAGAAAACTTGTTCTACCTGCTTTCTGGGCTGAGATGGGGAACCGCTGAATTTTGGAGTCGGCCGGTGACAAAATGTTCCACAGACACCCCATGCACAACTCCACCGGGGAAGGTGCCAGACAGGAGTTTTCTTGATAGATTTTACATTGCTCTGGTAGGCACCTCAAAGACACCACAAAACTCGTTCTACCTGCTTTCTGGGCTGAGATGGGGAACAGCTGAATTTTGGACTCGGCCGGTGACAAAATGTTCCAAAGACACCCCATGCACAACTCCACCGGGGAAGGTGCCAGAAAGGAGTTCTGTTGCTAGTTTTTACACTACCTTGGTAGGCATCGGAAAGACACCACAAAAGTTGTTCTACCTGCTTTCTGGGCTGAGATGGGGAACAGCTGAATTTTGGACTCGGCTGTTGTACAAAATTTTAATAAATACACCCCATGCACAACTCCACTAGCGAAGGTGCCAGGAACGAATTCTGTTGGTAGGTTTTACATTGCTCCGGTAGGCAGCTGAAAGGCACCACAAAAGTTGTTCTACCTGCTTTCTGGGCTGAGATGGGGAAACGCTGAATTTTGGACTCTGCTGGTGACAAAATGTTCCAAACACACCCCATGCACAACTCCACCGGGGAAGGTGCCAGACAGGAGTTCTCTTGGTAGATTTACACTACCTTGGTAGGCATCTGAAAGGCACCACAAAAGTTGTTCTACCTGCTTTCTGGGCTGAGATGAGGAACAGCTGAATTTTGGAGCGGCTGGTGACAAAATGTTCCAAACACACCCCATGCACGACTCCACCGGGGAAGGTGCCAGACAGGAGTTTTCTTGATAGATTTTACATTGCTCTGGTAGGCACCTCAAAGACACCACAAAACTCGTTCTACCTGCTTTCTGGGCTGAGATGGGGAAACGCTGAATTTTAGAGTCGGCTGGTGACAAAATGTTCCAAACACACCCTATGCACAACTCCACCGGGGAAGGTGCCAGACAAGAGTTCTTTTGATAGTTTTTACACTACCTTGGTAGGCATCTGAAAGACACCACAGAAGTTGTTCTACCTGCTTTCCGGGCTGAGATGTGGAAACGCTGAATTTTGGACTCGGCCGGTGACAAAATGTTCCAAACACACCCCATGCACAACTCCACCACGGAAGGTGCCAGACAGGAGTTCTTTTAATAGTTTTTACACTACCTTGGTAGGCATCTGAAAGACACCACAAAAGTTGTTCTACCTGCTTTCTGGGCTGAGATGGGGAAACGCTGAATTTTGGACTCGGCTGGTGACAAAATGTTCCAAACACACCCCATGCACAACTCCACCGGGGAAGGTGCCAGACAGGAGTTCTCCTGGTAGTTTTTACACTACCTTGGTAGGCATCTGAAAGACACCACAAAAGTTGTTCTACCTGCTTTCTGGGCTGAGATGGGGAACCGCTGAATTTTGGAGTCGGCCGTTGACAAAATGTTCCAAACACACCCCATGCACAACTCCACCGGGGAAGGTGCCAGACAGGAGTTCTCTTGGTAGTTTTTACACTACCTTGGTAGGCATCTGAAAGACACCACAAAAGTTGTTCTACCTGCTTTGTGGGCTGAGATGGGGAACCGCTGAATTTTGGACTCGGCCGGTGACAAAATGTTCCAAACACACCCCCTGCACAACTCCACCGGGGAAGGTGCCAGACAGGAGTTCTCCTGGTAGTTTTTACACTACCTTGGTAGGCATCTGAAAGACACCACAAAAGTTGTTCTACCTGCTTTCTGGGCTGAGATGGGGAACCGCTGAATTTTGGAGTCGGCCGTTGACAAAATGTTCCAAACACACCCCATGCACAACTCCACCACGGAAGGTGCCAGACAGGAGTTCTCCTGGTAGTTTTTACACTACCTTGGTAGGCATCTGAAAGACACCACAAAAGTTGTTCTACCTGCTTTCTGGGCTGAGATGGGGAAACGCTGAATTTTGGACTCGGCCGGTGACAAAATGTTCCAAACACCCCATGCACAACTCCACCGGGGAAGGTGCCAGACAGGAGTTCTCCTGGTAGTTTTTACACTACCTTGGTAGGCATTTGAATGGCACTACAAAAGTTGTTCTTCCTGCTTTCTGGGCTGAGATGGGGAACCGCTGAATTTTGGACTCGGCCGGTGACAAAATGTTCCAAACACACCCCATGCAAAACTCCACCGGGGAAGGTGCCAGACAGAAGTTCTCCTGGTAGTTTTTACACTACCTTGGTAGGCATCTGAAAGACACCACAAAAGTTGTTCTACCTGCTTTCTGGGCTGAGATGGGGAAACGCTGAATTTTGGAGTCGGCCGGTGACAAAATGTTCCAAACACACCCCCTGCACAACTCCACCGGGGAAGGTGCCAGACAGGAGTTCTCTTAGTAGTTTTTACACTACCTTGGTAGGCATTTGAAAGGCACCACAAAAGTTGTTCTTCCTGCTTTCTGGGCTGAGATGGGGAATCGCTGAATTTTGGACTCGGCCGGTGACAAAATGTTCCAAACACACCCCATGCAAAACTCCACCGGGGAAGGTGCCAGACAGGAGTTCTCCTGGTAGTTTTTACACTACCTTGGTAGGCATTTGAAAGGCACCACAAAAGTTGTTCTTCCTGCTTTCTGGGCTGAGATGGGGAACCGCTGAATTTTGGAGTCGGCCGGTGACAAAATGTTCCAAACACACCCCATGCACAACTCCACCGGGGAAGGTGCCAGACAGGAGTTCTCTTGGTAGATTTTACACTACCTTGGTAGGCAGCTGAAAGGCACCACAAAAGTTGTTCTACCTGCTTTCTGGGCTGAGATGGGGAACCGCTGAATTTTGGAGTCGGCCGGTGACAAAATGTTCCAAAGACACCCCATGCACAACTCCACCGGGGAAGGTGCCAGGCAGGAGTTCTCCTGGTAGTTTTTACATTGCTCCGGTAGGCATCTGAAAGACACCACAAAAGTTGTTCTACCTGCTTTCTGGGCTGAGATGGGGAATCGCTGAATTTTGGACTCGGCCGGTGAAAAAATGTTCCAAACACACCCCATGCACAACTCCACCGGGGAAGGTGCCAGACAGGAGTTCTCCTGGTAGTTTTTACACTACCTTGGTAGGCAGCTGAAAGGCACCACAAAAGTTGTTCTTCCTGCTTTCTGGGCTGAGATGGGGAACCGCTGAATTTTGGAGTCGGCCGGTGACAAAATGTTCCAAACACACCCCATGCACAACTCCACCGGGGAAGGTGCCAGACAGGAGTTCTCTTGGTAGTTTTTACACTACCTTGGTAGGCATCTGAAAGACACCACAAAAGTTGTTCTACCTGCTTTCTGGGCTGAGATGGGGAATCGCTGAATTTTGGACTCGGCCGGTGACAAAATGTTCCAAACACACCCCATGCAAAACTCCACCGGGGAAGGTGCCAGACAGGAGTTCTCCTGGTAGTTTTTACATTGCTCCGGTAGGCATCTGAAAGACACCACAAAAGTTGTTCTACCTGCTTTGTGGGCTGAGATGGGGAATCGCTGAATTTTGGAGTCGGCCGGTGACAAAATGTTCCAAACACACCCCATGCAAAACTCCACCGGGGAAGGTGCCAGACAGGAGTTCTCCTGGTAGTTTTTACACTACCTTGGTAGGCATTTGAAAGGCACCACAAAAGTTGTTCTTCCTGCTTTCTGGGCTGAGATGGGGAACCGCTGAATTTTGGAGTCGGCCGGTGACAAAATGTTCCAAACACACCCCATGCACAACTCCACCGGGGAAGGTGCCAGACAGGAGTTCTCTTGGTAGTTTTTACACTACCTTGGTAGGCAGCTGAAAGGCACCACAAAAGTTGTTCTACCTGCTTTCTGGGCTGAGATGGGGAAACGCTGAATTTTGGACTCGGCTGGTGACAAAATGTTCCAAACACACCCCATGCACAACTCCACCGGGGAAGGTGCCAGACAGGAGTTCTCCTGGTAGTTTTTACACTACCTTGGTAGGCATCTGAAAGACACCACAAAAGTTGTTCTACCTGCTTTCTGGGCTGAGATGGGGAACCGCTGAATTTTGGACTCGGCCGGTGACAAAATGTTCCAAACACACCCCATGCACAACTCCACCGGGGAAGGTGCCAGACAGGAGTTCTCCTGGTAGTTTTTACACTGCCTTGGTAGGCATCTGAAAGACACCACAAAAGTTGTTCTACCTGCTTTCTGGGCTGAGATGGGGAATCGCTGAATTTTGGACTCGGCCGGTGACAAAATGTTCCAAACACACCCCATGCACAACTCCACCGGGGAAGGTGCCAGACAGGAGTTCTCCTGGTAGTTTTTACACTACCTTGGTAGGCATCTGAAAGACACCACAAAAGTTGTTCTACCTGCTTTCTGGGCTGAGATGGGGAACAGCTGAATTTTGGAGTCGGCCGTTGACAAAATGTTCCAAACACACCCCATGCACAACTCCACCGGGGAAGGTGCCAGACAGGAGTTCTCCTGGTAGTTTTTACATTGCTCCGGTAGGCATCTGAAAGACACCACAAAAGTTGTTCTACCTGCTTTGTGGGCTGAGATGGGGAACCGCTGAATTTTGGAGTCGGCCGTTGACAAAATGTTCCAAACACACCCCATGCACAACTCCACCGGGGAAGGTGCCAGACAGGAGTTCTCCTGGTAGTTTTTACACTACCTTGGTAGGCATCTGAAAGACACCACAAAAGTTGTTCTACCTGCTTTCTGGGCTGAGATGGGGAACAGCTGAATTTTGGAGTCGGCCGTTGACAAAATGTTCCAAACACACCCCATGCACAACTCCACCGGGGAAGGTGCCAGACAGGAGTTCTCTTGGTAGTTTTTACACTACCTTGGTAGGCATCTGAAAGACACCACAAAAGTTGTTCTACCTGCTTTCTGGGCTGAGATGGGGAACCGCTGAATTTTGGACTCGGCCGGTGACAAAATGTTCCAAACACACCCCATGCACAACTCCACCGGGGAAGGTGCCAGACAGGAGTTCTCCTGGTAGTTTTTACACTACCTTGGTAGGCATTTGAAAGGCACCACAAAAGTTGTTCTTCCTGCTTTCTGGGCTGAGATGGGGAAACGCTGAATTTTGGAGTCGGCCGGTGACAAAATGTTCCAAACACACCCCATGCACAACTCCACCGGGGAAGTTGCCAGACAGGAGTTCTCCTGGTAGTTTTTACACTACCTTGGTAGGCATTTGAAAGGCACCACAAAAGTTGTTCTACCTGCTTTCTGGGCTGAGATGGGGAACCGCTGAATTTTGGACTCGGCCGGTGTCAAAATGTTCCAAACACACCCCATGCAAAACTCCACCGGGGAAGGTGCCAGACAGGAGTTCTCCTGGTAGTTTTTACACTACCTTGGTAGGCATCTGAAAGACACCACAGAAGTTGTTCTACCTGCTTTCTGGGCTGAGATGGGGAAACGCTGAATTTTGGAGTCGACCGTTGACAAAATGTTCCAAACACACCCCATGCACAACTCCACCGGGGAAGGTGCCAGACAGGAGTTCTCCTGGTAGTTTTTACACTACCTTGGTAGGCATCTGAAAGACACCACAAAAGTTGTTCTACCTGCTTTCTGGGCTGAGATGGGGAACCGCTGAATTTTGGAGTCGGCTGGTGACAAAATGTTCCAATCACACCCCATGCACAACTCCACCGGGGAAGGTGCCAGACAGGAGTTCTCTTGGTAGTTTTTACACTACCTTGGTAGGCATCTGAAAGACACCACAAAAGTTGTTCTACCTGCTTTCTGGGCTGAGATGGGGAACCGCTGACTTTTGGAGTCGGCCGGTGACAAAATGTTCCAATCACACCCCATGCACAACTCCACCGGGGAAGGTGCCAGACAGGAGTTCTCTTGGTAGTTTTTACACTACCTTGGTAGGCATCTGAAAGACACCACAAAAGTTGTTCTACCTGCTTTCTGGGCTGAGATGGGGAAACGCTGAATTTTGGAGTCGGCCGGTGACAAAATGTTCCAAACACACCCCATGCACAACTCCACCGGGGAAGGTGCCAGACAGGAGTTCTCCTGGTAGTTTTTACACTACCTTGGTAGGCATTTGAAAGGCACCGCAAAAGTTGTTCTTCCTGCTTTCTGGGCTGAGATGGGGAACCGCTGAATTTTGGAGTCGGCCGGTGACAAAATGTTCCAAACACACCCCATGCACAACTCCACCGGGGAAGGTGCCAGACAGGAGTTCTCTTGGTAGTTTTTACACTACCTTGGTAGGCAGCTGAAAGGCACCACAAAAGTTGTTCTACCTGCTTTCTGGGCTGAGATGGGGAAACGCTGAATTTTGGACTCGGCTGGTGACAAAATGTTCCAAACACACCCCATGCACAACTCCACCGGGGAAGGTGCCAGACAGGAGTTCTCCTGGTAGTTTTTACACTACCTTGGTAGGCAGCTGAAAGACACGACAAAAGTTGTTCTACCTGCTTTCTGGGCTGAGATGGGGAACCGCTGAATTTTGGACTCGGCCGGTGACAAAATGTTCCAAACACACCCCATGCACAACTCCACCGGGGAAGGTGCCAGACAGGAGTTCTCCTGGTAGTTTTTACATTGCTCCGGTAGGCATCTGAAAGACACCACAAAAGTTGTTCTACCTGCTTTGTGGGCTGAGATGGGGAACCGCTGAATTTTGGACTCGGCCGGTGACAAAATGTTCCAAACACACCCCATGCAAAACTCCACCGGGGAAGGTGCCAGACAGGAGTTCTCCTGGTAGTTTTTACATTGCTCCGGTAGGCATCTGAAAGACACCACAAAAGTTGTTCTACCTGCTTTGTGGGCTGAGATGGGGAATCGCTGAATTTTGGAGTCGGCCGGTGACAAAATGTTCCAAACACACCCCATGCACAACTCCACCGGGGAAGGTGCCAGACAGGAGTTCTCCTGGTAGTTTTTACACTACCTTGGTAGGCATTTGAAAGGCACCACAAAAGTTGTTCTTCCTGCTTTCTGGGCTGAGAAGGGGAACCGCTGAATTTTGGAGTTGGCCGGTGACAAAATGTTCCAAACACACCCCATGCACAACTCCACCGGGGAAGGTGCCAGACAGGAGTTCTCTTGGTAGTTTTTACACTACCTTGGTAGGCAGCTCAAAGGCACCACAAAAGTTGTTCTACCTGCTTTCTGGGCTGAGATGGGGAAACGCTGAATTTTGGACTCGGCTGGTGACAAAATGTTCCAAACACACCCCATGCACAACTCCACCGGGGAAGGTGCCAGACAGGAGTTCTCCTGGTAGTTTTTACACTACCTTGGTAGGCATCTGAAAGACACGACAAAAGTTGTTCTACCTGCTTTCTGGGCTGAGATGGGGAACCGCTGAATTTTGGACTCGGCCGGTGACAAAATGTTCCAAACACACCCCATGCACAACTCCACCGGGGAAGGTGCCAGACAGGAGTTCTCCTGGTAGTTTTTACACTACCTTGGTAGGCAGCTGAAAGACACCACAAAAGTTGTTCTACCTGCTTTCTGGGCTGAGATGGGGAATCGCTGAATTTTGGAGTCGGCCGGTGACAAAATGTTCCAAACACACCCCATGCACAACTCCACCGGGGAAGGTGCCAGACAGGAGTTCTCCTGGTAGTTTTTACACTACCTTGGTAGGCATCTGAAAGACACCACAAAAGTTGTTCTACCTGCTTTCTGGGCTGAGATGGGGAACAGCTGAATTTTGGAGTCGGCCGTTGACAAAATGTTCCAAACACACCCCATGCACAACTCCACCGGGGAAGGTGCCAGACAGGAGTTCTCCTGGTAGTTTTTACATTGCTCCGGTAGGCATCTGAAAGACACCACAAAAGTTGTTCTACCTGCTTTCTGGGCTGAGATGGGGAACCGCTGACTTTTGGAGTTGGCCGTTGACAAAATGTTCCAATCACACCCCATGCACATCTCCACCGGGGAAGGTGCCAGACAGGAGTTCTCTTGGTAGTTTTTACACTACCTTGGTAGGCATCTGAAAGACACCACAAAAGTTGTTCTACCTGCTTTCTGGGCTGAGATGGGGAACCGCTGAATTTTGGACTCGGCCGGTGACAAAATGTTCCAAACACACCCCATGCACAACTCCACCGGGGAAGGTGCCAGACAGGAGTTCTCTTGGTAGTTTTTACACTACCTTGGTAGGCATCTGAAAGACACCACAAAAGTTGTTCTACCTGCTTTCTGGGCTGAGATGGGGAACCGCTGAATTTTGGACTCGGCCGGTGACAAAATGTTCCAAACACACCCCATGCACAACTCCACCGGGGAAGGTGCCAGACAGGAGTTCTCCTGGTAGTTTTTACACTACCTTGGTAGGCATTTGAAAGGCACCACAAAAGTTGTTCTTCCTGCTTTCTGGGCTGAGATGGGGAACCGCTGAATTTTGGACTCGGCCGGTGTCAAAATGTTCCAAACACACCCCATGCAAAACTCCACCGGGGAAGGTGCCAGACAGGAGTTCTCCTGGTAGTTTTTACACTACCTTGGTAGGCATCTGAAAGACACCACAGAAGTTGTTCTACCTGCTTTCTGGGCTGAGATGGGGAAACGCTGAATTTTGGACTCGGCCGGTGACAAAATGTTCCAAACACACCCCCTGCACAACTCCACCGGGGAAGGTGCCAGACAGGAGTTCTCCTGGTAGTTTTTACACTACCTTGGTAGGCATCTGAAAGACACCACAAAAGTTGTTCTACCTGCTTTCTGGGCTGAGATGGGGAACCGCTGAATTTTGGACTCGGCCGGTGACAAAATGTTCCAAACACACCCCATGCACAACTCCACCGGGGAAGGTGCCAGACAGGAGTTCTCCTGGTAGTTTTTACACTACCTTGGTAGGCAGCTGAAAGACACCACAAAAGTTGTTCTTCCTGCTTTCTGGGCTGAGATGGGGAAACGCTGAATTTTGGAGTCGGCCGGTGACAAAATGTTCCAAACACACCCGCTGCACAACTCCACCGGGGAAGGTGCCAGACAGGAGTTCTCCTGGTAGTTTTTACATTGCTCCGGTAGGCATCTGAAAGACACCACAAAAGTTGTTCTACCTGCTTTGTGGGCTGAGATGGGGAACCGCTGAATTTTGGAGTCGGCCATTGACAAAATGTTCCAAACACACCCCATGCACAACTCCACCGGGGAAGGTGCCAGACAGGAGTTCTCTTGGTAGTTTTTACACTACCTATGTAGGCAGCTGAAAGACACCACAAAAGTTGTTCTACCTGCTTTCTGGGCTGAGATGGGGAACCGCTGAATTTTGGAGTCGGCCGGTGACAAAATGTTCCAAACACACCCCCTGCACAACTCCACCGGGGAAGGTGCCAGACAGGAGTTCTCCTGGTAGTTTTTACATTGCTCCGGTAGGCATCTGAAAGACACCACAAAAGTTGTTCTACCTGCTTTGTGGGCTGAGATGGGGAACCGCTGAATTTTGGAGTCGGCCGTTGACAAAATGTTCCAAACACACCCCATGCACAACTCCACCGGGGAAGGTGCCAGACAGGAGTTCTCCTGGTAGTTTTTACACTACCTTGGTAGGCATCTGAAAGACACCACAAAAGTTGTTCTACCTGCTTTCTGGGCTGAGATGGGGAACAGCTGAATTTTGGAGTCGGCCGTTGACAAAATGTTCCAAACACACCCCATGCACAACTCCACCGGGGAAGGTGCCAGACAGGAGTTCTCCTGGTAGTTTTTACACTACCTTGGTAGGCATTTGAAAGGCACCACAAAAGTTGTTCTTCCTGCTTTCTGGGCTGAGATGGGGAAACGCTGAATTTTGGACTCGGCCGGTGACAAAATGTTCCAAACACACCCCATGCACAACTCCACCGGGGAAGGTGCCAGACAGGAGTTCTCCTGGTAGTTTTTACACTACCTTGGTAGGCATCTGAAAGACACGACAAAAGTTGTTCTACCTGCTTTCTGGGCTGAGATGGGGAACCGCTGAATTTTGGAGTCGGCCGGTGACAAAATGTTCCAAACACACCCCATGCACAACTCCACCGGGGAAGGTGCCAGACAGGAGTTCTCCTGGTAGTTTTTACATTGCTCCGGTAGGCATCTGAAAGACACCACAAAAGTTGTTCTACCTGCTTTGTGGGCTGAGATGGGGAACCGCTGAATTTTGGAGTCGGCCGGTGACAAAATGTTCCAAACACACCCCCTGCACAACTCCACCGGGGAAGGTGCCAGACAGGAGTTCTCCTGGTAGTTTTTACACTACCTTGGTAGGCATCTGAAAGACATCACAAAAGTTGTTCTACCTGCTTTCTGGGCTGAGATGGGGAACCGCTGAATTTTGGAGTCGGCCGTTGACAAAATGTTCCAAACACACCCCATGCAAAACTCCACCGGGGAAGGTGCCAGACAGGAGTTCTCCTGGTAGTTTTTACACTACCTTGGTAGGCATTTGAAAGGCACCACAAAAGTTGTTCTTCCTGCTTTCTGGGCTCAGATGGGGAACCGCTGAATTTTGGAGTCGGCTGGTGGCAAAATGTTCCAAACACACCCCCTGCACAACTCCACCGGGGAAGGTGCCAGACAGGAGTTCTCCTGGTAGTTTTTACACTACCTTGGTAGGCATCTGAAAGACATCACAAAAGTTGTTCTACCTGCTTTCTGGGCTGAGATGGGGAACCGCTGAATTTTGGAGTCGGCCGTTGACAAAATGTTCCAAACACACCCCATGCAAAACTCCACCGGGGAAGGTGCCAGACAGGAGTTCTCCTGGTAGTTTTTACACTACCTTGGTAGGCATCTGAAAGACACCACAAAAGTTGTTCTACCTGCTTTCTGGGCTGAGATGGGGAACCGCTGAATTTTGGACTCGGCTGGTGACAAAATGTTCCAAACACACCCCATGCACAACTCCACCGGGGAAGGTGCCAGACAGGAGTTCTCCTGGTAGTTTTTACACTACCTTGGTAGGCATCTGAAAGACACGACAAAAGTTGTTCTACCTGCTTTCTGGGCTGAGATGGGGAACCGCTGAATTTTGGACTCGGCTGGTGGCAAAATGTTCCAAACACACCCCCTGCACAACTCCACCGGGGAAGGTGCCAGACAGGAGTTCTCCTGGTACTTTTTACATTGCTCCGGTAGGCATCTGAAAGACACCACAAAAGTTGTTCTACCTGCTTTGTGGGCTGAGATGGGGAACCGCTGAATTTTGGAGTCGGCCGTTGACAAAATGTTCCAAACACACCCCCTGCACAACTCCACCGGGGAAGGTGCCAGACAGGAGTTCTCCTGGTAGTTTTTACACTACCTTGGTAGGCAGCTGAAAGACACCACAAAAGTTGTTCTACCTGCTTTCTGGGCTGAGATGGGGAACCGCTGAATTTTGGAGTCGGCCGGTGACAAAATGTTCCAAACACACCCCCTGCACAACTCCACCGGGGAAGGTGCCAGACAGGAGTTCTCTTGGTAGTTTTTACATTGCTCCGGTAGGCATCTGAAAGACACCACAAAAGTTGTTCTACCTGCTTTGTGGGCTGAGATGGGGAACCGCTGAATTTTGGAGTCGGCCGTTGACAAAATGTTCCAAACACACCCCATGCACAACTCCACCGGGGAAGGTGCCAGACAGGAGTTCTCCTGGTAGTTTTTACACTACCTTGGTAGGCATCTGAAAGACACCACAAAAGTTGTTCTACCTGCTTTCTGGGCTGAGATGGGGAACAGCTGAATTTTGGAGTCGGCCGTTGACAAAATGTTCCAAACACACCCCATGCACAACTCCACCGGGGAAGGTGCCAGACAGGAGTTCTCCTGGTAGTTTTTACACTACCTTGGTAGGCATTTGAAAGGCACCACAAAAGTTGTTCTTCCTGCTTTCTGGGCTGAGATGGGGAAACGCTGAATTTTGGACTCGGCCGGTGACAAAATGTTCCAAACACACCCCATGCACAACTCCACCGGGGAAGGTGCCAGACAGGAGTTCTCCTGGTAGTTTTTACACTACCTTGGTAGGCATCTGAAAGACACGACAAAAGTTGTTCTACCTGCTTTCTGGGCTGAGATGGGGAACCGCTGAATTTTGGAGTCGGCCGGTGACAAAATGTTCCAAACACACCCCATGCACAACTCCACCGGGGAAGGTGCCAGACAGGAGTTCTCCTGGTAGTTTTTACATTGCTCCGGTAGGCATCTGAAAGACACCACAAAAGTTGTTCTACCTGCTTTGTGGGCTGAGATGGGGAACCGCTGAATTTTGGAGTCGGCCGTTGACAAAATGTTCCAAACACACCCCCTGCACAACTCCACCGGGGAAGGTGCCAGACAGGAGTTCTCCTGGTAGTTTTTACACTACCTTGGTAGGCATCTGAAAGACATCACAAAAGTTGTTCTACCTGCTTTCTGGGCTGAGATGGGGAACCGCTGAATTTTGGAGTCGGCCGTTGACAAAATGTTCCAAACACACCCCATGCAAAACTCCACCGGGGAAGGTGCCAGACAGGAGTTCTCCTGGTAGTTTTTACACTACCTTGGTAGGCATTTGAAAGGCACCACAAAAGTTGTTCTTCCTGCTTTCTGGGCTCAGATGGGGAACCGCTGAATTTTGGACTCGACCGGTGACAAAATGTTCCAAACACAGCCCATGCACAACTCCACCGGGGAAGGTGCCAGACAGGAGTTCTCCTGGTAGTTTTTACACTACCTTGGTAGGCAGCTGAAAGACACGACAAAAGTTGTTCTACCTGCTTTCTGGGCTGAGATGGGGAACCGCTGAATTTTGGAGTCGGCCGGTGACAAAATGTTCCAAACACACCCCATGCACAACTCCACCGGGGAAGGTGCCAGACAGGAGTTCTCCTGGTAGTTTTTACATTGCTCCGGTAGGCATCTGAAAGACACCACAAAAGTTGTTCTACCTGCTTTGTGGGCTGAGATGGGGAACCGCTGAATTTTGGACTCGGCCGTTGACAAAATGTTCCAAACACACCCCCTGCACAACTCCACCGGGGAAGGTGCCAGGCAGGAGTTCTCCTGGTAGTTTTTACACTACCTTGGTAGGCATCTGAAAGACACCACAAAAGTTGTTCTACCTGCTTTCTGGGCTGAGATGGGGAACCGCTGAAGTTTGGAGTCGGCCGTTGACAAAATGTTCCAAACACACCCCATGCACAACTCCACCGGGGAAGGTGCCAGACAGGAGTTCTCCTGGTAGTTTTTACACTACCTTGGTAGGCAGCTGAAAGACACCACAAAAGTTGTTCTACCTGCTTTCTGGGCTGAGATGGGGTACCGCTGAAGTTTGGAGTCGGCCGGTGACAAAATGTTCCAAACACACCCCATGCACAACTCCACCGGGGAAGGTGCCAGACAGGAGTTCTCTTGGTAGTTTTTACACTACCTTGGTAGGCAGCTGAAAGACACCACAAAAGTTGTTCTACCTGCTTTCTGGGCTGAGATGGGGAACCGCTGAATTTTGGAGTCGGCTGGTGGCAAAATGTTCCAAACACACCCCCTGCACAACTCCACCGGGGAAGGTGCCAGACAGGAGTTCTCCTGGTAGTTTTTACATTGCTCCGGTAGGCATCTGAAAGACACCACAAAAGTTGTTCTACCTGCTTTGTGGGCTGAGATGGGGAACCGCTGAATTTTGGAGTCGGCCGTTGACAAAATGTTCCAAACACACCCCATGCACAACTCCACCGGGGAAGGTGCCAGACAGGAGTTCTCCTGGTAGTTTTTACACTACCTTGGTAGGCATCTGAAAGACACCACAAAAGTTGTTCTACCTGCTTTCTGGGCTGAGATGGGGTACCGCTGAAGTTTGGAGTCGGCCGGTGACAAAATGTTCCAAACACACCCCATGCACAACTCCACCGGGGAAGGTGCCAGACAGGAGTTCTCTTGGTAGTTTTTACACTACCTTGGTAGGCAGCTGAAAGACACCACAAAAGTTGTTCTACCTGCTTTCTGGGCTGAGATGGGGAACCGCTGAATTTTGGAGTCGGCTGGTGGCAAAATGTTCCAAACACACCCCCTGCACAACTCCACCGGGGAAGGTGCCAGACAGGAGTTCTCCTGGTAGTTTTTACATTGCTCCGGTAGGCATCTGAAAGACACCACAAAAGTTGTTCTACCTGCTTTGTGGGCTGAGATGGGGAACCGCTGAATTTTGGAGTCGGCCGTTGACAAAATGTTCCAAACACACCCCATGCACAACTCCACCGGGGAAGGTGCCAGACAGGAGTTCTCCTGGTAGTTTTTACACTACCTTGGTAGGCATCTGAAAGACACCACAAAAGTTGTTCTACCTGCTTTCTGGGCTGAGATGGGGAACCGCTGAATTTTGGACTCGGCCGGTGACAAAATGTTCCAAACACACCCCATGCACAACTCCACCGGGGAAGGTGCCAGACAGGAGTTCTCCTGGTAGTTTTTACACTACCTTGGTAGGCATTTGAAAGGCACCACAAAAGTTGTTCTTCCTGCTTTCTGGGCTGAGATGGGGAAACGCTGAATTTTGGACTCGGCCGGTGACAAAATGTTCCAAACACACCCCATGCACAACTCCACCGGGGAAGGTGCCAGACAGGAGTTCTCCTGGTAGTTTTTACACTACCTTGGTAGGCATCTGAAAGACACGACAAAAGTTGTTCTACCTGCTTTCTGGGCTGAGATGGGGAACCGCTGAATTTTGGACTCGGCCGGTGACAAAATGTTCCAAACACACCCCATGCACAACTCCACCGGGGAAGGTGCCAGACAGGAGTTCTCCTGGTAGTTTTTACATTGCTCCGGTAGGCATCTGAAAGACACCACAAAAGTTGTTCTACCTGCTTTGTGGGCTGAGATGGGGAACCGCTGAATTTTGGAGTCGGCCGTTGACAAAATGTTCCAAACACACCCCCTGCACAACTCCACCGGGGAAGGTGCCAGACAGGAGTTCTCCTGGTAGTTTTTACACTACCTTGGTAGGCATCTGAAAGACACCACAAAAGTTGTTCTACCTGCTTTCTGGGCTGAGATGGGGAACCGCTGAAGTTTGGAGTCGGCCGTTGACAAAATGTTCCAAACACACCCCATGCACAACTCCACCGGGGAAGGTGCCAGACAGGAGTTCTCCTGGTAGTTTTTACACTACCTTGGTAGGCAGCTGAAAGACACCACAAAAGTTGTTCTACCTGCTTTCTGGGCTGAGATGGGGTACCGCTGAAGTTTGGAGTCGGCCGGTGACAAAATGTTCCAAACACACCCCATGCACAACTCCACCGGGGAAGGTGCCAGACAGGAGTTCTCTTGGTAGTTTTTACACTACCTTGGTAGGCAGCTGAAAGACACCACAAAAGTTGTTCTACCTGCTTTCTGGGCTGAGATGGGGAACCGCTGAATTTTGGAGTCGGCTGGTGGCAAAATGTTCCAAACACACCCCCTGCACAACTCCACCGGGGAAGGTGCCAGACAGGAGTTCTCCTGGTAGTTTTTACATTGCTCCGGTAGGCATCTGAAAGACACCACAAAAGTTGTTCTACCTGCTTTGTGGGCTGAGATGGGGAACCGCTGAATTTTGGAGTCGGCCGTTGACAAAATGTTCCAAACACACCCCATGCACAACTCCACCGGGGAAGGTGCCAGACAGGAGTTCTCCTGGTAGTTTTTACACTACCTTGGTAGGCATCTGAAAGACACCACAAAAGTTGTTCTACCTGCTTTCTGGGCTGAGATGGGGAACAGCTGAATTTTGGAGTCGGCCGTTGACAAAATGTTCCAAACACACCCCATGCACAACTCCACCGGGGAAGGTGCCAGACAGGAGTTCTCCTGGTAGTTTTTACACTACCTTGGTAGGCATTTGAAAGGCACCACAAAAGTTGTTCTTCCTGCTTTCTGGGCTGAGATGGGGAAACGCTGAATTTTGGACTCGGCCGGTGACAAAATGTTCCAAACACACCCCATGCACAACTCCACCGGGGAAGGTGCCAGACAGGAGTTCTCCTGGTAGTTTTTACACTACCTTGGTAGGCATCTGAAAGACACGACAAAAGTTGTTCTACCTGCTTTCTGGGCTGAGATGGGGAACCGCTGAATTTTGGAGTCGGCTGGTGGCAAAATGTTCCAAACACACCCCCTGCACAACTCCACCGGGGAAGGTGCCAGACAGGAGTTCTCCTGGTAGTTTTTACATTGCTCCGGTAGGCATCTGAAAGACACCACAAAAGTTGTTCTACCTGCTTTGTGGGCTGAGATGGGGAACCGCTGAATTTTGGAGTCGGCCGTTGACAAAATGTTCCAAACACACCCCATGCACAACTCCACCGGGGAAGGTGCCAGACAGGAGTTCTCCTGGTAGTTTTTACACTACCTTGGTAGGCATCTGAAAGACACCACAAAAGTTGTTCTACCTGCTTTCTGGGCTGAGATGGGGAACCGCTGAATTTTGGACTCGGCCGGTGACAAAATGTTCCAAACACACCCCATGCACAACTCCACCGGGGAAGGTGCCAGACAGGAGTTCTCCTGGTAGTTTTTACACTACCTTGGTAGGCATTTGAAAGGCACCACAAAAGTTGTTCTTCCTGCTTTCTGGGCTGAGATGGGGAAACGCTGAATTTTGGACTCGGCCGGTGACAAAATGTTCCAAACACACCCCATGCACAACTCCACCGGGGAAGGTGCCAGACAGGAGTTCTCCTGGTAGTTTTTACACTACCTTGGTAGGCATCTGAAAGACACGACAAAAGTTGTTCTACCTGCTTTCTGGGCTGAGATGGGGAACCGCTGAATTTTGGACTCGGCCGGTGACAAAATGTTCCAAACACACCCCATGCACAACTCCACCGGGGAAGGTGCCAGACAGGAGTTCTCTTAGTAGTTTTTACACTACCTTGGTAGGCATCTGAAAGACACCACAAAAGTTGTTCTTCCTGCTTTCTGGGCTGAGATGGGGAACCGCTGAAGTTTGGAGTCGGGCGGTGACAAAATGTTCCAAACACACCCCATGCACAACTCCACCGGGGAAGGTGCCAGACAGGAGTTCTCTTGGTAGTTTTTACACTACCTTGGTAGGCAGCTGAAAGGCACCACAAAAGTTGTTCTACCTGCTTTCTGGGCTGAGATGGGGAACCGCTGAATTTTGGAGTCGGCTGGTGGCAAAATGTTCCAAACACACCCCCTGCACAACTCCACCGGGGAAGGTGCCAGACAGGAGTTCTCCTGGTAGTTTTTACATTGCTCCGGTAGGCATCTGAAAGACACCACAAAAGTTGTTCTACCTGCTTTCTGGGCTGAGATGGGGAACCGCTGAATTTTGGAGTCGGCCGGTGACAAAATGTTCCGAACACACCCCATGCACAACTCCACTAGCGAAGGTGCCAGGGACGAGATCTGTTGGTAGTTTTTACACTACCTTGGTAGGAAGCTGAAAGGCACAAGAAAAGAAGTTGTACCTGCTTTCTGGGCTGAGATGGGGAACCGCTGAATTTTGGAGTCGGCCGTTGACAAAATGTTCCAAAGACACCCCATGCACAACTCCACCGGGGAAGGTGCCAGACAGGAGTTCTCTTGGTAGATTTTACACTACCTTGGTAGGCATCTGAAAGGCAGCACAAAAGTTTTTCTACCTGCTTTCTGGGCTGAGATGGGGAAACGCTGAATTTTGGAGTCGGCCGGTGACAAAATGTTCCAAAGACACCCCATGCACAACTCCACCGGGGAAGGTGCCAGACAGGAGTTCTCCTGGTAGTTTTTACATTGCTCCGGTAGGCATCTGAAAGACACCACAAAAGTTGTTCTACCTGCTTTCTGGGCTGAGATGGGGAACCGCTGAATTTTGGAGTCGGCCGGTGACAAAATGTTCCAAACACACCCCATGCACAACTCCACCGGGGAAGGTGCCAGACAGGAGTTCTCTTGGTAGTTTTTACACTACCTTGGTAGGCATCTGAAAGGCACCACAAAAGTTGTTCTACCTGCTTTCTGGGCTGAGATGGGGAACCGCTGAATTTTGGAGTCGGCCGGTGACAAAATGTTCCAAACACACCCCATGCACAACTCCACCGGGGAAGGTGCCAGACAGGAGTTCTCTTGGTAGTTTTTACACTACCTTGGTAGGCATCTGAAAGGCACCACAAAAGTTGTTCTACCTGCTTTGTGGGCTGAGATGGGGAATCGCTGAATTTTGGACTCGGCCGGTGACAAAATGTTCCAAACACACCCCCTGCACAACTCCACCGGGGAAGGTGCCAGGCAGGAGTTCTCTTGGTAGTTTTTACATTGCTCCGGTAGGCATCTGAAAGACACCACAAAAGTTGTTCTACCTGCTTTCTGGGCTGAGATGGGGAACCGCTGAATTTTGGAGTCGGCCGGTGACAAAATGTTCCAAACACACCCCCTGCAAAACTCCACCGGGGAAGGTGCCAGACAAGCGTTCTCTTGATAGTTTTTACACTACCTTGGTAGGCATCTAAAAGACACCACAAAAGATGTTCTACCTGCTTTCTGGGCTGAGATGGGGAACCGCTGAATTTTGGAGTCGGCCGGTGACAAAATGTTCCAAACACACCCCCTGCACAACTCCACCGGGGAAGGTGCCAGACAGGAGTTCTCTTGGTAGATTTTACACTACCTTGGTAGGCACCTGAAAGGCACCACAAAAGTTGTTCTACCTGCTTTCTGGGCTGAGATGGGGAATCGCTGAATTTTGGACTCGGCCGGTGACAAAATGTTCCAAAGACACCCCATGCACAACTCCACCGGGGAAGGTGCCAGGCAGGAGTTCTCCTGGTAGTTTTTACACTACCTTGGTAGGCATTTGAAAGGCACCACAAAAGTTGTTCTACCTGCTTTCTGGGCTGAGATGGGGAACCGCTGAATTTTGGAGTCGGCTGGTGACAAAATGTTCCAAACACACCCCATGCACAACTCCACCGGGGAAGGTGCCAGACAGGAGTTCTCCTGGCAGTTTTTACATTGCTCCGGTAGGCAGCTGAAAGACACCACAAAAGTTGTTCTACCTGCTTTCTGGGCTGAGATGAGGAACCGCTGAATTTTGGACTCGGCCGGTGACAAAATGTTCCAAACACACCCCATGCACAACTCCACCGGGGAAGGTGCCAGACAGGAGTTCTCTTAGTAGTTTTTACACTACCTTGGTAGGCAGCTGAAAGGCACCACAAAAGTTGTTCTACCTGCTTTCTGGGCTGAGATGGGGAACCGCTGAATTTTGGAGTCGGCCGGTGACAAAATGTTCCAAACACACCCAATGCACAACTCCACTAGCGAAGGTGCCAGACAGGAGTTCTCCTGGTAGTTTTTACATTGCTCCGGTAGGCAGCTGAAAGACACCACAAAAGTTGTTCTACCTGCTTTCTGGGCTGAGATGGGGAATCGCTGAATTTTGGAGTCGGCCGGTGACAAAATGTTCCAAACACACCCCCTGCACAACTCCACCGGGGAAGGTGCCAGACAGGAGTTCTCTTAGTAGTTTTTACACTACCTTGGTAGGCAGCTGAAAGGCACCACAAAAGTTGTTCTACCTGCTTTCTGGGCTGAGATGGGGAACCGCTGAATTTTGGAGTCGGCCGGTGACAAAATGTTCCGAACACACCCCATGCACAACTCCACTAGCGAAGGTGCCAGGGACGAGATCTGTTGGTAGTTTTTACACTACCTTGGTAGGAAGCTGAAAGGCACAAGAAAAGAAGTTGTACCTGCTTTCTGGGCTGAGATGGGGAACCGCTGAATTTTGGAGTCGGCCGTTGACAAAATGTTCCAAAGACACCCCATGCACAACTCCACCGGGGAAGGTGCCAGACAGGAGTTCTCTTGGTAGATTTTACACTACCTTGGTAGGCATCTGAAAGGCAGCACAAAAGTTTTTCTACCTGCTTTCTGGGCTGAGATGGGGAAACGCTGAATTTTGGAGTCGGCCGGTGACAAAATGTTCCAAAGACACCCCATGCACAACTCCACCGGGGAAGGTGCCAGACAGGAGTTCTCCTGGTAGTTTTTACATTGCTCCGGTAGGCATCTGAAAGACACCACAAAAGTTGTTCTACCTGCTTTCTGGGCTGAGATGGGGAACCGCTGAATTTTGGAGTCGGCCGGTGACAAAATGTTCCAAACACACCCCATGCACAACTCCACCGGGGAAGGTGCCAGACAGGAGTTCTCTTGGTAGTTTTTACACTACCTTGGTAGGCATCTGAAAGGCACCACAAAAGTTGTTCTACCTGCTTTCTGGGCTGAGATGGGGAACCGCTGAATTTTGGAGTCGGCCGGTGACAAAATGTTCCAAACACACCCCATGCACAACTCCACCGGGGAAGGTGCCAGACAGGAGTTCTCTTGGTAGTTTTTACACTACCTTGGTAGGCATCTGAAAGGCACCACAAAAGTTGTTCTACCTGCTTTGTGGGCTGAGATGGGGAATCGCTGAATTTTGGACTCGGCCGGTGACAAAATGTTCCAAACACACCCCCTGCACAACTCCACCGGGGAAGGTGCCAGGCAGGAGTTCTCTTGGTAGTTTTTACATTGCTCCGGTAGGCATCTGAAAGACACCACAAAAGTTGTTCTACCTGCTTTCTGGGCTGAGATGGGGAACCGCTGAATTTTGGAGTCGGCCGGTGACAAAATGTTCCAAACACACCCCCTGCAAAACTCCACCGGGGAAGGTGCCAGACAAGCGTTCTCTTGATAGTTTTTACACTACCTTGGTAGGCATCTAAAAGACACCACAAAAGATGTTCTACCTGCTTTCTGGGCTGAGATGGGGAACCGCTGAATTTTGGAGTCGGCCGGTGACAAAATGTTCCAAACACACCCCCTGCACAACTCCACCGGGGAAGGTGCCAGACAGGAGTTCTCTTGGTAGATTTTACACTACCTTGGTAGGCACCTGAAAGGCACCACAAAAGTTGTTCTACCTGCTTTCTGGGCTGAGATGGGGAATCGCTGAATTTTGGACTCGGCCGGTGACAAAATGTTCCAAAGACACCCCATGCACAACTCCACCGGGGAAGGTGCCAGGCAGGAGTTCTCCTGGTAGTTTTTACACTACCTTGGTAGGCATTTGAAAGGCACCACAAAAGTTGTTCTACCTGCTTTCTGGGCTGAGATGGGGAACCGCTGAATTTTGGAGTCGGCTGGTGACAAAATGTTCCAAACACACCCCATGCACAACTCCACCGGGGAAGGTGCCAGACAGGAGTTCTCCTGGCAGTTTTTACATTGCTCCGGTAGGCAGCTGAAAGACACCACAAAAGTTGTTCTACCTGCTTTCTGGGCTGAGATGAGGAACCGCTGAATTTTGGACTCGGCCGGTGACAAAATGTTCCAAACACACCCCATGCACAACTCCACCGGGGAAGGTGCCAGACAGGAGTTCTCTTAGTAGTTTTTACACTACCTTGGTAGGCAGCTGAAAGGCACCACAAAAGTTGTTCTACCTGCTTTCTGGGCTGAGATGGGGAACCGCTGAATTTTGGAGTCGGCCGGTGACAAAATGTTCCAAACACACCCAATGCACAACTCCACTAGCGAAGGTGCCAGACAGGAGTTCTCCTGGTAGTTTTTACACTACCTTGGTAGGCACCTGAAAGGCACCACAAAAGTTGTTCTACCTGCTTTCTGGGCTGAGATGGGGAACCGCTGAATTTTTGGACTCGGCCGGTGACAAAATGTTCCAAACACACCCCCTGCACAACTCCACCGGGGAAGGTGCCAGGCAGGAGTTCTCTTGGTAATTTTTACACTACCTTGGTAGGCATTTGAAAGACACCACAAAAGTTGTTCTACCTGCTTTCTGGGCTGAGATGGGGAACCGCTGAATTTTTGGACTCGGCTGGTGACAAAATATTTCGAACACACCCCACGCACAACTCCACCGGGGAAGGTGCCAGACAGGAGTTCTCCTGTAGTTTTTACATTGCTCCGGTAGGCATCTGAAAGACACCACAAAAGTTGTTCTACCTGCTTTCTGGGCTGAGATGGGGAAACGCTGAATTTTGGAGTCGGCCGGTGACAAAATGTTCCAAAGACACCCCATGCACAACTCCACCGGGGAAGGTGCCAGACAGGAGTTCTCTTGGTAGTTTTTACACTACCTTGGTAGGCAGCTGAAAGGCACCACAAAAGTTGTTCTACCTGCTTTCTGGGCTGAGATGGGGAACCGCTGAATTTTGGAGTCGGCTGGTGACAAAATGTTCCGAACACACCCCATGCACAACTCCACCGGGGAAGGTGCCAGACAGGAGTTCTCCTGGTAGTTTTTACATTGCTCCGGTAGGCAGCTGAAAGACACCACAAAAGTTGTTCTACCTGCTTTCTGGGCTGAGATGGGGAATCGCTGAATTTTGGAGTCGGCCGGTGACAAAATGTTCCAAACACACCCCCTGCACAACTCCACCGGGGAAGGTGCCAGACAGGAGTTCTCTTAGTAGTTTTTACACTACCTTGGTAGGCAGCTGAAAGGCACCACAAAAGTTGTTCTACCTGCTTTCTGGGCTGAGATGGGGAACCGCTGAATTTTGGAGTCGGCCGGTGACAAAATGTTCCAAACACACCCCATGCACAACTCCACTAGCGAAGGTGCCAGGGACGAGCTCTGTTGGTAGTTTTTACATTGCTCCGGTAGGCATCAAAAGGACACCACAAAAGTTGTTCTACCTGCTTTCTGGGCTGAGATGGGGAATCGCTGAATTTTGGACTCGGCCGGTGACAAAAATGTTCCAAAGACACCCCATGCACAACTCCACCGGGGAAGGTGCCAGACAGGAGTTCTCCTGGTAGTTTTTACACTACCTTGGTAGGCACCTGAAAGGCACCACAAAAGTTGTTCTACCTGCTTTCTGGGCTGAGATGGGGAATCGCTGAATTTTGGAGTCGGCCGGTGACAAAATGTTCCAAACACACCCCCTGCACAACTCCACCGGGGAAGGTGCCAGACAGGAGTTCTCCTGGTAGTTTTTACACTACCTTGGTAGGCAGCTGAAAGGCAGCACAAAAGTTGTTCTACCTGCTTTCTGGGCTGAGATGGGGAATCGCTGAATTTTGGACTCGGCCGGTGACAAAATGTTCCAAACACACCCCATGCACAACTCCACCGGGGAAGGTGCCAGACAGGAGTTCTCCTGGTAGTTTTTACACTACCTTGGTAGGCATCTGAAAGACACCACAAAAGTTGTTCTACCTGCTTTCTGGGCTGAGATGGGGAATCGCTGAATTTTGGACTCGGCCAGTGACAAAATGTTCCAAAGACACCCCATGCACAACTCCACTAGCGAAGGTGCCAGACAGGAGTTCTCCTGGTAGTTTTTACACTACCTTGGTAGGCAGCTGAAAGGCACCACAAAAGTTGTTCTACCTGCTTTCTGGGCTGAGATGGGGAACCGCTGAATTTTGGACTCGGCCGGTGACAAAATGTTCCAAACACACCCCATGCACAACTCCACCGGGGAAGGTGCCAGACAGGAGTTCTCCTGGTAGTTTTTACATTGCTCCGGTAGGCATCTGAAAGACACCACAAAAGTTGTTCTACCTGCTTTCTGGGCTGAGATGGGGAACCGCTGAATTTTGGACTCGGCCGGTGACAAAATGTTCCAAACACACCCCATGCACAACTCCACCGGGGAAGGTGCCAGACAGGAGTTCTCTTGGTAGTTTTTACACTACCTTGGTAGGCAGCTGAAAGGCACCACAAAAGTTGTTCTACCTGCTTTCTGGGCTGAGATGGGGAACCGCTGAATTTTGGACTCGGCCGGTGACAAAATGTTCCAAACACACCCCCTGCACAACTCCACCGGGGAAGGTGCCAGGCAGGAGTTCTCTTGGTAGTTTTTACACTACCTTGGTAGGCATCTGAAAGGCACCACAAAAGTTGTTCTACCTGCTTTCTGGGCTGAGATGGGGAATCGCTGAATTTTGGACTCGGCCGGTGACAAAATGTTCCAAACACACCCCCTGCACAACTCCACCGGGGAAGGTGCCAGACAGGAGTTCTGGTAGTTTTTACATTGCTCCGGTAGGCATCTGAAAGACACCACAAAAGTTGTTCTACCTGCTTTCTGGGCTGAGATGGGGAAACGCTGAATTTTGGACTCGGCCGGTGACAAAATGTTCCAAACACACCCCCTGCAAAACTCCACCGGGGAAGGTGCCAGACAAGCGTTCTCTTGATAGTTTTTACACTACCTTGGTAGGCATCTAAAAGACACCACAAAAGATGTTCTACCTGCTTTCTGGGCTGAGATGGGGAACCGCTGAATTTTGGAGTCGGCCGGTGACAAAATGTTCCAAACACACCCCCTGCACAACTCCACCGGGGAAGGTGCCAGACAGGAGTTCTCTTGGTAGATTTTACACTACCTTGGTAGGCAGCTGAAAGGCACCACAAAAGTTGTTCTATCTGCTTTCTGGGCTGAGATGGGGAATTGCTGAATTTTGGACTCGGCCGGTGACAAAATGTTCCAAAGACACCCCATGCACAACTCCACCGGGGAAGGTGCCAGGCAGGAGTTCTCTTTGTAGTTTTTACACTACCTTGGTAGGCATTTGAAAGGCACCACAAAAGTTGTTCTACCTGCTTTCTGGGCTGAGATGGGGAACCGCTGAATTTTGGACTCGGCCGGTGACAAAATGTTCCAAACACACCCCATGCACAACTCCACCGGGGAAGGTGCCAGACAGGAGTTCTCCTGGTAGTTTTTACATTGCTCCGGTAGGCATCTGAAAGACACCACAAAAGTTGTTCTACCTGCTTTCTGGGCTGAGATGAGGAACCGCTGAATTTTGGACTCGGCCGGTGACAAAATGTTCCAAACACACCCCCTGCACAACTCCACCGGGGAAGGTGCCAGACAGGAGTTCTCTTAGTAGTTTTTACACTACCTTGGTAGGCAGCTGAAAGGCACCACAAAAGTTGTTCTACCTGCTTTCTGGGCTGAGATGGGGAACCGCTGAATTTTGGAGTCGGCCGGTGACAAAATGTTCCAAACACACCCAATGCACAACTCCACTAGCGAAGGTGCCAGACAGGAGTTCTCCTGGTAGTTTTTACACTACCTTGGTAGGCAGCTGAAAGGCACCACAAAAGTTGTTCTACCTGCTTTCTGGGCTGAGATGGGGAACCGCTGAATTTTTGGACTCGGCTGGTGACAAAATGTTCCGAACACACCCCATGCACAACTCCACCGGGGAAGGTGCCAGACAGGAGTTCTCCTGGTTGTTTTTACATTGCTCCGGTAGGCAGCTGAAAGACACCACAAAAGTTGTTCTACCTGCTTTCTGGGCTGAGATGGGGAATCGCTGAATTTTGGACTCGGCCGGTGACAAAATGTTCCAAAGACACCCCATGCACAACTCCACCGGGGAATGTGCCAGACAAGCGTTCTCTTGATAGTTTTTACACTACCTTGGTAGGCATCTGAAAGACACCACAAAAGTTGTTCTACCTGCTTTCTGGGCTGAGATGGGGAACCGCTGAATTTTGGAGTCGGCCGGTGACAAAATGTTCCAAACACACCCCATGCACAACTCCACTAGCGAAGGTGCCAGGGACGAGCTCTGTTGGTAGTTTTTACATTGCTCCGGTAGGCATCAAAAGGACACCACAAAAGTTGTTCTACCTGCTTTCTGGGCTGAGATGGGGAACCGCTGAATTTTGGAGTCGGCTGGTGACAAAATGTTCCAAACACACCCCATGCACAACTCCACCGGGGAAGGTGCCAGACAGGAGTTCTCCTGGTAGTTTTTACATTGCTCCGGTAGGCATCTGAAAGACACCACAAAAGTTGTTCTACCTGCTTTCTGGGCTGAGATGGGGAACCGCTGAATTTTGGACTCGGCCAGTGACAAAATGTTCCAAAGACACCCCATGCACAACTCCACCGGGGAAGGTGCCAGACAGGAGTTCTCCTGGTAGATTTTACACTACCTTGGTAGGGAGCTGCAAGGCAGCACAAAAGTTGTTCTACCTGCTTTCTGGGCTGAGATGGGGAATCGCTGAATTTTGGACTCGGCCGGTGACAAAATGTTCCAAAGACACCCCATGCACAACTCCACCGGGGAAGGTGCCAGGCAGGAGTTCTCTTTGTAGTTTTTACACTACCTTGGTAGGCATTTGAAAGGCACCACAAAAGTTGTTCTACCTGCTTTCTGGGCTGAGATGGGGAACCGCTGAATTTTGGACTCGGCCGGTGACAAAATGTTCCAAACACACCCCATGCACAACTCCACCGGGGAAGGTGCCAGACAGGAGTTCTCCTGGTAGTTTTTACATTGCTCCGGTAGGCATCTGAAAGACACCACAAAAGTTGTTCTACCTGCTTTCTGGGCTGAGATGAGGAACCGCTGAATTTTGGACTCGGCCGGTGACAAAATGTTCCAAACACACCCCCTGCACAACTCCACCGGGGAAGGTGCCAGACAGGAGTTCTCTTAGTAGTTTTTACACTACCTTGGTAGGCAGCTGAAAGGCACCACAAAAGTTGTTCTACCTGCTTTCTGGGCTGAGATGGGGAACCGCTGAATTTTGGAGTCGGCCGGTGACAAAATGTTCCAAACACACCCAATGCACAACTCCACTAGCGAAGGTGCCAGACAGGAGTTCTCCTGGTAGTTTTTACACTACCTTGGTAGGCAGCTGAAAGGCACCACAAAAGTTGTTCTACCTGCTTTCTGGGCTGAGATGGGGAACCGCTGAATTTTTGGACTCGGCTGGTGACAAAATGTTCCGAACACACCCCATGCACAACTCCACCGGGGAAGGTGCCAGACAGGAGTTCTCCTGGTAGTTTTTACATTGCTCCGGTAGGCAGCTGAAAGACACCACAAAAGTTGTTCTACCTGCTTTCTGGGCTGAGATGGGGAATCGCTGAATTTTGGACTCGGCCGGTGACAAAATGTTCCAAACACACCCCATGCACAACTCCACCGGGGAATGTGCCAGACAAGCGTTCTCTTGATAGTTTTTACACTACCTTGGTAGGCATCTGAAAGACACCACAAAAGTTGTTCTACCTGCTTTCTGGGCTGAGATGGGGAAACGCTGAATTTTGGAGTCGGCCGGTGACAAAATGTTCCAAACACACCCCATGCACAACTCCACTAGCGAAGGTGCCAGGGACGAGCTCTGTTGGTAGTTTTTACATTGCTCCGGTAGGCATCAAAAGGACACCACAAAAGTTGTTCTACCTGCTTTCTGGGCTGAGATGGGGAACCGCTGAATTTTGGAGTCGGCTGGTGACAAAATGTTCCAAACACACCCCATGCACAACTCCACCGGGGAAGGTGCCAGACAGGAGTTCTCCTGGTAGTTTTTACATTGCTCCGGTAGGCATCTGAAAGACACCACAAAAGTTGTTCTACCTGCTTTCTGGGCTGAGATGGGGAACAGCTGAATTTTGGACTCGGCCAGTGACAAAATGTTCCAAAGACACCCCATGCACAACTCCACCGGGGAAGGTGCCAGACAGGAGTTCTCCTGGTAGATTTTACACTACCTTGGTAGGGAGCTGCAAGGCAGCACAAAAGTTGTTCTACCTGCTTTCTGGGCTGAGATGGGGAATCGCTGAATTTTGGACTCGGCCGGTGACAAAATGTTCCAAGCACACCCCATGCACACCTTCACTGGCAAAGGTGCCAGAAACGAGTTCTGTTGGTAGTTTTTACACTACCCCGGTAGGCAGCTGAAAGGCACCACTAAAGTTTTTCTACCTGCTTTCTGGGCTGAGATGGGGATCAGCTGAATTTTGGACTCGGCTGGTAACAAAATGTTCCAAACACACCCCATGCACAACTCCACCGGGGAAGGTGCCAGACAGGAGTTCTCCTGGTAGTTTTTACATTGCTCCGGTAGGCATCTGAAAGACACCACAAAAGTTGTTCTACCTGCTTTCTGGGCTGAGATGGGGAACCGCTGAATTTTGGAGTCGGCTGGTGACAAAATGTTCCAAACACACCCCCTGCACAACTCCACCGGGGAAGGTGCCAGACAGGAGTTCTCCTGGTAGTTTTTACACTACCTTGGTAGGCATTTGAAAGGCACCACAAAAGTTGTTCTTCCTGCTTTCTGGGCTGAGATGGGGAACCGCTGAATTTTGGACTCGGCCGGTGACAAAATGTTCCAAAGACACCCCATGCACAACTCCACCGGGGAAGGTGCCAGACAGGAGTTCTCCTGGTAGTTTTTACATTACCTTGGTAGGCATCTGAAAGACACCACAAAAGTTGTTCTACCTGCTTTCTGGGCTGAGATGGGGAACCGCTGAATTTTGGAGTCGGCCGGTGACAAAATGTTCCAAACACACCCCCTGCACAACTCCACCGGGGAAGGTGCCAGACAGGAGTTCTCCTGGTAGTTTTTACATTGCTCCGGTAGGCATCTGAAAGACACCACAAAAGTTGTTCTACCTGCTTTCTGGGCTGAGATGGGGAACCGCTGAATTTTGGAGTCGGCCGGTGACAAAATGTTCCGAACACAGCCCATGCACAACTCCACTAGCGAAGGTGCCAGGGACGAGATCTGTTGGTAGTTTTTACACTACCTTGGTAGGAAGCTGAAAGGCACAAGAAAAGAAGTTGTACCTGCTTTCTGGGCTGAGATGGGGAACCGCTGAATTTTGGAGTCGGCCGTTGACAAAATGTTCCAAAGACACCCCATGCACAACTCCACCGGGGAAGGTGCCAGACAGGAGTTCTCTTGGTAGATTTTACACTACCTTGGTAGGCATCTGAAAGGCAGCACAAAAGTTGTTCTACCTGCTTTCTGGGCTGAGATGGGGAAACGCTGAATTTTGGACTCGGCTGGTGACAAAATGTTCCAAAGACACCCCCTGCACAACTCCACCGGGGAAGGTGCCAGACAGGAGTTCTCCTGGTAGTTTTTACATTGCTCCGGTAGGCATCTGAAAGACACCACAAAAGTTGTTCTTCCTGCTTTCTGGGCTGAGATGGGGAATCGCTGAATTTTGGAGTCGGCCGGTGACAAAATGTTCCAAACACACCCCCTGCACAACTCCACCGGGGAAGGTGCCAGACAGGAGTTCTCCTGGTAGTTTTTACATTGCTCCGGTAGGCATCTGAAAGACACCACAAAAGTTGTTCTACCTGCTTTCTGGGCTGAGATGGGGAACCGCTGAATTTTGGAGTCGGCCGGTGACAAAATGTTCCAAACACACCCCATGCACAACTCCACGGGGGAAGGTGCCAGACAGGAGTTCTCTTGGTAGTTTTTACACTACCTTGGTAGGCATCTGAAAGGCACCACAAAAGTTGTTCTACCTGCTTTCTGGGCTGAGATGGGGAACCGCTGAATTTTGGAGTCGGCCGGTGACAAAATGTTCCAAAGACACCCCATGCACAACTCCACCGGGGAAGGTGCCAGGCAGGAGTTCTCTTGGTAGTTTTTACACTACCTTGGTAGGCATCTGAAAGGCACCACAAAAGTTGTTCTACCTGCTTTCTGGGCTGAGATGGGGAACCGCTGAATTTTGGAGTCGGCCGTTGACAAAATGTTCCAAAAACACCCCCTGCAAAACTCCACCGGGGAAGGTGCCAGACAAGCGTTCTCTTGATAGTTTTTACACTACCTTGGTAGGCATCTAAAAGACACCACAAAAGATGTTCTACCTGCTTTCTGGGCTGAGATGGGGAACCGCTGAATTTTGGAGTCGGCCGGTGACAAAATGTTCCAAACACACCCCCTGCACAACTCCACCGGGGAAGGTGCCAGACAGGAGTTCTCTTGGTAGATTTTACACTACCTTGGTAGGCAGCTGAAAGGCACCACAAAAGTTGTTCTACCTGCTTTCTGGGCTGAGATGGGGAATCGCTGAATTTTGGACTCGGCCGGTGACAAAATGTTCCAAAGACACCCCCTGCACAACTCCACCGGGGAAGGTGCCAGACAGGAGTTCTCCTGGTAGTTTTTACACTACCTTGGTAGGCACCTGAAAGGCACCACAAAAGTTGTTCTACCTGCTTTCTGGGCTGAGATGGGGAATCGCTGAATTTTGGACTCGGCCGGTGACAAAATGTTCCAAACACACCCCATGCACAACTCCACCGGGGAAGGTGCCAGACAGGAGTTCTCCTGGTAGTTTTTACATTGCTCCGGTAGGCATCTGAAAGACACCACAAAAGTTGTTCTACCTGCTTTCTGGGCTGAGATGGGGAACCGCTGAATTTTGGAGTCGGCCGGTGACAAAATGTTCCAAACACACCCCCTGCACAACTCCACCGGGGAAGGTGCCAGACAGGAGTTCTCTTAGTAGTTTTTACACTACCTTGGTAGGCAGCTGAAAGGCACCACAAAAGTTGTTCTACCTGCTTTCTGGGCTGAGATGGGGAACCGCTGAATTTTGGAGTCGGCCGTTGACAAAATGTTCCAAACACACCCCATGCACAACTCCACCGGGGAAGGTGCCAGACAGGAGTTCTCCTGGTAGTTTTTACACTACCTTGGTAGGCACCTGAAAGGCACCACAAAAGTTGTTCTACCTGCTTTCTGGGCTGAGATGGGGAAACGCTGAATTTTTGGACTCGGCCGGTGACAAAATGTTCCAAACACACCCCCTGCACAACTCCACCGGGGAAGGTGCCAGGCAGGAGTTCTCTTGGTAGTTTTTACACTACCTTGGTAGGCATTTGAAAGACACCACAAAAGTTGTTCTACCTGCTTTCTGGGCTGAGATGGGGAACCGCTGAATTTTTGGACTCGGCTGGTGACAAAATATTTCGAACACACCCCACGCACAACTCCACCGGGGAAGGTGCCAGACAGGAGTTCTGCTGTAGTTTTTACATTGCTCCGGTAGGCATCTGAAAGACACCACAAAAGTTGTTCTACCTGCTTTCTGGGCTGAGATGGGGAAACGCTGAATTTTGGAGTCGGCCGGTGACAAAATGTTCCAAAGACACCCCATGCACAACTCCACCGGGGAAGGTGCCAGGCAGGAGTTCTCTTGGTAGTTTTTACACTACCTTGGTAGGCAGCTGAAAGGCACCACAAAAGTTGTTCTACCTGCTTTCTGGGCTGAGATGGGGAACCGCTGAATTTTGGACTCGGCTGGTGACAAAATGTTCCGAACACACCCCATGCACAACTCCACCGGGGAAGGTGCCAGACAGGAGTTCTCCTGGTAGTTTTTACATTGCTCCGGTAGGCAGCTGAAAGACACCACAAAAGTTGTTCTACCTGCTTTCTGGGCTGAGATGGGGAATCGCTGAATTTTGGACTCGGCCGGTGACAAAATGTTCCAAACACACCCCCTGCACAACTCCACCGGGGAAGGTGCCAGACAGGAGTTCTCTTAGTAGTTTTTACACTACCTTGGTAGGCAGCTGAAAGGCACCACAAAAGTTGTTCTACCTGCTTTCTGGGCTGAGATGGGGAAACGCTGAATTTTGGACTCGGCTGGTGACAAAATGTTCCAAACACACCCCATGCACAACTCCACTAGCGAAGGTGCCAGGGACGAGCTCTGTTGGTAGTTTTTACATTGCTCCTGTAGGCATCAAAAGGACACAACAAAAGTTGTTCTACCTGCTTTCTGGGCTGAGATGGGGAATCGCTGAATTTTGGACTCGGCCGGTGACAAAATGTTCCAAAGACACCCCATGCACAACTCCACCGGGGAAGGTGCCAGACAGGAGTTCTCTTGGTAGTTTTTACACTACCTTGGTAGGCACCTGAAAGGCACCACAAAAGTTGTTCTACCTGCTTTCTGGGCTGAGATGGGGAATCGCTGAATTTTGGACTCGGCCGGTGACAAAATGTTCCAAACACACCCCCTGCACAACTCCACCGGGGAAGGTGCCAGACAGGAGTTCTCCTGGTAGTTTTTACACTACCTTGGTAGGCATCTGAAAGACACCACAAAAGTTGTTCTACCTGCTTTCTGGGCTGAGATGGGGAATCGCTGAATTTTGGACTCGGCCGGTGACAAAATGTTCCAAACACACCCCATGCACAACTCCACCGGGGAAGGTGCCAGACAGGAGTTCTCCTGGTAGTTTTTACATTGCTCCGGTAGGCATCTGAAAGACACCACAAAAGTTGTTCTACCTGCTTTCTGGGCTGAGATGGGGAACCGCTGAATTTTGGAGTCGGCCAGTGACAAAATGTTCCAAAGACACCCCATGCACAACTCCACTAGCGAAGGTGCCAGACAGGAGTTCTCCTGGTAGTTTTTACACTACCTTGGTAGGCAGCTGAAAGGCACCACAAAAGTTGTTCTACCTGCTTTCTGGGCTGAGATGGGGAACCGCTGAATTTTGGACTCGGCCGGTGACAAAATGTTCCAAACACACCCCATGCACAACTCCACCGGGGAAGGTGCCAGACAGGAGTTCTCTTGGTAGTTTTTACACTACCTTGGTAGGCAGCTGAAAGGCACCACAAAAGTTGTTCTACCTGCTTTCTGGGCTGAGATGGGGAACCGCTGAATTTTGGACTCGGCCGGTGACAAAATGTTCCAAACACATCCCATGCACAACTCCACCGGGGAAGGTGCCAGGCAGGAGTTCTCTTGGTAGTTTTTACACTACCTTGGTAGGCATCTGAAAGGCACCACAAAAGTTGTTCTACCTGCTTTCTGGGCTGAGATGGGGAATCGCTGAATTTTGGACTCGGCCGGTGACAAAATGTTCCAAACACACCCCCTGCACAACTCCACCGGGGAAGGTGCCAGACAGGAGTTCTCTTAGTAGTTTTTACACTACCTTGGTAGGCAGCTGAAAGGCACCACAAAAGTTGTTCTACCTGCTTTCTGGGCTGAGATGGGGAACCGCTGAATTTTGGAGTCGGGCGGTGACAAAATGTTCCAAACACACCCCATGCACAACTCCACTAGCGAAGGTGCCAGGGACGAGCTCTGTTGGTAGTTTTTACATTGCTCCGGTAGGCATCAAAAGGACACAACAAAAGTTGTTCTACCTGCTTTCTGGGCTGAGATGGGGAATCGCTGAATTTTGGACTCGGCCAGTGACAAAATGTTCCAAAGACACCCCATGCACAACTCCACTAGCGAAGGTGCCAGACAGGAGTTCTCCTGGTAGTTTTTACACTACCTTGGTAGGCAGCTGAAAGGCACCACAAAAGTTGTTCTACCTGCTTTCTGGGCTGAGATGGGGAACCGCTGAATTTTGGACTCGGCCGGTGACAAAATGTTCCAAACACACCCCATGCACAACTCCACCGGGGAAGGTGCCAGACAGGAGTTCTCTTGGTAGTTTTTACACTACCTTGGTAGGCAGCTGAAAGGCACCACAAAAGTTGTTCTACCTGCTTTCTGGGCTGAGATGGGGAACCGCTGAATTTTGGACTCGGCCGGTGACAAAATGTTCCAAACACATCCCATGCACAACTCCACCGGGGAAGGTGCCAGGCAGGAGTTCTCTTGGTAGTTTTTACACTACCTTGGTAGGCATCTGAAAGGCACCACAAAAGTTGTTCTACCTGCTTTCTGGGCTGAGATGGGGAATCGCTGAATTTTGGACTCGGCCGGTGACAAAATGTTCCAAACACACCCCCTGCACAACTCCACCGGGGAAGGTGCCAGACAGGAGTTCTCCTGGTAGTTTTTACATTGCTCCGGTAGGCATCTGAAAGACACCACAAAAGTTGTTCTACCTGCTTTCTGGGCTGAGATGGGGAAACGCTGAATTTTGGACTCGGCCGGTGACAAAATGTTCCAAACACACCCCCTGCAAAACTCCACCGGGGAAGGTGCCAGACAAGCGTTCTCTTGATAGTTTTTACACTACCTTGGTAGGCATCTAAAAGACACCACAAAAGATGTTCTACCTGCTTTCTGGGCTGAGATGGGGAACCGCTGAATTTTGGAGTCGGCCGGTGACAAAATGTTCCAAACACACCCCCTGCACAACTCCACCGGGGAAGGTGCCAGACAGGAGTTCTCTTGGTAGATTTTACACTACCTTGGTAGGCAGCTGAAAGGCACCACAAAAGTTGTTCTATCTGCTTTCTGGGCTGAGATGGGGAATCGCTGAATTTTGGACTCGGCCGGTGACAAAATGTTCCAAACACACCCCATGCACAACTCCACCGGGGAAGGTGCCAGGCAGGAGTTCTCTTGGTAGTTTTTACACTACCTTGGTAGGCATTTGAAAGGCACCACAAAAGTTGTTCTACCTGCTTTCTGGGCTGAGATGGGGAACCGCTGAATTTTGGAGTCGGCTGGTGACAAAATGTTCCAAACACACCCCATGCACAACTCCACCGGGGAAGGTGCCAGACAGGAGTTCTCCTGGTAGTTTTTACATTGCTCCGGTAGGCATCTGAAAGACACCACAAAAGTTGTTCTACCTGCTTTCTGGGCTGAGATGAGGAACCGCTGAATTTTGGACTCGGCCGGTGACAAAATGTTCCAAACACACCCCCTGCACAACTCCACCGGGGAAGGTGCCAGACAGGAGTTCTCTTAGTAGTTTTTACACTACCTTGGTAGGCAGCTGAAAGGCACCACAAAAGTTGTTCTACCTGCTTTCTGGGCTGAGATGGGGAACCGCTGAATTTTGGAGTCGGCCGGTGACAAAATGTTCCAAAGACACCCCCTGCACAACTCCACCGGGGAAGGTGCCAGGCAGGAGTTCTCTTGGTAGTTTTTACATTGCTCCGGTAGGCATCTGAAAGACACCACAAAAGTTGTTCTACCTGCTTTCTGGGCTGAGATGGGGAAACGCTGAATTTTGGACTCGGCCGGTGACAAAATGTTCCAAACACACCCCCTGCACAACTCCATCGGGGAAGGTGCCAGACAGGAGTTCTCCTGTAGTTTTTACATTGCTCCGGTAGGCATCTGAAAGACACCACAAAAGTTGTTCTACCTGCTTTCTGGGCTGAGATGGGGAACCGGTGAATTTTGGAGTCGGCCGGTGACAAAATGTTCCAAACACACCCCCTGCACAACTCCACCGGGGAAGGTGCCAGACAGGAGTTCTCTTGGTAGATTTTACACTACCTTGGTAGGCAGCTGAAAGGCACCACAAAAGTTGTTCTATCTGCTTTCTGGGCTGAGATGGGGAATTGCTGAATTTTGGACTCGGCCGGTGACAAAATGTTCCAAAGACACCCCATGCACAACTCCACCGGGGAAGGTGCCAGGCAGGAGTTCTCTTTGTAGTTTTTACACTACCTTGGTAGGCATTTGAAAGGCACCACAAAAGTTGTTCTACCTGCTTTCTGGGCTGAGATGGGGGAACCGCTGAATTTTGGAGTCGGCTGGTGACAAAATGTTCCAAACACACCCCATGCACAACTCCACCGGGGAAGGTGCCAGACAGGAGTTCTCCTGGTAGTTTTTACATTGCTCCGGTAGGCAGCTGAAAGGCACCACAAAAGTTGTTCTACCTGCTTTCTGGGCTGAGATGAGGAACCGCTGAATTTTGGAGTCGGCCGGTGACAAAATGTTCCAAACACACCCCCTGCACAACTCCACTAGCGAAGGTGCCAGACAGGAGTTCTCCTGGTAGTTTTTACACTACCTTGGTAGGCAGCTGAAAGGCACCACAAAAGCTGTTCTACCTGCTTTCTGGGCTGAGATGGGGAACCGCTGAATTTTTGGACTCGGCTGGTGACAAAATGTTCCGAACACACCCCATGCACAACTCCACCGGGGAAGGTGCCAGACAGGAGTTCTCCTGGTAGTTTTTACATTGCTCCGGTAGGCAGCTGAAAGACACCACAAAAGTTGTTCTACCTGCTTTCTGGGCTGAGATGGGGAATCGCTGAATTTTGGACTCGGCCGGTGACAAAATGTTCCAAAGACACCCCATGCACAACTCCACCGGGGAATGTGCCAGACAAGCGTTCTCTTGATAGTTTTTACACTACCTTGGTAGGCATCTGAAAGACACCACAAAAGTTGTTCTACCTGCTTTCTGGGCTGAGATGGGGAACCGCTGAATTTTGGACTCGGCCGGTGACAAAATGTTCCAAACACACCCCATGCACAACTCCACTAGCGAAGGTGCCAGGGACGAGCTCTGTTGGTAGTTTTTTACATTGCTCCGGTAGGCATCAAAAGGACACCACAAAAGTTGTTCTACCTGCTTTCTGGGCTGAGATGGGGAACCGCTGAATTTTGGAGTCGGCCGGTGACAAAATGTTCCAAACACACCCCATGCACAACTCCACCGGGGAAGGTGCCAGGCAGGAGTTCTCTTGGTAGTTTTTACACTACCTTGGTAGGCAGCTGAAAGGCACCACAAAAGTTGTTCTACCTGCTTTCTGGGCTGAGATGGGGAACCGCTGAATTTTGGAGTCGGCTGGTGACAAAATGTTCCAAACACACCCCATGCACAACTCCACCGGGGAAGGTGCCAGACAGGAGTTCTCCTGGTAGTTTTTACATTGCTCCGGTAGGCATCTGAAAGACACCACAAAAGTTGTTCTACCTGCTTTCTGGGCTGAGATGGGGAACCGCTGAATTTTGGACTCGGCCAGTGACAAAATGTTCCAAAGACACCCCATGCACAACTCCACCGGGGAAGGTGCCAGACAGGAGTTCTCCTGGTAGATTTTACACTACCTTGGTAGGGAGCTGCAAGGCAGCACAAAAGTTGTTCTACCTGCTTTCTGGGCTGAGATGGGGAATCGCTGAATTTTGGACTCGGCCGGTGACAAAATGTTCCAAACACACCCCCTGCACAACTCCACCGGGGAAGGTGCCAGGCAGGAGTTCTCCTGGTAGTTTTTACACTACCTTGGTAGGCATCTGAAAGGCACCACAAAAGTTGTTCTACCTGCTTTCTGGGCTGAGATGGGGAACCGCTGAATTTTGGAGTCGGCCGGTGACAAAATGTTCCAAACACACCCCATGCACAACTCCACCGGGGAAGGTGCCAGACAGGAGTTCTCCTGGTAGTTTTTACATTGCTCCGGTAGGCATCTGAAAGACACCACAAAAGTTGTTCTACCTGCTTTCTGGGCTGAGATGGGGAACCGCTGAATTTTGGAGTCGGCTGGTGGCAAAATGTTCCAAACACACCCCCTGCACAACTCCACCGGGGAAGGTGCCAGACAGGAGTTCTCCTGGTAGTTTTTACACTACCTTGGTAGGCATTTGAAAGGCACCACAAAAGTTGTTCTTCCTGCTTTCTGGGCTGAGATGGGGAACCGCTGAATTTTGGACTCGGCCGGTGACAAAATGTTCCAAAGACACCCCATGCACAACTCCACCGGGGAAGGTGCCAGACAGGAGTTCTCCTGGTAGTTTTTACATTACCTTGGTAGGCATCTGAAAGACACCACAAAAGTTGTTCTACCTGCTTTCTGGGCTGAGATGGGGAACCGCTGAATTTTGGAGTCGGCCGGTGACAAAATGTTCCAAACACACCCCCTGCACAACTCCACCGGGGAAGGTGCCAGACAGGAGTTCTCCTGGTAGTTTTTACATTGCTCCGGTAGGCATCTGAAAGACACCACAAAAGTTGTTCTACCTGCTTTCTGGGCTGAGATGGGGAACCGCTGAATTTTGGAGTCGGCCGGTGACAAAATGTTCCGAACACACCCCATGCACAACTCCACTAGCGAAGGTGCCAGGGACGAGATCTGTTGGTAGTTTTTACACTACCTTGGTAGGAAGCTGAAAGGCACAAGAAAAGAAGTTGTACCTGCTTTCTGGGCTGAGATGGGGAACCGCTGAATTTTGGAGTCGGCCGTTGACAAAATGTTCCAAAGACACCCCATGCACAACTCCACCGGGGAAGGTGCCAGACAGGAGTTCTCTTGGTAGATTTTACACTACCTTGGTAGGCATCTGAAAGGCAGCACAAAAGTTTTTCTACCTGCTTTCTGGGCTGAGATGGGGAAACGCTGAATTTTGGACTCGGCTGGTGACAAAATGTTCCAAAGACACCCCCTGCACAACTCCACCGGGGAAGGTGCCAGACAGGAGTTCTCCTGGTAGTTTTTACATTGCTCCGGTAGGCATCTGAAAGACACCACAAAAGTTGTTCTTCCTGCTTTCTGGGCTGAGATGGGGAATCGCTGAATTTTGGAGTCGGCCGTTGACAAAATGTTCCAAACACACCCCCTGCACAACTCCACCGGGGAAGGTGCCAGACAGGAGTTCTCCTGGTAGTTTTTACATTGCTCCGGTAGGCATCTGAAAGACACCACAAAAGTTGTTCTACCTGCTTTCTGGGCTGAGATGGGGAACCGCTGAATTTTGGAGTCGGCCGGTGACAAAATGTTCCAAAGACACCCCATGCACAACTCCACCGGGGAAGGTGCCAGACAGGAGTTCTCTTGGTAGTTTTTACACTACCTTGGTAGGCATCTGAAAGGCACCACAAAAGTTGTTCTACCTGCTTTCTGGGCTGAGATGGGGAACCGCTGAATTTTGGACTCGGCCGGTGACAAAATGTTCCAAACACACCCCCTGCACAACTCCACCGGGGAAGGTGCCAGACAGGAGTTCTCTTAGTAGTTTTTACACTACCTTGGTAGGCAGCTGAAAGGCACCACAAAAGTTGTTCTACCTGCTTTCTGGGCTGAGATGGGGAACCGCTGAATTTTGGAGTCGGCCGGTGACAAAATGTTCCAAACACACCCCCTGCACAACTCCACCGGGGAAGGTGCCAGACAAGCGTTCTCTTGATAGTTTTTACACTACCTTGGTAGGCATCTAAAAGACACCACAAAAGATGTTCTACCTGCTTTCTGGGCTGAGATGGGGAACCGCTGAATTTTGGAGTCGGCCGGTGACAAAATGTTCCAAACACACCCCCTGCACAACTCCACCGGGGAAGGTGCCAGACAGGAGTTCTCTTGGTAGATTTTACACTACCTTGGTAGGCAGCTGAAAGGCACCACAAAAGTTGTTCTACCTGCTTTCTGGGCTGAGATGGGGAATCGCTGAATTTTGGACTCGGCCGGTGACAAAATGTTCCAAAGACACCCCATGCACAACTCCACCGGGGAAGGTGCCAGGCAGGAGTTCTCTTTGTAGTTTTTACACTACCTTGGTAGGCATTTGAAAGGCACCACAAAAGTTGTTCTACCTGCTTTCTGGGCTGAGATGGGGAACCGCTGAATTTTGGAGTCGGCTGGTGACAAAATGTTCCAAACACACCCCATGCACAACTCCACCGGGGAAGGTGCCAGACAGGAGTTCTCCTGGTAGTTTTTACATTGCTCCGGTAGGCAGCTGAAAGACACCACAAAAGTTGTTCTACCTGCTTTCTGGGCTGAGATGAGGAACCGCTGAATTTTGGACTCGGCCGGTGACAAAATGTTCCAAACACACCCCCTGCACAACTCCACCGGGGAAGGTGCCAGACAGGAGTTCTCTTAGTAGTTTTTACACTACCTTGGTAGGCAGCTGAAAGGCACCACAAAAGTTGTTCTACCTGCTTTCTGGGCTGAGATGGGGAACCGCTGAATTTTGGAGTCGGCCGGTGACAAAATGTTCCAAACACACCCCATGCACAACTCCACTAGCGAAGGTGCCAGACAGGAGTTCTCCTGGTAGTTTTTACACTACCTTGGTAGGCACCTGAAAGGCACCACAAAAGTTGTTCTACCTGCTTTCTGGGCTGAGATGGGGAAACGCTGAATTTTTGGACTCGGCCGGTGACAAAATGTTCCAAACACACCCCCTGCACAACTCCACCGGGGAAGGTGCCAGGCAGGAGTTCTCTTGGTAGTTTTTACACTACCTTGGTAGGCATTTGAAAGACACCACAAAAGTTGTTCTACCTGCTTTCTGGGCTGAGATGGGGAACCGCTGAATTTTTGGACTCGGCTGGTGACAAAATATTTCGAACACACCCCACGCACAACTCCACCGGGGAAGGTGCCAGACAGGAGTTCTCCTGTAGTTTTTACATTGCTCCGGTAGGCATCTGAAAGACACCACAAAAGTTGTTCTACCTGCTTTCTGGGCTGAGATGGGGAAACGCTGAATTTTGGACTCGGCTGGTGACAAAATGTTCCGAACACACCCCATGCACAACTCCACCGGGGAAGGTGCCAGACAGGAGTTCTCCTGGTAGTTTTTACATTGCTCCGGTAGGCAGCTGAAAGACACCACAAAAGTTGTTCTACCTGCTTTCTGGGCTGAGATGGGGAACCGCTGAATTTTGGACTCGGCCGGTGACAAAATGTTCCAAACACACCCCCTGCACAACTCCACCGGGGAAGGTGCCAGACAGGAGTTCTCTTAGTAGTTTTTACACTACCTTGGTAGGCAGCTGAAAGGCACCACAAAAGTTGTTCTACCTGCTTTCTGGGCTGAGATGGGGAACCGCTGAATTTTGGAGTCGGGCGGTGACAAAATGTTCCAAACACACCCCATGCACAACTCCACTAGCGAAGGTGCCAGGGACGAGCTCTGTTGGTAGTTTTTACATTGCTCCGGTAGGCATCAAAAGGACACAACAAAAGTTGTTCTACCTGCTTTCTGGGCTGAGATGGGGAATCGCTGAATTTTGGAGTCGGCCGGTGACAAAATGTTCCAAAGACACCCCATGCACAACTCCACCGGGGAAGGTGCCAGACAGGAGTTCTCTTGGTAGTTTTTACACTACCTTGGTAGGCACCTGAAAGGCACCACAAAAGTTGTTCTACCTGCTTTCTGGGCTGAGATGGGGAATCGCTGAATTTTGGAGTCGGCCGGTGACAAAATGTTCCAAACACACCCCCTGCACAACTCCACCGGGGAAGGTGCCAGACAGGAGTTCTCCTGGTAGTTTTTACACTACCTTGGTAGGCACCTGAAAGGCACCACAAAAGTTGTTCTACCTGCTTTCTGGGCTGAGATGGGGAATCGCTGAATTTTGGACTCGGCCGGTGACAAAATGTTCCAAACACACCCCATGCACAACTCCACCGGGGAAGGTGCCAGACAGGAGTTCTCCTGGTAGTTTTTACATTGCTCCGGTAGGCATCTGAAAGACACCACAAAAGTTGTTCTACCTGCTTTCTGGGCTGAGATGGGGAACCGCTGAATTTTGGACTCGGCCAGTGACAAAATGTTCCAAAGACACCCCATGCACAACTCCACTAGCGAAGGTGCCAGACAGGAGTTCTCCTGGTAGTTTTTACACTACCTTGGTAGGCAGCTGAAAGGCACCACAAAAGTTGTTCTACCTGCTTTCTGGGCTGAGATGGGGAACCGCTGAATTTTGGACTCGGCCGGTGACAAAATGTTCCAAACACACCCCATGCACAACTCCACCGGGGAAGGTGCCAGACAGGAGTTCTCTTGGTAGTTTTTACACTACCTTGGTAGGCAGCTGAAAGGCACCACAAAAGTTGTTCTACCTGCTTTCTGGGCTGAGATGGGGAACCGCTGAATTTTGGACTCGGCCGGTGACAAAATGTTCCAAACACATCCCATGCACAACTCCACCGGGGAAGGTGCCAGGCAGGAGTTCTCTTGGTAGTTTTTACACTACCTTGGTAGGCATCTGAAAGGCACCACAAAAGTTGTTCTACCTGCTTTCTGGGCTGAGATGGGTAATCGCTGAATTTTGGACTCGGCCGGTGACAAAATGTTCCAAACACACCCCCTGCACAACTCCACCGGGGAAGGTGCCAGACAGGAGTTCTCCTGGTAGTTTTTACATTGCTCCGGTAGGCATCTGAAAGACACCACAAAAGTTGTTCTACCTGCTTTCTGGGCTGAGATGGGGAAACGCTGAATTTTGGACTCGGCCGGTGACAAAATGTTCCAAACACACCCCATGCAAAACTCCACCGGGGAAGGTGCCAGACAAGCGTTCTCTTGATAGTTTTTACACTACCTTGGTAGGCATCTAAAAGACACCACAAAAGATGTTCTACCTGCTTTCTGGGCTGAGATGGGGAACCGCTGAATTTTGGACTCGGCCGGTGACAAAATGTTCCAAACACACCCCCTGCAGAACTCCACCGGGGAAGGTGCCAGACAGGAGTTCTCTTGGTAGATTTTATACTACCTTGGTAGGCAGCTGAAAGGCACCACAAAAGTTGTTCTATCTGCTTTCTGGGCTGAGATGGGGAATCGCTGAATTTTGGACTCGGCCGGTGACAAAATGTTCCAAAGACACCCCATGCACAACTCCACCGGGGAAGGTGCCAGGCAGGAGTTCTCTTTGTAGTTTTTACACTACCTTGGTAGGCATTTGAAAGGCACCACAAAAGTTGTTCTACCTGCTTTCTGGGCTGAGATGGGGAACCGCTGAATTTTGGAGTCGGCTGGTGACAAAATGTTCCAAACACACCCCATGCACAACTCCACCGGGGAAGGTGCCAGACAGGAGTTCTCCTGGTAGTTTTTACATTGCTCCGGTAGGCATCTGAAAGACACCACAAAAGTTGTTCTACCTGCTTTCTGGGCTGAGATGAGGAACCGCTGAATTTTGGACTCGGCCGGTGACAAAATGTTCCAAACACACCCCCTGCACAACTCCACCGGGGAAGGTGCCAGACAGGAGTTCTCTTAGTAGTTTTTACACTACCTTGGTAGGCAGCTGAAAGGCACCACAAAAGTTGTTCTACCTGCTTTCTGGGCTGAGATGGGGAACCGCTGAATTTTGGAGTCGGCCGGTGACAAAATGTTCCAAACACACCCCATGCACAACTCCACCGGGGAAGGTGCCAGGCAGGAGTTCTCTTGGTAGTTTTTACACTACCTTGGTAGGCATCTGAAAGGCACCACAAAAGTTGTTCTACCTGCTTTCTGGGCTGAGATGGGGAATCGCTGAATTTTGGACTCGGCCGGTGACAAAATGTTCCAAACACACCCCCTGCACAACTCCACCGGGGAAGGTGCCAGACAGGAGTTCTCCTGGTAGTTTTTACATTGCTCCGGTAGGCATCTGAAAGACACCACAAAAGTTGTTCTACCTGCTTTCTGGGCTGAGATGGGGAAACGCTGAATTTTGGACTCGGCCGGTGACAAAATGTTCCAAACACACCCCCTGCACAACTCCATCGGGGAAGGTGCCAGACAGGAGTTCTCCTGTAGTTTTTACATTGCTCCGGTAGGCATCTGAAAGACACCACAAAAGTTGTTCTACCTGCTTTCTGGGCTGAGATGGGGAACCGCTGAATTTTGGAGTCGGCCGGTGACAAAATGTTCCAAACACACCCCATGCACAACTCCACCGGGGAAGGTGCCAGACAGGAGTTCTCTTGGTAGTTTTTACACTACCTTGGTAGGCAGCTGAAAGGCACCACAAAAGTTGTTCTACCTGCTTTCTGGGTTGAGATGGGGAACCGCTGAATTTTGGAGTCGGCCGGTGACAAAATGTTCCAAAGACACCCCATGCACAACTCCACCGGGGAAGGTGCCAGGCAGGAGTTCTCTTGGTAGTTTTTACACTACCTTGGTAGGCATCTGAAAGGCACCACAAAAGTTGTTCTACCTGCTTTCTGGGCTGAGATGGGGAATCGCTGAATTTTGGACTCGGCCGGTGACAAAATGTTCCAAACACACCCCCTGCACAACTCCACCGGGGAAGGTGCCAGACAGGAGTTCTCCTGGTAGTTTTTACATTGCTCCGGTAGGCATCTGAAAGACACCACAAAAGTTGTTCTACCTGCTTTCTGGGCTGAGATGGGGAAACGCTGAATTTTGGACTCGGCCGGTGACAAAATGTTCCAAACACACCCCCTGCACAACTCCATCGGGGAAGGTGCCAGACAGGAGTTCTCCTGTAGTTTTTACATTGCTCCGGTAGGCATCTGAAAGACACCACAAAAGTTGTTCTACCTGCTTTCTGGGCTGAGATGGGGAACCGCTGAATTTTGGAGTCGGCCGGTGACAAAATGTTCCAAACACACCCCATGCACAACTCCACCGGGGAAGGTGCCAGACAGGAGTTCTCTTGGTAGTTTTTACACTACCTTGGTAGGCATCTGAAAGACACCACAAAAGTTGTTCTACCTGCTTTCTGGGCTGAGATGGGGAACCGCTGAATTTTGGAGTCGGCCGGTGACAAAATGTTCCAAACACACCCCCTGCACAACTCCACCGGGGAAGGTGCCAGACAGGAGTTCTCTTGGTAGATTTTACACTACCTTGGTAGGCAGCTGAAAGGCACCACAAAAGTTGTTCTACCTGCTTTCTGGGCTGAGATGGGGAATCGCTGAATTTTGGACTCGGCCGGTGACAAAATGTTCCAAAGACACCCCATGCACAACTCCACCGGGGAAGGTGCCAGGCAGGAGTTCTCTTTGTAGTTTTTACACTACCTTGGTAGGCATTTGAAAGGCACCACAAAAGTTGTTCTACCTGCTTTCTGGGCTGAGATGGGGAACCGCTGAATTTTGGAGTCGGCTGGTGACAAAATGTTCCAAACACACCCCATGCACAACTCCACCGGGGAAGGTGCCAGACAGGAGTTCTCCTGGTAGTTTTTACATTGCTCCGGTAGGCAGCTGAAAGACACCACAAAAGTTGTTCTACCTGCTTTCTGGGCTGAGATGAGGAACCGCTGAATTTTGGACTCGGCCGGTGACAAAATGTTCCAAACACACCCCCTGCACAACTCCACCGGGGAAGGTGCCAGACAGGAGTTCTCTTAGTAGTTTTTACACTACCTTGGTAGGCAGCTGAAAGGCACCACAAAAGTTGTTCTACCTGCTTTCTGGGCTGAGATGGGGAACCGCTGAATTTTGGAGTCGGCCGGTGACAAAATGTTCCAAACACACCCCATGCACAACTCCACTAGCGAAGGTGCCAGACAGGAGTTCTCCTGGTAGTTTTTACACTACCTTGGTAGGCACCTGAAAGGCACCACAAAAGTTGTTCTACCTGCTTTCTGGGCTGAGATGGGGAAACGCTGAATTTTTGGACTCGGCCGGTGACAAAATGTTCCAAACACACCCCCTGCACAACTCCACCGGGGAAGGTGCCAGGCAGGAGTTCTCTTGGTAGTTTTTACACTACCTTGGTAGGCATTTGAAAGACACCACAAAAGTTGTTCTACCTGCTTTCTGGGCTGAGATGGGGAACCGCTGAATTTTTGGACTCGGCTGGTGACAAAATATTTCGAACACACCCCACGCACAACTCCACCGGGGAAGGTGCCAGACAGGAGTTCTCCTGTAGTTTTTACATTGCTCCGGTAGGCATCTGAAAGACACCACAAAAGTTGTTCTACCTGCTTTCTGGGCTGAGATGGGGAAACGCTGAATTTTGGAGTCGGCCGGTGACAAAATGTTCCAAAGACACCCCATGCACAACTCCACCGGGGAAGGTGCCAGGCAGGAGTTCTCTTGGTAGTTTTTACACTACCTTGGTAGGCAGCTGAAAGGCACCACAAAAGTTGTTCTACCTGCTTTCTGGGCTGAGATGGGGAACCGCTGAATTTTGGACTCGGCTGGTGACAAAATGTTCCGAACACACCCCATGCACAACACCACCGGGGAAGGTGCCAGACAGGAGTTCTCCTGGTAGTTTTTACATTGCTCCGGTAGGCAGCTGAAAGACACCACAAAAGTTGTTCTACCTGCTTTCTGGGCTGAGATGGGGAACCGCTGAATTTTGGACTCGGCCGGTGACAAAATGTTCCAAACACACCCCCTGCACAACTCCACCGGGGAAGGTGCCAGACAGGAGTTCTCTTAGTAGTTTTTACACTACCTTGGTAGGCAGCTGAAAGGCACCACAAAAGTTGTTCTACCTGCTTTCTGGGCTGAGATGGGGAACCGCTGAATTTTGGAGTCGGGCGGTGACAAAATGTTCCAAACACACCCCATGCACAACTCCACTAGCGAAGGTGCCAGGGACGAGCTCTGTTGGTAGTTTTTACATTGCTCCGGTAGGCATCAAAAGGACACAACAAAAGTTGTTCTACCTGCTTTCTGGGCTGAGATGGGGAATCGCTGAATTTTGGACTCGGCCGGTGACAAAATGTTCCAAAGACACCCCATGCACAACTCCACCGGGGAAGGTGCCAGACAGGAGTTCTCTTGGTAGTTTTTACACTACCTTGGTAGGCACCTGAAAGGCACCACAAAAGTTGTTCTACCTGCTTTCTGGGCTGAGATGGGGAATCGCTGAATTTTGGACTCGGCCGGTGACAAAATGTTCCAAACACACCCCCTGCACAACTCCACCGGGGAAGGTGCCAGACAGGAGTTCTCCTGGTAGTTTTTACACTACCTTGGTAGGCACCTGAAAGGCACCACAAAAGTTGTTCTACCTGCTTTCTGGGCTGAGATGGGGAATCGCTGAATTTTGGACTCGGCCGGTGACAAAATGTTCCAAACACACCCCATGCACAACTCCACCGGGGAAGGTGCCAGACAGGAGTTCTCCTGGTAGTTTTTACATTGCTCCGGTAGGCATCTGAAAGACACCACAAAAGTTGTTCTACCTGCTTTCTGGGCTGAGATGGGGAACCGCTGAATTTTGGACTCGGCCAGTGACAAAATGTTCCAAAGACACCCCATGCACAACTCCACTAGCGAAGGTGCCAGACAGGAGTTCTCCTGGTAGTTTTTACACTACCTTGGTAGGCAGCTGAAAGGCACCACAAAAGTTGTTCTACCTGCTTTCTGGGCTGAGATGGGGAACCGCTGAATTTTGGACTCGGCCGGTGACAAAATGTTCCAAACACACCCCATGCACAACTCCACCGGGGAAGGTGCCAGACAGGAGTTCTCTTGGTAGTTTTTACACTACCTTGGTAGGCAGCTGAAAGGCACCACAAAAGTTGTTCTACCTGCTTTCTGGGCTGAGATGGGGAACCGCTGAATTTTGGACTCGGCCGGTGACAAAATGTTCCAAACACATCCCATGCACAACTCCACCGGGGAAGGTGCCAGGCAGGAGTTCTCTTGGTAGTTTTTACACTACCTTGGTAGGCATCTGAAAGGCACCACAAAAGTTGTTCTACCTGCTTTCTGGGCTGAGATGGGTAATCGCTGAATTTTGGACTCGGCCGGTGACAAAATGTTCCAAACACACCCCCTGCACAACTCCACCGGGGAAGGTGCCAGACAGGAGTTCTCTTGGTAGATTTTATACTACCTTGGTAGGCAGCTGAAAGGCACCACAAAAGTTGTTCTATCTGCTTTCTGGGCTGAGATGGGGAATCGCTGAATTTTGGACTCGGCCGGTGACAAAATGTTCCAAAGACACCCCATGCACAACTCCACCGGGGAAGGTGCCAGGCAGGAGTTCTCTTTGTAGTTTTTACACTACCTTGGTAGGCATTTGAAAGGCACCACAAAAGTTGTTCTACCTGCTTTCTGGGCTGAGATGGGGAACCGCTGAATTTTGGAGTCGGCTGGTGACAAAATGTTCCAAACACACCCCATGCACAACTCCACCGGGGAAGGTGCCAGACAGGAGTTCTCCTGGTAGTTTTTACATTGCTCCGGTAGGCATCTGAAAGACACCACAAAAGTTGTTCTACCTGCTTTCTGGGCTGAGATGAGGAACCGCTGAATTTTGGACTCGGCCGGTGACAAAATGTTCCAAACACACCCCCTGCACAACTCCACCGGGGAAGGTGCCAGACAGGAGTTCTCTTAGTAGTTTTTACACTACCTTGGTAGGCAGCTGAAAGGCACCACAAAAGTTGTTCTACCTGCTTTCTGGGCTGAGATGGGGAACCGCTGAATTTTGGAGTCGGCCGGTGACAAAATGTTCCAAACACACCCCATGCACAACTCCACCGGGGAAGGTGCCAGGCAGGAGTTCTCTTGGTAGTTTTTACACTACCTTGGTAGGCATCTGAAAGGCACCACAAAAGTTGTTCTACCTGCTTTCTGGGCTGAGATGGGGAATCGCTGAATTTTGGACTCGGCCGGTGACAAAATGTTCCAAACACACCCCCTGCACAACTCCACCGGGGAAGGTGCCAGACAGGAGTTCTCCTGGTAGTTTTTACATTGCTCCGGTAGGCATCTGAAAGACACCACAAAAGTTGTTCTACCTGCTTTCTGGGCTGAGATGGGGAAACGCTGAATTTTGGACTCGGCCGGTGACAAAATGTTCCAAACACACCCCCTGCACAACTCCATCGGGGAAGGTGCCAGACAGGAGTTCTCCTGTAGTTTTTACATTGCTCCGGTAGGCATCTGAAAGACACCACAAAAGTTGTTCTACCTGCTTTCTGGGCTGAGATGGGGAACCGCTGAATTTTGGAGTCGGCCGGTGACAAAATGTTCCAAACACACCCCATGCACAACTCCACCGGGGAAGGTGCCAGACAGGAGTTCTCTTGGTAGTTTTTACACTACCTTGGTAGGCAGCTGAAAGGCACCACAAAAGTTGTTCTACCTGCTTTCTGGGTTGAGATGGGGAACCGCTGAATTTTGGAGTCGGCCGGTGACAAAATGTTCCAAAGACACCCCATGCACAACTCCACCGGGGAAGGTGCCAGGCAGGAGTTCTCTTGGTAGTTTTTACACTACCTTGGTAGGCATCTGAAAGGCACCACAAAAGTTGTTCTACCTGCTTTCTGGGCTGAGATGGGGAATCGCTGAATTTTGGACTCGGCCGGTGACAAAATGTTCCAAACACACCCCCTGCACAACTCCACCGGGGAAGGTGCCAGACAGGAGTTCTCCTGGTAGTTTTTACATTGCTCCGGTAGGCATCTGAAAGACACCACAAAAGTTGTTCTACCTGCTTTCTGGGCTGAGATGGGGAAACGCTGAATTTTGGACTCGGCCGGTGACAAAATGTTCCAAACACACCCCCTGCACAACTCCATCGGGGAAGGTGCCAGACAGGAGTTCTCCTGTAGTTTTTACATTGCTCCGGTAGGCATCTGAAAGACACCACAAAAGTTGTTCTACCTGCTTTCTGGGCTGAGATGGGGAACCGCTGAATTTTGGAGTCGGCCGGTGACAAAATGTTCCAAACACACCCCATGCACAACTCCACCGGGGAAGGTGCCAGACAGGAGTTCTCTTGGTAGTTTTTACACTACCTTGGTAGGCATCTGAAAGGCACCACAAAAGTTGTTCTACCTGCTTTCTGGGCTGAGATGGGGAACCGCTGAATTTTGGAGTCGGCCGGTGACAAAATGTTCCAAAGACACCCCATGCACAACTCCACCGGGGAAGGTGCCAGGCAGGAGTTCTCTTGGTAGTTTTTACACTACCTTGGTAGGCATTTGAAAGGCACCACAAAAGTTGTTCTACCTGCTTTCTGGGCTGAGATGGGGAACCGCTGAATTTTGGAGTCGGCTGGTGACAAAATGTTCCAAAGACACCCCATGCACAACTCCACTAGCGAAGGTGCCAGACAGGAGTTCTCCTGGTAGTTTTTACATTGCTCCGGTAGGCATCTGAAAGACACCACAAAAGTTGTTCTACCTGCTTTCTGGGCTGAGATGAGGAACCACTGAATTTTGGAGTCGGCCGGTGACAAAATGTTCCAAACACACCCCCTGCACAACTCCACCGGGGAAGGTGCCAGACAGGAGTTCTCTTAGTAGTTTTTACACTACCTTGGTAGGCAGCTGAAAGGCACCACAAAAGTAGTTCTACCTGCTTTCTGGGCTGAGATGGGGAACCGCTGAATTTTGGAGTCGGCCGGTGACAAAATGTTCCAAACACACCCAATGCACAACTCCACTAGCGAAGGTGCCAGACAGGAGTTCTCCTGGTAGTTTTTACACTACCTTGGTAGGCACCTGAAAGGCACCACAAAAGTTGTTCTACCTGCTTTCTGGGCTGAGATGGGGAACCGCTGAATTTTGGAGTCGGCCGGTGACAAAATGTTCCAAACACACCCCCTGCACAACTCCACCGGGGAAGGTGCCAGACAGGAGTTCTCTTGGTAGTTTTTACACTACCTTGGTAGGCATTTGAAAGACACCACAAAAGTTGTTCTACCTGCTTTCTGGGCTGAGATGGGGAACCGCTGAATTTTTGGAATCGGCTGGTGACAAAATATTCCGAACACACCCCATGCACAACTCCACCGGGGAAGGTGCCAGACAGGAGTTCTCCTGTAGTTTTTACATTGCTCCGGTAGGCATCTGAAAGACACCACAAAAGTTGTTCTACCTGCTTTGTGGGCTGAGATGGGGAACCGCTGAATTTTGGAGTCGGCCGGTGACAAAATGTTCCAAACACACCCCCTGCACAACTCCACCGGGGAAGGTGCCAGACAGGAGTTCTCTTGGTAGATTTTACACTACCTTGGTAGGCAGCTGAAAGGCACCACAAAAGTTGTTCTACCTGCTTTCTGGGCTGAGATGGGGAACCGCTGAATTTTGGAGTCGGCCGGTGACAAAATGTTCCGAACACACCCCATGCACAACTCCACTAGCGAAGGTGCCAGGGACGAGCTCTGTTGGTAGTTTTTACATTGCTCCGGTAGGCATCAAAAGGACACCACAAAAGTTGTTCTACCTGCTTTCTGGGCTGAGATGGGGAATCGCTGAATTTTGGAGTCGGCCGGTGACAAAATGTTCCAAAGACATCCCATGCACAACTCCACCGGGGAAGGTGCCAGGCAGGAGTTCTCTTGGTAGTTTTTACACTACCTTGGTAGGCATTTGAAAGGCACCACAAAAGTTGTTCTACCTGCTTTCTGGGCTGAGATGGGGAATCGCTGAATTTTGGAGTCGGGTGGTGACAAAATGTTCCAAAGACACCCCACGCACAACTCCACCGGGGAAGGTGCCAGACAGGAGTTCTCCTGGTAGTTTTTACATTGCTCCGGTAGGCATCTGAAAGACACCACAAAAGTTGTTCTACCTGCTTTCTGGGCTGAGATGGGGAACCGCTGAATTTTGGACTCGGCCAGTGACAAAATGTTCCAAAGACACCCCATGCACAACTCCACCGGGGAAGGTGCCAGGCAGGAGTTCTCTTGGTAGTTTTTACACTACCTTGGTAGGCATCTGAAAGGCACCACAAAAGTTGTTCTACCTGCTTTCTGGGCTGAGATGGGGAATCGCTGAATTTTGGACTCGGCCGGTGACAAAATGTTCCAAACACACCCCCTGCACAACTCCACCGGGGAAGGTGCCAGACAGGAGTTCTCCTGGTAGTTTTTACATTGCTCCGGTAGGCATCTGAAAGACACCACAAAAGTTGTTCTACCTGCTTTCTGGGCTGAGATGGGGAAACGCTGAATTTTGGACTCGGCCGGTGACAAAATGTTCCAAACACACCCCATGCACAACTCCACCGGGGAAGGTGCCAGACAGGAGTTCTCCTGTAGTTTTTACATTGCTCCGGTAGGCATCTGAAAGACACCACAAAAGTTGTTCTACCTGCTTTCTGGGCTGAGATGGGGAACCGCTGAATATTGGAGTCGGCCGGTGACAAAATGTTCCAAACACACCCCCTGCACAACTCCACCGGGGAAGGTGCCAGACAGGAGTTCTCTTGGTAGATTTTACACTACCTTGGTAGGGAGCTGAAAGGCAGCACAAAAGTTGTTCTACCTGCTTTCTGGGCTGAGATGGGGAATCGCTGAATTTTGGAGTCGGCCGGTGACAAAATGTTCCAAACACACCCCATGCACAACTCCACCGGGGAAGGTGCCAGACAGGAGTTCTCCTGGTAGTTTTTACACTACCTTGGTAGGCACCTGAAAGGCACCACAAAAGTTGTTCTACCTGCTTTCTGGGCTGAGATGGGGAATCGCTGAATTTTGGACTCGGCCGGTGACAAAATGTTCCAAACACACCCCATGCACAACTCCACCGGGGAAGGTGCCAGACAGGAGTTCTCCTGGTAGTTTTTACATTGCTCCGGTAGGCATCTGAAAGACACCACAAAAGTTGTTCTACCTGCTTTCTGGGCTGAGATGGGGAACCGCTGAATTTTGGACTCGGCCGGTGACAAAATGTTCCAAAGACACCCCCTGCACAACTCCACCGGGGAAGGTGCCAGACAGGAGTTCTCTTGGTAGTTTTTACACTACCTTGGTAGGCAGCTGAAAGGCACCACAAAAGTTGTTCTACCTGCTTTCTGGGCTGAGATGGGGAACCGCTGAATTTTGGAGTCGGCCGGTGACAAAATGTTCCAAACACACCCCATGCACAACTCCACCGGGGAAGGTGCCAGGCAGGAGTTCTCTTGGTAGTTTTTACACTACCTTGGTAGGCATCTGAAAGGCACCACAAAAGTTGTTCTACCTGCTTTCTGGGCTGAGATGGGGAACCGCTGAATTTTGGACTCGGCCGGTGACAAAATGTTCCAAACACACCCCCTGCACAACTCCACCGGGGAAGGTGCCAGACAGGAGTTCTCTTGGTAGATTTTACACTACTTTGGTAGGCAGCTGAAAGGCACCACAAAAGTTGTTCTATCTGCTTTCTGGGCTGAGATGGGGAATCGCTGAATTTTGGACTCGGCCGGTGACAAAATGTTCCAAAGACACCCCATGCACAACTCCACCGGGGAAGGTGCCAGGCAGGAGTTCTCTTTGTAGTTTTTACACTACCTTGGTAGGCATTTGAAAGGCACCACAAAAATTGTTCTACCTGCTTTCTGGGCTGAGATGGGGAACCGCTGAATTTTGGAGTCGGCTGGTGACAAAATGTTCCAAACACACCCCATGCACAACTCCACCGGGGAAGGTGCCAGACAGGAGTTCTCCTGGTAGTTTTTACATTGCTCCGGTAGGCAGCTGAAAGACACCACAAAAGTTGTTCTACCTGCTTTCTGGGCTGAGATGAGGAACCGCTGAATTTTGGACTCGGCCGGTGACAAAATGTTCCAAACACACCCCCTGCACAACTCCACCGGGGAAGGTGCCAGACAGGAGTTCTCCTGGTAGTTTTTACACTACCTTGGTAGGCAGCTGAAAGGCACCACAAAAGTTGTTCTACCTGCTTTCTGGGCTGAGATGGGGAACCGCTGAATTTTGGAGTCGGCCGGTGACAAAATGTTCCAAACACACCCCATGCACAACTCCACCGGGGAAGGTGCCAGGCAGGAGTTCTCTTGGTAGTTTTTACACTACCTTGGTAGGCAGCTGAAAGACACCACAAAAGTTGTTCTACCTGCTTTCTGGGCTGAGATGGGGAACCGCTGAATTTTGGACTCGGCTGGTGACAAAATGTTCCAAAGACACCCCATGCACAACTCCACCGGGGAATGTGCCAGACAAGCGTTCTCTTGATAGTTTTTACACTACCTTGGTAGGCATCTGAAAGACACCACAAAAGTTGTTCTACCTGCTTTCTGGGCTGAGATGGGGAACCGCTGAATTTTGGAGTCGGGCGGTGACAAAATGTTCCAAACACACCCCATGCACAACTCCACTAGCGAAGGTGCCAGGGACGAGCTCTGTTGGTAGTTTTTACATTGCTCCGGTAGGCATCAAAAGGACACCACAAAAGTTGTTCTACCTGCTTTCTGGGCTGAGATGGGGAATCGCTGAATTTTGGAGTCGGCCGGTGACAAAATGTTCCAAAGACACCCCATGCACAACTCCACCGGGGAAGGTGCCAGGCAGGAGTTCTCTTGGTAGTTTTTACACTACCTTGGTAGGCATTTGAAAGGCACCACAAAAGTTGTTCTACCTGCTTTCTGGGCTGAGATGGGGAACCGCTGAATTTTGGAGTCGGCTGGTGACAAAATGTTCCAAACACACCCCATGCACAACTCCACCGGGGAAGGTGCCAGACAGGAGTTCTCCTGTAGTTTTTACATTGCTCCGGTAGGCATCTGAAAGACACCACAAAAGTTGTTCTACCTGCTTTCTGGGCTGAGATGGGGAACCGCTGAATTTTGGACTCGGCCAGTGACAAAATGTTCCAAAGACACCCCATGCACAACTCCACCGGGGAAGGTGCCAGACAGGAGTTCTCCTGGTAGTTTTTACACTACCTTGGTAGGCAGCTGAAAGGCAGCACAAAAGTTGTTCTACCTGCTTTCTGGGCTGAGATGGGGAATCGCTGAATTTTGGACTCGGCCGGTGACAAAATGTTCCAAACACACCCCCTGCACAACTCCACCGGGGAAGGTGCCAGACAGGAGTTCTCCTGGTAGTTTTTACACTACCTTGGTAGGCACCTGAAAGGCACCACAAAAGTTGTTCTACCTGCTTTCTGGGCTGAGATGGGGAATCGCTGAATTTTGGACTCGGCCGGTGACAAAATGTTCCAAAGACACCCCATGCACAACTCCACCGGGGAAGGTGCCAGACAGGAGTTCTCTTGGTAGATTTTACACTACCTTGGTAGGCATCTGAAAAGCAGCACAAAAGTTTTTCTACCTGCTTTCTGGGCTGAGATGGGGAAACGCTGAATTTTGGACTCGGCTGGTGACAAAATGTTCCAAAGACACCCCCTGCACAACTCCACCGGGGAAGGTGCCAGACAGGAGTTCTCCTCGTAGTTTTTACACTACCTTGGTAGGCACCTGAAAGGCACCACAAAAGTTGTTCTACCTGCTTTCTGGGCTGAGATGGGGAATCGCTGAATTTTGGACTCGGCCGGTGACAAAATGTTCCAAACACACCCCATGCACAACTCCACCGGGGAAGGTGCCAGACAGGAGTTCTCCTGGTAGTTTTTACATTGCTCCGGTAGGCATCTGAAAGACACCACAAAAGTTGTTCTACCTGCTTTCTGGGCTGAGATGGGGAACCGCTGAATTTTGGAGTCGGCCGGTGACAAAATGTTCCAAACACACCCCCTGCACAACTCCACCGGGGAAGGTGCCAGACAGGAGTTCTCTTGGTAGTTTTTACACTACCTTGGTAGGCAGCTGAAAGGCACCACAAAAGTTGTTCTACCTGCTTTCTGGGCTGAGATGGGGAACCGCTGAATTTTGGAGTCGGCCGGTGACAAAATGTTCCAAACACACCCCATGCACAACTCCACCGGGGAAGGTGCCAGGCAGGAGTTCTCTTGGTAGTTTTTACACTACCTTGGTAGGCATCTGAAAGGCACCACAAAAGTTGTTCTACCTGCTTTCTGGGCTGAGATGGGGAATCGCTGAATTTTGGAGTCGGCCGGTGACAAAATGTTCCAAACACACCCCCTGCACAACTCCACCGGGGAAGGTGCCAGACAGGAGTTCTCCTGGTAGTTTTTACATTGCTCCGGTAGGCATCTGAAAGACACCACAAAAGTTGTTCTACCTGCTTTCTGGGCTGAGATGGGGAAACGCTGAATTTTTGACTCGGCCGGTGACAAAATGTTCCAAACACACCCCATGCACAACTCCACCGGGGAAGGTGCCAGACAGGAGTTCTCCTGTAGTTTTTACATTGCTCCGGTAGGCATCTGAAAGACACCACAAAAGTTGTTCTACCTGCTTTCTGGGCTGAGATGGGGAACCGCTGAATTTTGGAGTCGGCTGGTGACAAAATGTTCCAAACACACCCCATGCACAACTCCACCGGGGAAGGTGCCAGACAGGAGTTCTCTTGGTAGATTTTACACTACCTTGGTAGGCATCTGAAAGACACCACAAAAGTTGTTCTACCTGCTTTCTGGGCTGAGATGGGGAATCGCTGAATTTTGGACTCGGCCGGTGACAAAATGTTCCAAAGACACCCCATGCACAACTCCACCGGGGAAGGTGCCAGACAGGAGTTCTCCTGGTAGTTTTTACACTACCTTGGTAGGCACCTGAAAGGCACCACAAAAGTTGTTCTACCTGCTTTCTGGGCTGAGATGGGGAACCGCTGAATTTTGGAGTCGGGCGGTGACAAAATGTTCCGAACACACCCCATGCACAACTCCACTAGCGAAGGTGCCAGGGACGAGCTCTCTTGGTAGTTTTTACATTGCTCCGGTAGGCATCAAAAGGACACCACAAAAGTTGTTCTACCTGCTTTCTGGGCTGAGATGGGGAACCGCTGAATTTTGGAGTCGGCTGGTGACAAAATGTTCCAAACACACCCCCTGCACAACTCCACCGGGGAAGGTGCCAGACAGGAGTTCTCCTGGTAGTTTTTACATTGCTCCGGTAGGCATCTGAAAGACACCACAAAAGTTGTTCTACCTGCTTTCTGGGCTGAGATGGGGAACCGCTGAATTTTGGACTCGGCCAGTGACAAAATGTTCCAAAGACACCCCATGCACAACTCCACTAGCGAAGGTGCCAGACAGGAGTTCTCCTGGTAGTTTTTACACTACCTTGGTAGGCACCTGAAAGGCACCACAAAAGTTGTTCTACCTGCTTTCTGGGCTGAGATGGGGAACCGCTGAATTTTGGAGTCGGCCGGTGACAAAATGTTCCAAACACACCCCATGCACAACTCCACCGGGGAAGGTGCCAGGCAGGAGTTCTCTTGGTAGTTTTTACACTACCTTGGTAGGCATCTGAAAGGCACCACAAAAGTTGTTCTACCTGCTTTCTGGGCTGAGATGGGGAATCGCTGAATTTTGGACTCGGCCGGTGACAAAATGTTCCAAACACACCCCCTGCACAACTCCACCGGGGAAGGTGCCAGACAGGAGTTCTCCTGGTAGTTTTTACATTGCTCCGGTAGGCATCTGAAAGACACCACAAAAGTTGTTCTACCTGCTTTCTGGGCTGAGATGGGGAAACGCTGAATTTTGGACTCGGCCGGTGACAAAATGTTCCAAACACACCCCATGCACAACTCCACCGGGGAAGGTGCCAGACAGGAGTTCTCCTGTAGTTTTTACATTGCTCCGGTAGGCATCTGAAAGACACCACAAAAGTTGTTCTACCTGCTTTCTGGGCTGAGATGGGGAACCGCTGAATTTTGGAGTCGGCTGGTGACAAAATGTTCCAAACACACCCCATGCACAACTCCACCGGGGAAGGTGCCAGACAGGAGTTCTCTTGGTAGATTTTACACTACCTTGGTAGGGAGCTGAAAGACACCACAAAAGTTGTTCTACCTGCTTTCTGGGCTGAGATGGGGAATCGCTGAATTTTGGACTCGGCCGGTGACAAAATGTTCCAAAGACACCCCATGCACAACTCCACCGGGGAAGGTGCCAGACAGGAGTTCTCCTGGTAGTTTTTACACTACCTTGGTAGGCACCTGAAAGGCACCACAAAAGTTGTTCTACCTGCTTTCTGGGCTGAGATGGGGAACCGCTGAATTTTGGAGTCGGCCGGTGACAAAATGTTCCAAACACACCCCATGCACAACTCCACTAGCGAAGGTGCCAGGGACGAGCTCTCTTGGTAGTTTTTACATTGCTCCGGTAGGCATCAAAAGGACACCACAAAAGTTGTTCTACCTGCTTTCTGGGCTGAGATGGGGAACCGCTGAATTTTGGAGTCGGCCGGTGACAAAATGTTCCAAACACACCCCATGCACAACTCCACCGGGGAAGGTGCCAGGCAGGAGTTCTCTTGGTAGTTTTTACACTACCTTGGTAGGCATCTGAAAGGCACCACAAAAGTTGTTCTACCTGCTTTCTGGGCTGAGATGGGGAATCGCTGAATTTTGGACTCGGCCGGTGACAAAATGTTCCAAACACACCCCCTGCACAACTCCACCGGGGAAGGTGCCAGACAGGAGTTCTCCTGGTAGTTTTTACATTGCTCCGGTAGGCATCTGAAAGACACCACAAAAGTTGTTCTACCTGCTTTCTGGGCTGAGATGGGGAAACGCTGAATTTTTGACTCGGCCGGTGACAAAATGTTCCAAACACACCCCATGCACAACTCCACCGGGGAAGGTGCCAGACAGGAGTTCTCCTGTAGTTTTTACATTGCTCCGGTAGGCATCTGAAAGACACCACAAAAGTTGTTCTACCTGCTTTCTGGGCTGAGATGGGGAACCGCTGAATTTTGGAGTCGGCTGGTGACAAAATGTTCCAAACACACCCCATGCACAACTCCACCGGGGAAGGTGCCAGACAGGAGTTCTCTTGGTAGATTTTACACTACCTTGGTAGGCATCTGAAAGACACCACAAAAGTTGTTCTACCTGCTTTCTGGGCTGAGATGGGGAATCGCTGAATTTTGGACTCGGCCGGTGACAAAATGTTCCAAAGACACCCCATGCACAACTCCACCGGGGAAGGTGCCAGACAGGAGTTCTCCTGGTAGTTTTTACACTACCTTGGTAGGCACCTGAAAGGCACCACAAAAGTTGTTCTACCTGCTTTCTGGGCTGAGATGGGGAACCGCTGAATTTTGGAGTCGGGCGGTGACAAAATGTTCCGAACACACCCCATGCACAACTCCACTAGCGAAGGTGCCAGGGACGAGCTCTCTTGGTAGTTTTTACATTGCTCCGGTAGGCATCAAAAGGACACCACAAAAGTTGTTCTACCTGCTTTCTGGGCTGAGATGGGGAACCGCTGAATTTTGGAGTCGGCTGGTGACAAAATGTTCCAAACACACCCCCTGCACAACTCCACCGGGGAAGGTGCCAGACAGGAGTTCTCCTGGTAGTTTTTACATTGCTCCGGTAGGCATCTGAAAGACACCACAAAAGTTGTTCTACCTGCTTTCTGGGCTGAGATGGGGAACCGCTGAATTTTGGACTCGGCCAGTGACAAAATGTTCCAAAGACACCCCATGCACAACTCCACTAGCGAAGGTGCCAGACAGGAGTTCTCCTGGTAGTTTTTACACTACCTTGGTAGGCACCTGAAAGGCACCACAAAAGTTGTTCTACCTGCTTTCTGGGCTGAGATGGGGAACCGCTGAATTTTGGAGTCGGCCGGTGACAAAATGTTCCAAACACACCCCATGCACAACTCCACCGGGGAAGGTGCCAGGCAGGAGTTCTCTTGGTAGTTTTTACACTACCTTGGTAGGCATCTGAAAGGCACCACAAAAGTTGTTCTACCTGCTTTCTGGGCTGAGATGGGGAATCGCTGAATTTTGGACTCGGCCGGTGACAAAATGTTCCAAACACACCCCCTGCACAACTCCACCGGGGAAGGTGCCAGACAGGAGTTCTCCTGGTAGTTTTTACATTGCTCCGGTAGGCATCTGAAAGACACCACAAAAGTTGTTCTACCTGCTTTCTGGGCTGAGATGGGGAAACGCTGAATTTTGGACTCGGCCGGTGACAAAATGTTCCAAACACACCCCATGCACAACTCCACCGGGGAAGGTGCCAGACAGGAGTTCTCCTGTAGTTTTTACATTGCTCCGGTAGGCATCTGAAAGACACCACAAAAGTTGTTCTACCTGCTTTCTGGGCTGAGATGGGGAACCGCTGAATTTTGGAGTCGGCTGGTGACAAAATGTTCCAAACACACCCCATGCACAACTCCACCGGGGAAGGTGCCAGACAGGAGTTCTCTTGGTAGATTTTACACTACCTTGGTAGGGAGCTGAAAGACACCACAAAAGTTGTTCTACCTGCTTTCTGGGCTGAGATGGGGAATCGCTGAATTTTGGACTCGGCCGGTGACAAAATGTTCCAAAGACACCCCATGCACAACTCCACCGGGGAAGGTGCCAGACAGGAGTTCTCCTGGTAGTTTTTACACTACCTTGGTAGGCACCTGAAAGGCACCACAAAAGTTGTTCTACCTGCTTTCTGGGCTGAGATGGGGAACCGCTGAATTTTGGAGTCGGCCGGTGACAAAATGTTCCAAACACACCCCATGCACAACTCCACTAGCGAAGGTGCCAGGGACGAGCTCTCTTGGTAGTTTTTACATTGCTCCGGTAGGCATCAAAAGGACACCACAAAAGTTGTTCTACCTGCTTTCTGGGCTGAGATGGGGAAACGCTGAATTTTGGACTCGGCTGGTGACAAAATGTTCCAAAGACACCCCCTGCACAACTCCACCGGGGAAGGTGCCAGACAGGAGTTCTCCTCGTAGTTTTTACACTACCTTGGTAGGCACCTGAAAGGCACCACAAAAGTTGTTCTACCTGCTTTCTGGGCTGAGATGGGGAACCGCTGAATTTTGGAGTCGGCCGGTGACAAAATGTTCCAAACACACCCCCTGCACAACTCCACCGGGGAAGGTGCCAGACAGGAGTTCTCTTGGTAGTTTTTACACTACCTTGGTAGGCAGCTGAAAGGCACCACAAAAGTTGTTCTACCTGCTTTCTGGGCTGAGATGGGGAACCGCTGAATTTTGGAGTCGGCCGGTGACAAAATGTTCCAAACACACCCCATGCACAACTCCACCGGGGAAGGTGCCAGGCAGGAGTTCTCTTGGTAGTTTTTACACTACCTTGGTAGGCATCTGAAAGGCACCACAAAAGTTGTTCTACCTGCTTTCTGGGCTGAGATGGGGAATCGCTGAATTTTGGACTCCGCCGGTGACAAAATGTTCCAAACACACCCCCTGCACAACTCCACCGGGGAAGGTGCCAGACAGGAGTTCTCCTGGTAGTTTTTACATTGCTCCGGTAGGCATCTGAAAGACACCACAAAAGTTGTTCTACCTGCTTTCTGGGCTGAGATGGGGAAACGCTGAATTTTGGAGTCGGCCGGTGACAAAATGTTCCAAACACACCCCATGCACAACTCCACCGGGGAAGGTGCCAGACAGGAGTTCTCCTGTAGTTTTTACATTGCTCTGGTAGGCATCTGAAAGACACCACAAAAGTTGTTCTACCTGCTTTCTGGGCTGAGATGGGGAATCACTGAATTTTGGACTCGGCCGGTGACAAAATGTTCCAAAGACACCCCATGCACAACTCCACCGGGGAAGGTGCCAGACAGGAGTTCTCCTGGTAGTTTTTACACTACCTTGGTAGGCACCTGAAAGGCACCACAAAAGTTGTTCTACCTGCTTTCTGGGCTGAGATGGGGAACCGCTGAATTTTGGAGTCGGGCGGTGACAAAATGTTCCGAACACACCCCATGCACAACTCCACTAGCGAAGGTGCCAGGGACGAGCTCTCTTGGTAGTTTTTACATTGCTCCGGTAGGCATCAAAAGGACACCACAAAAGTTGTTCTACCTGCTTTCTGGGCTGAGATGGGGAACCGCTGAATTTTGGAGTCGGCTGGTGACAAAATGTTCCAAACACACCCCCTGCACAACTCCACCGGGGAAGGTGCCAGACAGGAGTTCTCCTGGTAGTTTTTACATTGCTCCGGTAGGCATCTGAAAGACACCACAAAAGTTGTTCTACCTGCTTTCTGGGCTGAGATGGGGAACCGCTGAATTTTGGACTCGGCCAGTGACAAAATGTTCCAAAGACACCCCATGCACAACTCCACTAGCGAAGGTGCCAGACAGGAGTTCTCCTGGTAGTTTTTACATTGCTCCGGTAGGCATCTGAAAGACACCACAAAAGTTGTTCTACCTGCTTTCTGGGCTGAGATGGGGAAACGCTGAATTTTGGAGTCGGCTGGTGACAAAATGTTCCAAACACACCCCATGCACAACTCCACCGGGGAAGGTGCCAGACAGGAGTTCTCCTGGTAGTTTTTACATTGCTCCGGTAGGCATCTGAAAGACACCACAAAAGTTGTTCTACCTGCTTTCTGGGCTGAGATGGGGAACCGCTGAATTTTGGACTCGGCCGGTGACAAAATGTTCCAAACACACCCCATGCACAACTCCACCGGGGAAGGTGCCAGACAGGAGTTCTCCTGTAGTTTTTACATTGCTCCGGTAGGCATCTGAAAGACACCACAAAAGTTGTTCTACCTGCTTTCTGGGCTGAGATGGGGAACCGCTGAATTTTGGAGTCGGCTGGTGACAAAATGTTCCAAACACACCCCATGCACAACTCCACCGGGGAAGGTGCCAGACAGGAGTTCTCTTGGTAGATTTTACACTACCTTGGTAGGGAGCTGAAAGACACCACAAAAGTTGTTCTACCTGCTTTCTGGGCTGAGATGGGGAATCGCTGAATTTTGGACTCGGCCGGTGACAAAATGTTCCAAAGACACCCCATGCACAACTCCACCGGGGAAGGTGCCAGACAGGAGTTCTCCTGGTAGTTTTTACACTACCTTGGTAGGCACCTGAAAGGCACCACAAAAGTTGTTCTACCTGCTTTCTGGGCTGAGATGGGGAACCGCTGAATTTTGGAGTCGGGCGGTGACAAAATGTTCCGAACACACCCCATGCACAACTCCACTAGCGAAGGTGCCAGGGACGAGCTCTCTTGGTAGTTTTTACATTGCTCCGGTAGGCATCAAAAGGACACCACAAAAGTTGTTCTACCTGCTTTCTGGGCTGAGATGGGGAACCGCTGAATTTTGGAGTCGGCTGGTGACAAAATGTTCCAAACACACCCCCTGCACAACTCCACCGGGGAAGGTGCCAGACAGGAGTTCTCCTGGTAGTTTTTACATTGCTCCGGTAGGCATCTGAAAGACACCACAAAAGTTGTTCTACCTGCTTTCTGGGCTGAGATGGGGAACCGCTGAATTTTGGACTCGGCCAGTGACAAAATGTTCCAAAGACACCCCATGCACAACTCCACTAGCGAAGGTGCCAGACAGGAGTTCTCCTGGTAGTTTTTACATTGCTCCGGTAGGCATCTGAAAGACACCACAAAAGTTGTTCTACCTGCTTTCTGGGCTGAGATGGGGAAACGCTGAATTTTGGAGTCGGCTGGTGACAAAATGTTCCAAACACACCCCATGCACAACTCCACCGGGGAAGGTGCCAGACAGGAGTTCTCCTGGTAGTTTTTACATTGCTCCGGTAGGCATCTGAAAGACACCACAAAAGTTGTTCTACCTGCTTTCTGGGCTGAGATGGGGAACCGCTGAATTTTGGACTCGGCCAGTGACAAAATGTTCCAAAGACACCCCATGCACAACTCCACTAGCGAAGGTGCCAGACAGGAGTTCTCCTGGTAGTTTTTACACTACCTTGGTAGGCACCTGAAAGGCACCACAAAAGTTGTTCTACCTGCTTTCTGGGCTGAGATGGGGAACCGCTGAATTTTGGAGTCGGCCGGTGACAAAATGTTCCAAACACACCCCATGCACAACTCCACCGGGGAAGGTGCCAGGCAGGAGTTCTCTTGGTAGTTTTTACACTACCTTGGTAGGCATCTGAAAGGCACCACAAAAGTTGTTCTACCTGCTTTCTGGGCTGAGATGGGGAATCGCTGAATTTTGGACTCGGCCGGTGACAAAATGTTCCAAACACACCCCCTGCACAACTCCACCGGGGAAGGTGCCAGACAGGAGTTCTCCTGGTAGTTTTTACATTGCTCCGGTAGGCATCTGAAAGACACCACAAAAGTTGTTCTACCTGCTTTCTGGGCTGAGATGGGGAAACGCTGAATTTTGGACTCGGCCGGTGACAAAATGTTCCAAACACACCCCATGCACAACTCCACCGGGGAAGGTGCCAGACAGGAGTTCTCCTGTAGTTTTTACATTGCTCCGGTAGGCATCTGAAAGACACCACAAAAGTTGTTCTACCTGCTTTCTGGGCTGAGATGGGGAACCGCTGAATTTTGGAGTCGGCTGGTGACAAAATGTTCCAAACACACCCCATGCACAACTCCACCGGGGAAGGTGCCAGACAGGAGTTCTCTTGGTAGATTTTACACTACCTTGGTAGGGAGCTGAAAGACACCACAAAAGTTGTTCTACCTGCTTTCTGGGCTGAGATGGGGAATCGCTGAATTTTGGACTCGGCCGGTGACAAAATGTTCCAAAGACACCCCATGCACAACTCCACCGGGGAAGGTGCCAGACAGGAGTTCTCCTGGTAGTTTTTACACTACCTTGGTAGGCACCTGAAAGGCACCACAAAAGTTGTTCTACCTGCTTTCTGGGCTGAGATGGGGAACCGCTGAATTTTGGAGTCGGCCGGTGACAAAATGTTCCGAACACACCCCATGCACAACTCCACTAGCGAAGGTGCCAGGGACGAGCTCTCTTGGTAGTTTTTACATTGCTCCGGTAGGCATCAAAAGGACACCACAAAAGTTGTTCTACCTGCTTTCTGGGCTGAGATGGGGAAACGCTGAATTTTGGACTCGGCTGGTGACAAAATGTTCCAAAGACACCCCCTGCACAACTCCACCGGGGAAGGTGCCAGACAGGAGTTCTCCTCGTAGTTTTTACACTACCTTGGTAGGCACCTGAAAGGCACCACAAAAGTTGTTCTACCTGCTTTCTGGGCTGAGATGGGGAATCGCTGAATTTTGGACTCGGCCGGTGACAAAATGTTCCAAACACACCCCATGCACAACTCCACCGGGGAAGGTGCCAGACAGGAGTTCTCCTGGTAGTTTTTACATTGCTCCGGTAGGCATCTGAAAGACACCACAAAAGTTGTTCTACCTGCTTTCTGGGCTGAGATGGGGAACCGCTGAATTTTGGAGTCGGCCGGTGACAAAATGTTCCAAACACACCCCCTGCACAACTCCACCGGGGAAGGTGCCAGACAGGAGTTCTCTTGGTAGTTTTTACACTACCTTGGTAGGCAGCTGAAAGGCACCACAAAAGTTGTTCTACCTGCTTTCTGGGCTGAGATGGGGAACCGCTGAATTTTGGAGTCGGCCGGTGACAAAATGTTCCAAACACACCCCATGCACAACTCCACCGGGGAAGGTGCCAGGCAGGAGTTCTCTTGGTAGTTTTTACACTACCTTGGTAGGCATCTGAAAGGCACCACAAAAGTTGTTCTACCTGCTTTCTGGGCTGAGATGGGGAATCGCTGAATTTTGGACTCGGCCGGTGACAAAATGTTCCAAACACACCCCCTGCACAACTCCACCGGGGAAGGTGCCAGACAGGAGTTCTCCTGGTAGTTTTTACATTGCTCCGGTAGGCATCTGAAAGACACCACAAAAGTTGTTCTACCTGCTTTCTGGGCTGAGATGGGGAAACGCTGAATTTTGGAGTCGGCCGGTGACAAAATGTTCCAAACACACCCCATGCACAACTCCACCGGGGAAGGTGCCAGACAGGAGTTCTCCTGTAGTTTTTACATTGCTCTGGTAGGCATCTGAAAGACACCACAAAAGTTGTTCTACCTGCTTTCTGGGCTGAGATGGGGAACCGCTGAATTTTGGAGTCGGCTGGTGACAAAATGTTCCAAACACACCCCATGCACAACTCCACCGGGGAAGGTGCCAGACAGGAGTTCTCTTGGTAGTTTTTACACTACCTTGGTAGGCAGCTGAAAGACACCACAAAAGTTGTTCTACCTGCTTTCTGGGCTGAGATGGGGAATCGCTGAATTTTGGACTCGGCCGGTGACAAAATGTTCCAAAGACACCCCATGCACAACTCCACCGGGGAAGGTGCCAGACAGGAGTTCTCCTGGTAGTTTTTACACTACCTTGGTAGGCACCTGAAAGGCACCACAAAAGTTGTTCTACCTGCTTTCTGGGCTGAGATGGGGAACCGCTGAATTTTGGAGTCGGGCGGTGACAAAATGTTCCGAACACACCCCATGCACAACTCCACTAGCGAAGGTGCCAGGGACGAGCTCTCTTGGTAGTTTTTACATTGCTCCGGTAGGCATCAAAAGGACACCACAAAAGTTGTTCTACCTGCTTTCTGGGCTGAGATGGGGAACCGCTGAATTTTGGAGTCGGCTGGTGACAAAATGTTCCAAACACACCCCCTGCACAACTCCACCGGGGAAGGTGCCAGACAGGAGTTCTCCTGGTAGTTTTTACATTGCTCCGGTAGGCATCTGAAAGACACCACAAAAGTTGTTCTACCTGCTTTCTGGGCTGAGATGGGGAACCGCTGAATTTTGGACTCGGCCAGTGACAAAATGTTCCAAAGACACCCCATGCACAACTCCACTAGCGAAGGTGCCAGACAGGAGTTCTCCTGGTAGTTTTTACATTGCTCCGGTAGGCATCTGAAAGACACCACAAAAGTTGTTCTACCTGCTTTCTGGGCTGAGATGGGGAACCGCTGAATTTTGGAGTCGGCTGGTGACAAAATGTTCCAAACACACCCCATGCACAACTCCACCGGGGAAGGTGCCAGACAGGAGTTCTCTTGGTAGATTTTACACTACCTTGGTAGGGAGCTGAAAGACACCACAAAAGTTGTTCTACCTGCTTTCTGGGCTGAGATGGGGAATCGCTGAATTTTGGACTCGGCCGGTGACAAAATGTTCCAAAGACACCCCATGCACAACTCCACCGGGGAAGGTGCCAGACAGGAGTTCTCCTGGTAGTTTTTACACTACCTTGGTAGGCACCTGAAAGGCACCACAAAAGTTGTTCTACCTGCTTTCTGGGCTGAGATGGGGAACCGCTGAATTTTGGAGTCGGCCGGTGACAAAATGTTCCGAACACACCCCATGCACAACTCCACTAGCGAAGGTGCCAGGGACGAGCTCTCTTGGTAGTTTTTACATTGCTCCGGTAGGCATCAAAAGGACACCACAAAAGTTGTTCTACCTGCTTTCTGGGCTGAGATGGGGAAACGCTGAATTTTGGACTCGGCTGGTGACAAAATGTTCCAAAGACACCCCCTGCACAACTCCACCGGGGAAGGTGCCAGACAGGAGTTCTCCTCGTAGTTTTTACACTACCTTGGTAGGCACCTGAAAGGCACCACAAAAGTTGTTCTACCTGCTTTCTGGGCTGAGATGGGGAATCGCTGAATTTTGGACTCGGCCGGTGACAAAATGTTCCAAACACACCCCATGCACAACTCCACCGGGGAAGGTGCCAGACAGGAGTTCTCCTGGTAGTTTTTACATTGCTCCGGTAGGCATCTGAAAGACACCACAAAAGTTGTTCTACCTGCTTTCTGGGCTGAGATGGGGAACCGCTGAATTTTGGAGTCGGCCGGTGACAAAATGTTCCAAACACACCCCCTGCACAACTCCACCGGGGAAGGTGCCAGACAGGAGTTCTCTTGGTAGTTTTTACACTACCTTGGTAGGCAGCTGAAAGGCACCACAAAAGTTGTTCTACCTGCTTTCTGGGCTGAGATGGGGAACCGCTGAATTTTGGAGTCGGCCGGTGACAAAATGTTCCAAACACACCCCATGCACAACTCCACCGGGGAAGGTGCCAGGCAGGAGTTCTCTTGGTAGTTTTTACACTACCTTGGTAGGCATCTGAAAGGCACCACAAAAGTTGTTCTACCTGCTTTCTGGGCTGAGATGGGGAATCGCTGAATTTTGGAGTCGGCCGGTGACAAAATGTTCCAAACACACCCCCTGCACAACTCCACCGGGGAAGGTGCCAGACAGGAGTTCTCCTGGTAGTTTTTACATTGCTCCGGTAGGCATCTGAAAGACACCACAAAAGTTGTTCTACCTGCTTTCTGGGCTGAGATGGGGAAACGCTGAATTTTGGAGTCGGCCGGTGACAAAATGTTCCAAACACACCCCATGCACAACTCCACCGGGGAAGGTGCCAGACAGGAGTTCTCCTGTAGTTTTTACATTGCTCTGGTAGGCATCTGAAAGACACCACAAAAGTTGTTCTACCTGCTTTCTGGGCTGAGATGGGGAACCGCTGAATTTTGGAGTCGGCTGGTGACAAAATGTTCCAAACACACCCCATGCACAACTCCACCGGGGAAGGTGCCAGACAGGAGTTCTCTTGGTAGTTTTTACACTACCTTGGTAGGCAGCTGAAAGACACCACAAAAGTTGTTCTACCTGCTTTCTGGGCTGAGATGGGGAATCGCTGAATTTTGGACTCGGCCGGTGACAAAATGTTCCAAAGACACCCCATGCACAACTCCACCGGGGAAGGTGCCAGACAGGAGTTCTCCTGGTAGTTTTTACACTACCTTGGTAGGCACCTGAAAGGCACCACAAAAGTTGTTCTACCTGCTTTCTGGGCTGAGATGGGGAACCGCTGAATTTTGGAGTCGGGCGGTGACAAAATGTTCCGAACACACCCCATGCACAACTCCACTAGCGAAGGTGCCAGGGACGAGCTCTCTTGGTAGTTTTTACATTGCTCCGGTAGGCATCAAAAGGACACCACAAAAGTTGTTCTACCTGCTTTCTGGGCTGAGATGGGGAACCGCTGAATTTTGGAGTCGGCTGGTGACAAAATGTTCCAAACACACCCCCTGCACAACTCCACCGGGGAAGGTGCCAGACAGGAGTTCTCCTGGTAGTTTTTACATTGCTCCGGTAGGCATCTGAAAGACACCACAAAAGTTGTTCTACCTGCTTTCTGGGCTGAGATGGGGAACCGCTGAATTTTGGACTCGGCCAGTGACAAAATGTTCCAAAGACACCCCATGCACAACTCCACTAGCGAAGGTGCCAGACAGGAGTTCTCCTGGTAGTTTTTACATTGCTCCGGTAGGCATCTGAAAGACACCACAAAAGTTGTTCTACCTGCTTTCTGGGCTGAGATGGGGAAACGCTGAATTTTGGAGTCGGCTGGTGACAAAATGTTCCAAACACACCCCATGCACAACTCCACCGGGGAAGGTGCCAGACAGGAGTTCTCCTGGTAGTTTTTACATTGCTCCGGTAGGCATCTGAAAGACACCACAAAAGTTGTTCTACCTGCTTTCTGGGCTGAGATGGGGAACCGCTGAATTTTGGACTCGGCCAGTGACAAAATGTTCCAAAGACACCCCATGCACAACTCCACTAGCGAAGGTGCCAGACAGGAGTTCTCCTGGTAGTTTTTACACTACCTTGGTAGGCACCTGAAAGGCACCACAAAAGTTGTTCTACCTGCTTTCTGGGCTGAGATGGGGAACCGCTGAATTTTGGAGTCGGCCGGTGACAAAATGTTCCAAACACACCCCATGCACAACTCCACCGGGGAAGGTGCCAGGCAGGAGTTCTCTTGGTAGTTTTTACACTACCTTGGTAGGCATCTGAAAGGCACCACAAAAGTTGTTCTACCTGCTTTCTGGGCTGAGATGGGGAATCGCTGAATTTTGGACTCGGCCGGTGACAAAATGTTCCAAACACACCCCATGCACAACTCCACCGGGGAAGGTGCCAGACAGGAGTTCTCCTGGTAGTTTTTACATTGCTCCGGTAGGCATCTGAAAGACACCACAAAAGTTGTTCTACCTGCTTTCTGGGCTGAGATGGGGAAACGCTGAATTTTGGACTCGGCCGGTGACAAAATGTTCCAAACACACCCCATGCACAACTCCACCGGGGAAGGTGCCAGACAGGAGTTCTCCTCGTAGTTTTTACACTACCTTGGTAGGCACCTGAAAGGCACCACAAAAGTTGTTCTACCTGCTTTCTGGGCTGAGATGGGGAATCGCTGAATTTTGGACTCGGCCGGTGACAAAATGTTCCAAACACACCCCATGCACAACTCCACCGGGGAAGGTGCCAGACAGGAGTTCTCCTGGTAGTTTTTACATTGCTCCGGTAGGCATCTGAAAGACACCACAAAAGTTGTTCTACCTGCTTTCTGGGCTGAGATGGGGAACCGCTGAATTTTGGAGTCGGCTGGTGACAAAATGTTCCAAACACACCCCATGCACAACTCCACCGGGGAAGGTGCCAGACAGGAGTTCTCTTGGTAGATTTTACACTACCTTGGTAGGGAGCTGAAAGACACCACAAAAGTTGTTCTACCTGCTTTCTGGGCTGAGATGGGGAATCGCTGAATTTTGGACTCGGCCGGTGACAAAATGTTCCAAAGACACCCCCTGCACAACTCCACCGGGGAAGGTGCCAGACAGGAGTTCTCCTGGTAGTTTTTACACTACCTTGGTAGGCACCTGAAAGGCACCACAAAAGTTGTTCTACCTGCTTTCTGGGCTGAGATGGGGAACCGCTGAATTTTGGAGTCGGCCGGTGACAAAATGTTCCGAACACACCCCATGCACAACTCCACTAGCGAAGGTGCCAGGGACGAGCTCTCTTGGTAGTTTTTACATTGCTCCGGTAGGCATCAAAAGGACACCACAAAAGTTTTTCTGCCTGCTTTCTGGGCTGAGATGGGGAACCGCTGAATTTTGGAGTCGGCTGGTGACAAAATGTTCCAAACACACCCCCTGCACAACTCCACCGGGGAAGGTGCCAGACAGGAGTTCTCCTGGTAGTTTTTACATTGCTCCGGTAGGCATCTGAAAGACACCACAAAAGTTGTTCTACCTGCTTTCTGGGCTGAGATGGGGAACCGCTGAATTTTGGACTCGGCCAGTGACAAAATGTTCCAAAGACACCCCATGCACAACTCCACTAGCGAAGGTGCCAGACAGGAGTTCTCCTGGTAGTTTTTACATTGCTCCGGTAGGCATCTGAAAGACACCACAAAAGTTGTTCTACCTGCTTTCTGGGCTGAGATGGGGAAACGCTGAATTTTGGAGTCGGCTGGTGACAAAATGTTCCAAACACACCCCATGCACAACTCCACCGGGGAAGGTGCCAGACAGGAGTTCTCCTGGTAGTTTTTACATTGCTCCGGTAGGCATCTGAAAGACACCACAAAAGTTGTTCTACCTGCTTTCTGGGCTGAGATGGGGAACCGCTGAATTTTGGACTCGGCCAGTGACAAAATGTTCCAAAGACACCCCATGCACAACTCCACTAGCGAAGGTGCCAGACAGGAGTTCTCCTGGTAGTTTTTACACTACCTTGGTAGGCAGCTGAAAGGCACCACAAAAGTTGTTCTACCTGCTTTCTGGGCTGAGATGGGGAACCGCTGAATTTTGGAGTCGGCCGGTGACAAAATGTTCCAAACACACCCCATGCACAACTCCACCGGGGAAGGTGCCAGGCAGGAGTTCTCTTGGTAGTTTTTACACTACCTTGGTAGGCATCTGAAAGGCACCACAAAAGTTGTTCTACCTGCTTTCTGGGCTGAGACGGGGAATCGCTGATTTTTGGACTCGGCCGGTGACAAAATGTTCCAAACACACCCCATGCACAACTCCACCGGGGAAGGTGCCAGACAGGAGTTCTCCTGGTAGTTTTTACATTGCTCCGGTAGGCATCTGAAAGACACCACAAAAGTTGTTCTACCTGCTTTCTGGGCTGAGATGGGGAAACGCTGAATTTTGGACTCGGCCGGTGACAAAATGTTCCAAACACACCCCATGCACAACTCCACCGGGGAAGGTGCCAGACAGGAGTTCTCCTGTAGTTTTTACATTGCTCCGGTAGGCATCTGAAAGACACCACAAAAGTTGTTCTACCTGCTTTCTGGGCTGAGATGGGGAAACGCTGAATTTTGGAGTCGGCTGGTGACAAAATGTTCCAAACACACCCCCTGCACAACTCCACCGGGGAAGGTGCCAGACAGGAGTTCTCCTGGTAGATTTTACACTACCTTGGTAGGGAGCTGAAAGGCAGCACAAAAGTTGTTCTACCTGCTTTCTGGGCTGAGATGGGGAACCGCTGAATTTTGGACTCGGCCGGTGACAAAATGTTCCAAACACACCCCCTGCACAACTCCACCGGGGAAGGTGCCAGACAGGAGTTCTCCTGGTAGTTTTTACACTACCTTGGTAGGCACCTGAAAGGCACCACAAAAGTTGTTCTACCTGCTTTCTGGGCTGAGATGGGGAACCCCTGAATTTTGGAGTCGGCCGGTGACAAAATGTTCCAAACACACCCCATGCACAACTCCACCGGGGAAGGTGCCAGACAGGAGTTCTCCTGGTAGTTTTTTCATTGCTCCGGTAGGCATCTGAAAGACACCACAAAAGTTGTTCTACCTGCTTTCTGGGCTGAGATGGGGAAACGCTGAATTTTGGACTCGGCTGGTGACAAAATGTTCCAAACACACCCCCTGCACAACTCCACCGGGGAAGGTGCCAGACAGGAGTTCTCCTGTAGTTTTTACATTGCTCCGGTAGGCATCTGAAAGTCACCACAAAAGTTGTTCTACCTGCTTTCTGGGCTGAGATGGGGAAACGCTGAATTTTGGACTCGGCTGGTGACAAAATGTTCCAAACACACCCCCTGCACAACTCCACCGGGGAAGGTGCCAGACAGGAGTTCTCCTGGTAGATTTTACACTACCTTGGTAGGGAGCTGAAAGGCAGCACAAAAGTTGTTCTACCTGCTTTCTGGGCTGAGATGGGGAATCGCTGAATTTTGGACTCGGCCGGTGACAAAATGTTCCAAACACACCCCCTGCACAACTCCACCGGGGAAGGTGCCAGACAGGAGTTCTCCTGGTAGTTTTTACACTACCTTGGTAGGCACCTGAAAGGCACCACAAAAGTTGTTCTACCTGCTTTCTGGGCTGAGATGGGGAATCGCTGAATTTTGGACTCGGCCGGTGACAAAATGTTCCAAACACACCCCATGCACAACTCCACCGGGGAAGGTGCCAGACAGGAGTTCTCCTGGTAGTTTTTACACTACCTTGGTAGGCATCTGAAAGACATCACAAAAGTTGTTCTACCTGCTTTCTGGACTGAGATGGGGAATCGCTGAATTTTGGAGTCGGCCGGTGACAAAATGTTCCAAACACACCCCATGCACAACTCCACCGGGGAAGGTGCCAGACAGGAGTTCTCTTGGTAGTTTTTACACTACCTTGGTAGGCATCTGAAAGACACCACAAAAGTTGTTCTACCTGCTTTCTGGGCTGAGATGGGGAATCGCTGAATTTTGGACTCGGCCGGTGACAAAATGTTCCAAACACACCCCCTGCACAACTACACCGGGGAAGGTGCCAGACAGGAGTTCTCCTGGTAGTTTTTACATTGCTCCGGTAGGCATCTGAAAGACACCACAAAAGTTGTTCTACCTGCTTTCTGGGCTGAGATGGGGAACCGCTGAATTTTGGACTCGGCCAGTGACAAAATGTTCCAAAGACACCCCATGCACAACTCCACCGGGGAAGGTGCCAGGCAGGAGTTCTCCTGGTAGATTTTACACTACCTTGGTAGGCACCTGAAAGGCACCACAAAAGTTGTTCTACCTGCTTTCTGGGCTGAGATGGGGAACCGCTGAATTTTGGAGTCGGCCGGTGACAAAATGTTCCAAACACACCCCATGCACAACTCCACCGGGGAAGGTGCCAGGCAGGAGTTCTCTTGGTAGTTTTTACACTACCTTGGTAGGCAGCTGAAAGGCACCACAAAAGTTGTTCTTCCTGCTTTCTGGGCTGAGATGGGGAACCGCTGAATTTTGGACTCGGCCGGTGACAAAATGTTCCGAACACACCCCCTGCACAACTCCACCGGGGAAGGTGCCAGACAGGAGTTCTCCTGGTAGTTTTTACATTGCTCCGGTAGGCATCTGAAAGACACCACAAAAGTTGTTCTACCTGCTTTCTGGGCTGAGATGGGGAACCGCTGAATTTTGGAGTCGGCCGGTGACAAAATGTTCCAAACACACCCCATGCACAACTCCACCGGGGAAGGTGCCAGACAGGAGTTCTCTTGGTAGTTTTTACACTACCTTGGTAGGCAGCTGAAAGGCACCACAAAACTTGTTCTACCTGCTTTCTGGGCTGAGATGGGGAACCGCTGAATTTTGGAGTCGGCCGGTGACAAAATGTTCCAAAGACACCCCCTGCACAACTCCACCGGGGAAGGTGCCAGACAGGAGTTCTCCTGGTAGTTTTTACACTACCTTGGTAGGCACCTGAAAGGCACCACAAAAGTTGTTCTACCTGCTTTCTGGGCTGAGATGGGGAACCGCTGAATTTTGGAGTCGGCCGGTGACAAAATGTTCCGAACACACCCCATGCACAACTCCACTAGCGAAGGTGCCAGGGACGAGCTCTCTTGGTAGTTTTTACATTGCTCCGGTAGGCATCAAAAGGACACCACAAAAGTTTTTCTGCCTGCTTTCTGGGCTGAGATGGGGAACCGCTGAATTTTGGAGTCGGCTGGTGACAAAATGTTCCAAACACACCCCCTGCACAACTCCACCGGGGAAGGTGCCAGACAGGAGTTCTCCTGGTAGTTTTTACATTGCTCCGGTAGGCATCTGAAAGACACCACAAAAGTTGTTCTACCTGCTTTCTGGGCTGAGATGGGGAACCGCTGAATTTTGGACTCGGCCAGTGACAAAATGTTCCAAAGACACCCCATGCACAACTCCACTAGCGAAGGTGCCAGACAGGAGTTCTCCTGGTAGTTTTTACATTGCTCCGGTAGGCATCTGAAAGACACCACAAAAGTTGTTCTACCTGCTTTCTGGGCTGAGATGGGGAAACGCTGAATTTTGGAGTCGGCTGGTGACAAAATGTTCCAAACACACCCCATGCACAACTCCACCGGGGAAGGTGCCAGACAGGAGTTCTCCTGGTAGTTTTTACATTGCTCCGGTAGGCATCTGAAAGACACCACAAAAGTTGTTCTACCTGCTTTCTGGGCTGAGATGGGGAACCGCTGAATTTTGGACTCGGCCAGTGACAAAATGTTCCAAAGACACCCCATGCACAACTCCACTAGCGAAGGTGCCAGACAGGAGTTCTCCTGGTAGTTTTTACACTACCTTGGTAGGCACCTGAAAGGCACCACAAAAGTTGTTCTACCTGCTTTCTGGGCTGAGATGGGGAACCGCTGAATTTTGGACTCGGCCGGTGACAAAATGTTCCAAACACACCCCATGCACAACTCCACCGGGGAAGGTGCCAGACAGGAGTTCTCTTGGTAGTTTTTACACTACCTTGGTAGGCAGCTGAAAGGCACCACAAAAGTTGTTCTACCTGCTTTCTGGGCTGAGATGGGGAACCGCTGAATTTTGGAGTCGGCCGGTGACAAAATGTTCCAAACACACCCCATGCACAACTCCACCGGGGAAGGTGCCAGGCAGGAGTTCTCTTGGTAGTTTTTACACTACCTTGGTAGGCATCTGAAAGGCACCACAAAAGTTGTTCTACCTGCTTTCTGGGCTGAGACGGGGAATCGCTGATTTTTGGACTCGGCCGGTGACAAAATGTTCCAAACACACCCCCTGCACAACTCCACCGGGGAAGGTGCCAGACAGGAGTTCTCCTGGTAGTTTTTACATTGCTCCGGTAGGCATCTGAAAGACACCACAAAAGTTGTTCTACCTGCTTTCTGGGCTGAGATGGGGAAACGCTGAATTTTGGACTCGGCCGGTGACAAAATGTTCCAAACACACCCCATGCACAACTCCACCGGGGAAGGTGCCAGACAGGAGTTCTCCTGTAGTTTTTACATTGCTCCGGTAGGCATCTGAAAGACACCACAAAAGTTGTTCTACCTGCTTTCTGGGCTGAGATGGGGAAACGCTGAATTTTGGAGTCGGCTGGTGACAAAATGTTCCAAACACACCCCCTGCACAACTCCACCGGGGAAGGTGCCAGACAGGAGTTCTCCTGGTAGATTTTACACTACCTTGGTAGGGAGCTGAAAGGCAGCACAAAAGTTGTTCTACCTGCTTTCTGGGCTGAGATGGGGAACCGCTGAATTTTGGACTCGGCCGGTGAAAAAATGTTCCAAACACACCCCCTGCACAACTCCACCGGGGAAGGTGCCAGACAGGAGTTCTCCTGGTAGTTTTTACACTACCTTGGTAGGCACCTGAAAGGCACCACAAAAGTTGTTCTACCTGCTTTCTGGGCTGAGATGGGGAACCCCTGAATTTTGGAGTCGGCCGGTGACAAAATGTTCCAAACACACCCCATGCACAACTCCACCGGGGAAGGTGCCAGACAGGAGTTCTCCTGGTAGTTTTTTCATTGCTCCGGTAGGCATCTGAAAGACACCACAAAAGTTGTTCTACCTGCTTTCTGGGCTGAGATGGGGAAACGCTGAATTTTGGACTCGGCTGGTGACAAAATGTTCCAAACACACCCCCTGCACAACTCCACCGGGGAAGGTGCCAGACAGGAGTTCTCCTGTAGTTTTTACATTGCTCCGGTAGGCATCTGAAAGTCACCACAAAAGTTGTTCTACCTGCTTTCTGGGCTGAGATGGGGAAACGCTGAATTTTGGACTCGGCTGGTGACAAAATGTTCCAAACACACCCCCTGCACAACTCCACCGGGGAAGGTGCCAGACAGGAGTTCTCCTGGTAGATTTTACACTACCTTGGTAGGGAGCTGAAAGGCAGCACAAAAGTTGTTCTACCTGCTTTCTGGGCTGAGATGGGGAATCGCTGAATTTTGGACTCGGCCGGTGACAAAATGTTCCAAACACACCCCCTGCACAACTCCACCGGGGAAGGTGCCAGACAGGAGTTCTCCTGGTAGTTTTTACACTACCTTGGTAGGCACCTGAAAGGCACCACAAAAGTTGTTCTACCTGCTTTCTGGGCTGAGATGGGGAATCGCTGAATTTTGGACTCGGCCGGTGACAAAATGTTCCAAACACACCCCATGCACAACTCCACCGGGGAAGGTGCCAGACAGGAGTTCTCCTGGTAGTTTTTACACTACCTTGGTAGGCATCTGAAAGACATCACAAAAGTTGTTCTACCTGCTTTCTGGACTGAGATGGGGAATCGCTGAATTTTGGAGTCGGCCGGTGACAAAATGTTCCAAACACACCCCATGCACAACTCCACCGGGGAAGGTGCCAGACAGGAGTTCTCTTGGTAGTTTTTACACTACCTTGGTAGGCATCTGAAAGACACCACAAAAGTTGTTCTACCTGCTTTCTGGGCTGAGATGGGGAATCGCTGAATTTTGGACTCGGCCGGTGACAAAATGTTCCAAACACACCCCCTGCACAACTACACCGGGGAAGGTGCCAGACAGGAGTTCTCCTGGTAGTTTTTACATTGCTCCGGTAGGCATCTGAAAGACACCACAAAAGTTGTTCTACCTGCTTTCTGGGCTGAGATGGGGAACCGCTGAATTTTGGACTCGGCCAGTGACAAAATGTTCCAAAGACACCCCATGCACAACTCCACCGGGGAAGGTGCCAGGCAGGAGTTCTCCTGGTAGATTTTACACTACCTTGGTAGGCACCTGAAAGGCACCACAAAAGTTGTTCTACCTGCTTTCTGGGCTGAGATGGGGAACCGCTGAATTTTGGAGTCGGCCGGTGACAAAATGTTCCAAACACACCCCATGCACAACTCCACCGGGGAAGGTGCCAGGCAGGAGTTCTCTTGGTAGTTTTTACACTACCTTGGTAGGCAGCTGAAAGGCACCACAAAAGTTGTTCTTCCTGCTTTCTGGGCTGAGATGGGGAACCGCTGAATTTTGGACTCGGCCGGTGACAAAATGTTCCGAACACACCCCCTGCACAACTCCACCGGGGAAGGTGCCAGACAGGAGTTCTCCTGGTAGTTTTTACATTGCTCCGGTAGGCATCTGAAAGACACCACAAAAGTTGTTCTACCTGCTTTCTGGGCTGAGATGGGGAACCGCTGAATTTTGGAGTCGGCCGGTGACAAAATGTTCCAAACACACCCCATGCACAACTCCACCGGGGAAGGTGCCAGACAGGAGTTCTCTTGGTAGTTTTTACACTACCTTGGTAGGCAGCTGAAAGGCACCACAAAACTTGTTCTACCTGCTTTCTGGGCTGAGATGGGGAACCGCTGAATTTTGGAGTCGGCCGGTGACAAAATGTTCCAAACACACCCCATGCACAACTCCACCGGGGAAGGTGCCAGACAGGAGTTCTCCTCGTAGTTTTTACACTACCTTGGTAGGCATCTGAAAGGCACCACAAAAGTTGTTCTACCTGCTTTGTGGGCTGAGATGGGGAATCGCTGAATTTTGGACTCGGCCGGTGACAAAATGTTCCAAACACACCCCCTGCACAACTCCACCGGGGAAGGTGCCAGACAGGACTTCTCCTGGTAGTTTTTACATTGCTCCAGTAGGCATCTGAAAGACACCACAAAAGTTGTTCTACCTGCTTTCTGGGCTGAGATGGGGAACCGCTGAATTTTGGACTCGGCCGGTGACAAAATGTTCCAAACACACCCCATGCACAACTCCACCGGGGAAGGTGCCAGACAGGAGTTCTCCTGTAGTTTTTACATTGCTCCGGTAGGCATCTGAAAGACACCACAAAAGTTGTTCTACCTGCTTTCTGGGCTGAGATGGGGAACCGCTGAATTTTGGAGTCGGCCGGTGACAAAATGTTCCAAACACACCCCCTGCACAACTCCACCGGGGAAGGTGCCAGACAGGAGTTCTCTTGGTAGTTTTTACACTACCTTGGTAGGCAGCTGAAAGGCACCACAAAAGTTGTTCTACCTGCTTTCTGGGCTGAGATGGGGAACCGCTGAATTTTGGAGTCGGCCGGTGACAAAATGTTCCAAACACACCCCATGCACAACTCCACCGGGGAAGGTGCCAGGCAGGAGTTCTCTTGGTAGTTTTTACACTACCTTGGTAGGCATCTGAAAGGCACCACAAAAGTTGTTCTACCTGCTTTCTGGGCTGAGATGGGGAATCGCTGAATTTTGGACTCGGCCGGTGACAAAATGTTCCAAACACACCCCCTGCACAACTCCACCGGGGAAGGTGCCAGAAAGGAGTTCTCCTGGTAGTTTTTACATTGCTCCGGTAGGCATCTGAAAGACACCACAAAAGTTGTTCTACCTGCTTTCTGGGCTGAGATGGGGAAACGCTGAATTTTGGAGTCGGCCGGTGACAAAGTGTTCCAAACACACCCCATGCACAACTCCACCGGGGAAGGTGCCAGACAGGAGTTCTCCTGTAGTTTTTACATTGCTCTGGTAGGCATCTGAAAGACACCACAAAAGTTGTTCTACCTGCTTTCTGGGCTGAGATGGGGAACCGCTGAATTTTGGAGTCGGCTGGTGACAAAATGTTCCAAACACACCCCATGCACAACTCCACCGGGGAAGGTGCCAGACAGGAGTTCTCTTGGTAGTTTTTACACTACCTTGGTAGGCAGCTGAAAGACACCACAAAAGTTGTTCTACCTGCTTTCTGGGCTGAGATGGGGAATCGCTGAATTTTGGAGTCGGCCGGTGACAAAATGTTCCAAAGACACCCCATGCACAACTCCACCGGGGAAGGTGCCAGACAGGAGTTCTCCTGGTAGTTTTTACACTACCTTGGTAGGCACCTGAAAGGCACCACAAAAGTTGTTCTACCTGCTTTCTGGGCTGAGATGGGGAACCGCTGAATTTTGGAGTCGGGCGGTGACAAAATGTTCCGAACACACCCCATGCACAACTCCACTAGCGAAGGTGCCAGGGACGAGCTCTCTTGGTAGTTTTTACATTGCTCCGGTAGGCATCAAAAGGACACCACAAAAGTTGTTCTACCTGCTTTCTGGGCTGAGATGGGGAACCGCTGAATTTTGGAGTCGGCTGGTGACAAAATGTTCCAAACACACCCCCTGCACAACTCCACCGGGGAAGGTGCCAGACAGGAGTTCTCCTGGTAGTTTTTACATTGCTCCGGTAGGCATCTGAAAGACACCACAAAAGTTGTTCTACCTGCTTTCTGGGCTGAGATGGGGAACCGCTGAATTTTGGACTCGGCCAGTGACAAAATGTTCCAAAGACACCCCATGCACAACTCCACTAGCGAAGGTGCCAGACAGGAGTTCTCCTGGTAGTTTTTACATTGCTCCGGTAGGCATCTGAAAGACACCACAAAAGTTGTTCTACCTGCTTTCTGGGCTGAGATGGGGAAACGCTGAATTTTGGAGTCGGCTGGTGACAAAATGTTCCAAACACACCCCATGCACAACTCCACCGGGGAAGGTGCCAGACAGGAGTTCTCCTGGTAGTTTTTACATTGCTCCGGTAGGCATCTGAAAGACACCACAAAAGTTGTTCTACCTGCTTTCTGGGCTGAGATGGGGAACCGCTGAATTTTGGACTCGGCCAGTGACAAAATGTTCCAAAGACACCCCATGCACAACTCCACTAGCGAAGGTGCCAGACAGGAGTTCTCCTGGTAGTTTTTACACTACCTTGGTAGGCACCTGAAAGGCACCACAAAAGTTGTTCTACCTGCTTTCTGGGCTGAGATGGGGAACCGCTGAATTTTGGAGTCGGCCGGTGACAAAATGTTCCAAACACACCCCATGCACAACTCCACCGGGGAAGGTGCCAGGCAGGAGTTCTCTTGGTAGTTTTTACACTACCTTGGTAGGCATCTGAAAGGCACCACAAAAGTTGTTCTACCTGCTTTCTGGGCTGAGATGGGGAATCGCTGAATTTTGGACTCGGCCGGTGACAAAATGTTCCAAACACACCCCATGCACAACTCCACCGGGGAAGGTGCCAGACAGGAGTTCTCCTGGTAGTTTTTACATTGCTCCGGTAGGCATCTGAAAGACACCACAAAAGTTGTTCTACCTGCTTTCTGGGCTGAGATGGGGAAACGCTGAATTTTGGACTCGGCCGGTGACAAAATGTTCCAAACACACCCCATGCACAACTCCACCGGGGAAGGTGCCAGACAGGAGTTCTCCTGTAGTTTTTACATTGCTCCGGTAGGCATCTGAAAGACACCACAAAAGTTGTTCTACCTGCTTTCTGGGCTGAGATGGGGAACCGCTGAATTTTGGAGTCGGCTGGTGACAAAATGTTCCAAACACACCCCATGCACAACTCCACCGGGGAAGGTGCCAGACAGGAGTTCTCTTGGTAGATTTTACACTACCTTGGTAGGGAGCTGAAAGACACCACAAAAGTTGTTCTACCTGCTTTCTGGGCTGAGATGGGGAATCGCTGAATTTTGGACTCGGCCGGTGACAAAATGTTCCAAAGACACCCCCTGCACAACTCCACCGGGGAAGGTGCCAGACAGGAGTTCTCCTGGTAGTTTTTACACTACCTTGGTAGGCACCTGAAAGGCACCACAAAAGTTGTTCTACCTGCTTTCTGGGCTGAGATGGGGAACCGCTGAATTTTGGAGTCGGCCGGTGACAAAATGTTCCGAACACACCCCATGCACAACTCCACTAGCGAAGGTGCCAGGGACGAGCTCTCTTGGTAGTTTTTACATTGCTCCGGTAGGCATCAAAAGGACACCACAAAAGTTTTTCTGCCTGCTTTCTGGGCTGAGATGGGGAACCGCTGAATTTTGGAGTCGGCTGGTGACAAAATGTTCCAAACACACCCCCTGCACAACTCCACCGGGGAAGGTGCCAGACAGGAGTTCTCCTGGTAGTTTTTACATTGCTCCGGTAGGCATCTGAAAGACACCACAAAAGTTGTTCTACCTGCTTTCTGGGCTGAGATGGGGAACCGCTGAATTTTGGACTCGGCCAGTGACAAAATGTTCCAAAGACACCCCATGCACAACTCCACTAGCGAAGGTGCCAGACAGGAGTTCTCCTGGTAGTTTTTACATTGCTCCGGTAGGCATCTGAAAGACACCACAAAAGTTGTTCTACCTGCTTTCTGGGCTGAGATGGGGAAACGCTGAATTTTGGAGTCGGCTGGTGACAAAATGTTCCAAACACACCCCATGCACAACTCCACCGGGGAAGGTGCCAGACAGGAGTTCTCCTGGTAGTTTTTACATTGCTCCGGTAGGCATCTGAAAGACACCACAAAAGTTGTTCTACCTGCTTTCTGGGCTGAGATGGGGAACCGCTGAATTTTGGACTCGGCCAGTGACAAAATGTTCCAAAGACACCCCATGCACAACTCCACTAGCGAAGGTGCCAGACAGGAGTTCTCCTGGTAGTTTTTACACTACCTTGGTAGGCACCTGAAAGGCACCACAAAAGTTGTTCTACCTGCTTTCTGGGCTGAGATGGGGAACCGCTGAATTTTGGACTCGGCCGGTGACAAAATGTTCCAAACACACCCCATGCACAACTCCACCGGGGAAGGTGCCAGACAGGAGTTCTCCTGGTAGTTTTTACACTACCTTGGTAGGCATCTGAAAGACATCACAAAAGTTGTTCTACCTGCTTTCTGGACTGAGATGGGGAATCGCTGAATTTTGGAGTCGGCCGGTGACAAAATGTTCCAAACACACACCCCATGCACAACTCCACCGGGGAAGGTGCCAGACAGGAGTTCTCTTGGTAGTTTTTACACTACCTTGGTAGGCATCTGAAAGACACCACAAAAGTTGTTCTACCTGCTTTCTGGGCTGAGATGGGGAATCGCTGAATTTTGGACTCGGCCGGTGACAAAATGTTCCAAACACACCCCCTGCACAACTACACCGGGGAAGGTGCCAGACAGGAGTTCTCCTGGTAGTTTTTACATTGCTCCGGTAGGCATCTGAAAGACACCACAAAAGTTGTTCTACCTGCTTTCTGGGCTGAGATGGGGAACCGCTGAATTTTGGACTCGGCCAGTGACAAAATGTTCCAAAGACACCCCATGCACAACTCCACCGGGGAAGGTGCCAGGCAGGAGTTCTCCTGGTAGATTTTACACTACCTTGGTAGGCACCTGAAAGGCACCACAAAAGTTGTTCTACCTGCTTTCTGGGCTGAGATGGGGAACCGCTGAATTTTGGAGTCGGCCGGTGACAAAATGTTCCAAACACACCCCATGCACAACTCCACCGGGGAAGGTGCCAGGCAGGAGTTCTCTTGGTAGTTTTTACACTACCTTGGTAGGCAGCTGAAAGGCACCACAAAAGTTGTTCTTCCTGCTTTCTGGGCTGAGATGGGGAACCGCTGAATTTTGGACTCGGCCGGTGACAAAATGTTCCGAACACACCCCATGCACAACTCCACCGGGGAAGGTGCCAGACAGGAGTTCTCCTGGTAGTTTTTACATTGCTCCGGTAGGCATCTGAAAGACACCACAAAAGTTGTTCTACCTGCTTTCTGGGCTGAGATGGGGAACCGCTGAATTTTGGAGTCGGCCGGTGACAAAATGTTCCAAACACACCCCATGCACAACTCCACCGGGGAAGGTGCCAGACAGGAGTTCTCTTGGTAGTTTTTACACTACCTTGGTAGGCAGCTGAAAGGCACCACAAAACTTGTTCTACCTGCTTTCTGGGCTGAGATGGGGAACCGCTGAATTTTGGAGTCGGCCGGTGACAAAATGTTCCAAACACACCCCATGAACAACTCCACCGGGGAAGGTGCCAGACAGGAGTTCTCCTCGTAGTTTTTACACTACCTTGGTAGGCATCTGAAAGGCACCACAAAAGTTGTTCTACCTGCTTTGTGGGCTGAGATGGGGAATCGCTGAATTTTGGACTCGGCCGGTGACAAAATGTTCCAAACACACCCCCTGCACAACTCCACCGGGGAAGGTGCCAGACAGGACTTCTCCTGGTAGTTTTTACATTGCTCCGGTAGGCATCTGAAAGACACCACAAAAGTTGTTCTACCTGCTTTCTGGGCTGAGATGGGGAACCGCTGAATTTTGGACTCGGCCGGTGACAAAATGTTCCAAACACACCCCATGCACAACTCCACCGGGGAAGGTGCCAGACAGGAGTTCTCCTGTAGTTTTTACATTGCTCCGGTAGGCATCTGAAAGACACCACAAAAGTTGTTCTACCTGCTTTCTGGGCTGAGATGGGGAACCGCTGAATTTTGGAGTCGGCCGGTGACAAAATGTTCCAAACACACCCCCTGCACAACTCCACCGGGGAAGGTGCCAGACAGGAGTTCTCTTGGTAGATTTTACACTACCTTGGTAGGGAGCTGAAAGGCAGCACAAAAGTTGTTCTACCTGCTTTCCGGGCTGAGATGGGGAATCGCTGAATTTTGGACTCGGCCGGTGACAAAATGTTCCAAACACACCCCCTGCACAACTCCACCGGGGAAGGTGCCAGACAGGAGTTCTCCTGGTAGTTTTTACATTGCTCCGGTAGGCAGCTGAAAGGCACCACAAAAGTTGTTCTACCTGCTTTCTGGGCTGAGATGGGGAACCGCTGAATTTTGGACTCGGCCGGTGACAAAATGTTCCAAACACACCCCCTGCACAACTCCACCGGGGAAGGTGCCAGACAGGAGTTCTCTTGGTAGTTTTTACACTACCTTGGTAGGCAGCTGAAAGGCACCACAAAAGTTGTTCTATCTGCTTTCTGGGCTGAGATGGGGAATCGCTGAATTTTGGACTCGGCCGGTGACAAAATGTTCCAAAGACACCCCATGCACAACTCCACCGGGGAAGGTGCCAGGCAGGAGTTCTCTTTGTAGTTTTTACACTACCTTGGTAGGCATTTGAAAGGCACCACAAAAGTTGTTCTACCTGCTTTCTGGGCTGAGATGGGGAACCGCTGAATTTTGGAGTCGGCTGGTGACAAAATGTTCCAAACACACCCCATGCACAACTCCACCGGGGAAGGTGCCAGACAGGAGTTCTCCTGGTAGTTTTTACATTGCTCCGGTAGGCAGCTGAAAGACACCACAAAAGTTGTTCTACCTGCTTTCTGGGCTGAGATGAGGAACCGCTGAATTTTGGACTCGGCCGGTGACAAAATGTTCCAAACACACCCCATGCACAACTCCACCGGGGAAGGTGCCAGACAGGAGTTCTCTTAGTAGTTTTTACACTACCTTGGTAGGCAGCTGAAAGGCACCACAAAAGTTGTTCTACCTGCTTTCTGGGCTGAGATGGGGAACGGCTGAATTTTGGACTCGGCTGGTGACAAAATGTTCCGAACACACCCCATGCACAACTCCACCGGGGAAGGTGCCAGACAGGAGTTCTCCTGGTAGTTTTTACATTGCTCCGGTAGGCAGCTGAAAGACACCACAAAAGTTGTTCTACCTGCTTTCTGGGCTGAGATGGGGAACCGCTGAATTTTGGACTCGGCCGGTGACAAAATGTTCCAAAGACACCCCATGCACAACTCCACCGGGGAATGTGCCAGACAAGCGTTCTCTTGATAGTTTTTACACTACCTTGGTAGGCATCTGAAAGACACCACAAAAGTTGTTCTACCTGCTTTCTGGGCTGAGATGGGGAACCGCTGAATTTTGGAGTCGGGCGGTGACAAAATGTTCCAAACACACCCCATGCACAACTCCACTAGCGAAGGTGCCAGGGACGAGCTCTGTTGGTAGTTTTTACATTGCTCCGGTAGGCATCAAAAGGACACCACAAAAGTTGTTCTACCTGCTTTCTGGGCTGAGATGGGGAATCGCTGAATTTTGGACTCGGCCGGTGACAAAATGTTCCAAAGACACCCCATGCACAACTCCACCGGGGAAGGTGCCAGGCAGGAGATCTCTTGGTAGTTTTTACACTACCTTGGTAGGCATTTGAAAGGCACCACAAAAGTTGTTCTACCTGCTTTCTGGGCTGAGATGGGGAACCGCTGAATTTTGGAGTCGGCCGGTGACAAAATGTTCCAAACACACCCCCTGCACAACTCCACCGGGGAAGGTGCCAGACAGGAGTTCTCCTGGTAGTTTTTACATTGCTCCGGTAGGCAGCTGAAAGGCACCACAAAAGTTGTTCTACCTGCTTTCTGGGCTGAGATGGGGAACCGCTGAATTTTGGAGTCGGCCGGTGACAAAATGTTCCAACACACCCCCTGCACAACTCCACCGGGGAAGGTGCCAGACAGGAGTTCTCTTGGTAGATTTTACACTACCTTGGTAGGCAGCTGAAAGGCACCACAAAAGTTGTTCTATCTGCTTTCTGGGCTGAGATGGGGAATCGCTGAATTTTGGACTCGGCCGGTGACAAAATGTTCCAAAGACACCCCATGCACAACTCCACCGGGGAAGGTGCCAGGCAGGAGTTCTCTTTGTAGTTTTTACACTACCTTGGTAGGCATTTGAAAGGCACCACAAAAGTTGTTCTACCTGCTTTCTGGGCTGAGATGGGGAACCGCTGAATTTTGGAGTCGGCTGGTGACAAAATGTTCCAAACACACCCCATGCACAACTCCACCGGGGAAGGTGCCAGACAGGAGTTCTCCTGGTAGATTTTTACATTGCTCCGGTAGGCAGCTGAAAGACACCACAAAAGTTGTTCTACCTGCTTTCTGGGCTGAGATGAGGAACCGCTGAATTTTGGACTCGGCCGGTGACAAAATGTTCCAAACACACCCCATGCACAACTCCACCGGGGAAGGTGCCAGACAGGAGTTCTCTTAGTAGTTTTTACACTACCTTGGTAGGCAGCTGAAAGGCACCACAAAAGTTGTTCTACCTGCTTTCTGGGCTGAGATGGGGAACGGCTGAATTTTGGACTCGGCTGGTGACAAAATGTTCCGAACACACCCCATGCACAACTCCACCGGGGAAGGTGCCAGACAGGAGTTCTCCTGGTAGTTTTTACATTGCTCCGGTAGGCAGCTGAAAGACACCACAAAAGTTGTTCTACCTGCTTTCTGGGCTGAGATGGGGAACCGCTGAATTTTGGACTCGGCCGGTGACAAAATGTTCCAAAGACACCCCATGCACAACTCCACCGGGGAATGTGCCAGACAAGCGTTCTCTTGATAGTTTTTACACTACCTTGGTAGGCATCTGAAAGACACCACAAAAGTTGTTCTACCTGCTTTCTGGGCTGAGATGGGGAACCGCTGAATTTTGGAGTCGGGCGGTGACAAAATGTTCCAAACACACCCCATGCACAACTCCACTAGCGAAGGTGCCAGGGACGAGCTCTGTTGGTAGTTTTTACATTGCTCCGGTAGGCATCAAAAGGACACCACAAAAGTTGTTCTACCTGCTTTCTGGGCTGAGATGGGGAATCGCTGAATTTTGGACTCGGCCGGTGACAAAATGTTCCAAAGACACCCCATGCACAACTCCACCGGGGAAGGTGCCAGGCAGGAGTTCTCTTGGTAGTTTTTACACTACCTTGGTAGGCATTTGAAAGGGACCACAAAAGTTGTTCTACCTGCTTTCTGGGCTGAGATGGGGAACCGCTGAATTTTGGAGTCGGCTGGTGACAAAATGTTCCAAACACACCCCATGCACAACTCCACCGGGGAAGGTGCCAGACAGGAGTTCTCCTGGTAGTTTTTACATTGCTCCGGTAGGCATCTGAAAGACACCACAAAAGTTGTTCTACCTGCTTTCTGGGCTGAGATGGGGAACCGCTGAATTTTGGACTCGGCCAGTGACAAAATGTTCCAAAGACACCCCATGCACAACTCCACCGGGGAAGGTGCCAGACAGGAGTTCTCCTGGTAGATTTTACACTACCTTGGTAGGCAGCTGAAAGGCAGCACAAAAGTTGTTCTACCTGCTTTCTGGGCTGAGATGGGGAATCGCTGAATTTTGGACTCGGCCGGTGACAAAATGTTCCAAACACACCCCCTGCACAACTCCACCGGGAAGGTGCCAGACAGGAGTTCTCCTGGTAGTTTTTACACTACCTTGGTAGGCACCTGAAAGGCACCACAAAAGTTGTTCTACCTGCTTTCTGGGCTGAGATGGGGAATCGCTGAATTTTGGACTCGGCCGGTGACAAAATGTTCCAAAGACACCCCATGCACAACTCCACCGGGGAAGGTGCCAGACAGGAGTTCTCTTGGTAGATTTTACACTACCTTGGTAGGCATCTGAAAAGCAGCACAAAAGTTTTTCTACCTGCTTTCTGGGCTGAGATGGGGAAACGCTGAATTTTGGACTCGGCTGGTGACAAAATGTTCCAAAGACACCCCCTGCACAACTCCACCGGGGAAGGTGCCAGGCAGGAGTTCTCCTCGTAGTTTTTACACTACCTTGGTAGGCACCTGAAAGGCACCACAAAAGTTGTTCTACCTGCTTTCTGGGCTGAGATGGGGAATCGCTGAATTTTGGACTCGGCCGGTGACAAAATGTTCCAAACACACCCCCTGCACAACTCCACCGGGGAAGGTGCCAGACAGGAGTTCTCCTGGTAGTTTTTACATTGCTCCGGTAGGCATCTGAAAGACACCACAAAAGTTGTTCTACCTGCTTTCTGGGCTGAGATGGGGAACCGCTGAATTTTGGAGTCGGCCGGTGACAAAATGTTCCAAACACACCCCATGCACAACTCCACCGGGGAAGGTGCCAGACAGGAGTTCTCTTGGTAGTTTTTACACTACCTTGGTAGGCAGCTGAAAGGCACCACAAAAGTTGTTCTACCTGCTTTCTGGGCTGAGATGGGGAACCGCTGAATTTTGGACTCGGCCGGTGACAAAATGTTCCAAACACACCCCATGCACAACTCCACCGGGGAAGGTGCCAGGCAGGAGTTCTCTTGGTAGTTTTTACACTACCTTGGTAGGCATCTGAAAGGCACCACAAAAGTTGTTCTACCTGCTTTCTGGGCTGAGATGGGGAATCGCTGAATTTTGGACTCGGCCGGTGACAAAATGTTCCAAACACACCCCCTGCACAACTCCACCGGGGAAGGTGCCAGACAGGAGTTCTCCTGGTAGTTTTTACATTGCTCCGGTAGGCATCTGAAAGACACCACAAAAGTTGTTCTACCTGCTTTCTGGGCTGAGATGGGGAAACGCTGAATTTTGGACTCGGCCGGTGACAAAATGTTCCAAAGACACCCCATGCACAACTCCACCGGGGAAGGTGCCAGACAGGAGTTCTCCTGTAGTTTTTACATTGCTCCGGTAGGCATCTGAAAGACACCACAAAAGTTGTTCTACCTGCTTTCTGGGCTGAGATGGGGAACCGCTGAATTTTGGAGTCGGCTGGTGACAAAATGTTCCAAACACACCCCCTGCACAACTCCACCGGGGAAGGTGCCAGACAGGAGTTCTCTTGGTAGATTTTACACTACCTTGGTAGGGAGCTGAAAGGCAGCACAAAAGTTGTTCTACCTGCTTTCTGGGCTGAGATGGGGAATCGCTGAATTTTGGACTCGGCCGGTGACAAAATGTTCCAAAGACACCCCATGCACAACTCCACCGGGGAAGGTGCCAGACAGGAGTTCTCCTGGTAGTTTTTACACTACCTTGGTAGGCACCTGAAAGGCACCACAAAAGTTGTTCTACCTGCTTTCTGGGCTGAGATGGGGAACCGCTGAATTTTGGAGTCGGGCGGTGACAAAATGTTCCGAACACACCCCATGCACAACTCCACTAGCGAAGGTGCCAGGGACGAGCTCTGTTGGTAGTTTTTACATTGCTCCGGTAGGCATCAAAAGGACACCACAAAAGTTGTTCTACCTGCTTTCTGGGCTGAGATGGGGAATCGCTGAATTTTGGACTCGGCCGGTGACAAAATGTTCCAAAGACACCCCATGCACAACTCCACCGGGGAAGGTGCCAGACAGGAGTTCTCCTGGTAGTTTTTACACTACCTTGGTAGGCACCTGAAAGGCACCACAAAAGTTGTTCTACCTGCTTTCTGGGCTGAGATGGGGAACCGCTGAATTTTGGAGTCGGGCGGTGACAAAATGTTCCGAACACACCCCATGCACAACTCCACTAGCGAAGGTGCCAGGGACGAGCTCTCTTGGTAGTTTTTACATTGCTCCGGTAGGCATCAAAAGGACACCACAAAAGTTGTTCTACCTGCTTTCTGGGCTGAGATGGGGAACCGCTGAATTTTGGAGTCGGCTGGTGACAAAATGTTCCAAACACACCCCCTGCACAACTCCACCGGGGAAGGTGCCAGACAGGAGTTCTCCTGGTAGTTTTTACATTGCTCCGGTAGGCATCTGAAAGACACCACAAAAGTTGTTCTACCTGCTTTCTGGGCTGAGATGGGGAACCGCTGAATTTTGGACTCGGCCAGTGACAAAATGTTCCAAAGACACCCCATGCACAACTCCACTAGCGAAGGTGCCAGACAGGAGTTCTCCTGGTAGTTTTTACATTGCTCCGGTAGGCATCTGAAAGACACCACAAAAGTTGTTCTACCTGCTTTCTGGGCTGAGATGGGGAAACGCTGAATTTTGGAGTCGGCTGGTGACAAAATGTTCCAAACACACCCCATGCACAACTCCACCGGGGAAGGTGCCAGACAGGAGTTCTCCTGGTAGTTTTTACATTGCTCCGGTAGGCATCTGAAAGACACCACAAAAGTTGTTCTACCTGCTTTCTGGGCTGAGATGGGGAACCGCTGAATTTGGACTCGGCCAGTGACAAAATGTTCCAAAGACACCCCATGCACAACTCCACTAGCGAAGGTGCCAGACAGGAGTTCTCCTGGTAGTTTTTACACTACCTTGGTAGGCACCTGAAAGGCACCACAAAAGTTGTTCTACCTGCTTTCTGGGCTGAGATGGGGAACCGCTGAATTTTGGAGTCGGCCGGTGACAAAATGTTCCAAACACACCCCATGCACAACTCCACCGGGAAGGTGCCAGGCAGGAGTTCTCTTGGTAGTTTTTACACTACCTTGGTAGGCATCTGAAAGGCACCACAAAAGTTGTTCTACCTGCTTTCTGGGCTGAGATGGGGAATCGCTGAATTTTGGACTCGGCCGGTGACAAAATGTTCCAAACACACCCCATGCACAACTCCACCGGGGAAGGTGCCAGACAGGAGTTCTCCTGGTAGTTTTTACATTGCTCCGGTAGGCATCTGAAAGACACCACAAAAGTTGTTCTACCTGCTTTCTGGGCTGAGATGGGGAAACGCTGAATTTTGGACTCGGCCGGTGACAAAATGTTCCAAACACACCCCATGCACAACTCCACCGGGGAAGGTGCCAGACAGGAGTTCTCCTGGTAGTTTTTACATTGCTCCGGTAGGCATCTGAAAGACACCACAAAAGTTGTTCTACCTGCTTTCTGGGCTGAGATGGGGAACCGCTGAATTTTGGAGTCGGCTGGTGACAAAATGTTCCAAACACACCCCATGCACAACTCCACCGGGGAAGGTGCCAGACAGGAGTTCTCTTGGTAGATTTTACACTACCTTGGTAGGGAGCTGAAAGACACCACAAAAGTTGTTCTACCTGCTTTCTGGGCTGAGATGGGGAATCGCTGAATTTTGGACTCGGCCGGTGACAAAATGTTCCAAAGACACCCCCTGCACAACTCCACCGGGGAAGGTGCCAGACAGGAGTTCTCCTGGTAGTTTTTACACTACCTTGGTAGGCACCTGAAAGGCACCACAAAAGTTGTTCTACCTGCTTTCTGGGCTGAGATGGGGAACCGCTGAATTTTGGAGTCGGCCGGTGACAAAATGTTCCGAACACACCCCATGCACAACTCCACTAGCGAAGGTGCCAGGGACGAGCTCTCTTGGTAGTTTTTACATTGCTCCGGTAGGCATCAAAAGGACACCACAAAAGTTGTTCTGCCTGCTTTCTGGGCTGAGATGGGGAACCGCTGAATTTTGGAGTCGGCTGGTGACAAAATGTTCCAAACACACCCCCTGCACAACTCCACCGGGGAAGGTGCCAGACAGGAGTTCTCCTGGTAGTTTTTACATTGCTCCGGTAGGCATCTGAAAGACACCACAAAAGTTGTTCTACCTGCTTTCTGGGCTGAGATGGGGAACCGCTGAATTTTGGACTCGGCCAGTGACAAAATGTTCCAAAGACACCCCATGCACAACTCCACTAGCGAAGGTGCCAGACAGGAGTTCTCCTGGTAGTTTTTACATTGCTCCGGTAGGCATCTGAAAGACACCACAAAAGTTGTTCTACCTGCTTTCTGGGCTGAGATGGGGAAACGCTGAATTTTGGAGTCGGCTGGTGACAAAATGTTCCAAACACACCCCATGCACAACTCCACCGGGGAAGGTGCCAGACAGGAGTTCTCCTGGTAGTTTTTACATTGCTCCGGTAGGCATCTGAAAGACACCACAAAAGTTGTTCTACCTGCTTTCTGGGCTGAGATGGGGAACCGCTGAATTTTGGACTCGGCCAGTGACAAAATGTTCCAAAGACACCCCATGCACAACTCCACTAGCGAAGGTGCCAGACAGGAGTTCTCCTGGTAGTTTTTACACTACCTTGGTAGGCACCTGAAAGGCACCACAAAAGTTGTTCTACCTGCTTTCTGGGCTGAGATGGGGAACCGCTGAATTTTGGACTCGGCCGGTGACAAAATGTCCCAAACACACCCCATGCACAACTCCACCGGGGAAGGTGCCAGACAGGAGTTCTCTTGGTAGTTTTTACACTACCTTGGTAGGCAGCTGAAAGGCACCACAAAAGTTGTTCTACCTGCTTTCTGGGCTGAGATGGGGAACCGCTGAATTTTGGAGTCGGCCGGTGACAAAATGTTCCAAACACACCCCATGCACAACTCCACCGGGGAAGGTGCCAGGCAGGAGTTCTCTTGGTAGTTTTTACACTACCTTGGTAGGCATCTGAAAGGCACCACAAAAGTTGTTCTACCTGCTTTCTGGGCTGAGACGGGGAATCGCTGAATTTTGGACTCGGCCGGTGACAAAATGTTCCAAACACACCCCCTGCACAACTCCACCGGGGAAGGTGCCAGACAGGAGTTCTCCTGGTAGTTTTTACATTGCTCCGGTAGGCATCTGAAAGACACCACAAAAGTTGTTCTACCTGCTTTCTGGGCTGAGATGGGGAAACGCTGAATTTTGGACTCGGCCGGTGACAAAATGTTCCAAACACACCCCATGCACAACTCCACCGGGGAAGGTGCCAGACAGGAGTTCTCCTGTAGTTTTTACATTGCTCCGGTAGGCATCTGAAAGACACCACAAAAGTTGTTCTACCTGCTTTCTGGGCTGAGATGGGGAAACGCTGAATTTTGGAGTCGGCTGGTGACAAAATGTTCCAAACACACCCCCTGCACAACTCCACCGGGGAAGGTGCCAGACAGGAGTTCTCCTGGTAGATTTTACACTACCTTGGTAGGGAGCTGAAAGGCAGCACAAAAGTTGTTCTACCTGCTTTCTGGGCTGAGATGGGGAACCGCTGAATTTTGGAGTCGGCCGGTGACAAAATGTTCCAAACACACCCCCTGCACAACTCCACCGGGGAAGGTGCCAGACAGGAGTTCTCCTGGTAGTTTTTACACTACCTTGGTAGGCACCTGAAAGGCACCACAAAAGTTGTTCTACCTGCTTTCTGGGCTGAGATGGGGAACCGCTGAATTTTGGACTCGGCCGGTGACAAAATGTTCCAAACACACCCCATGCACAACTCCACCGGGGAAGGTGCCAGACAGGAGTTCTCCTGGTAGTTTTTTCATTGCTCCGGTAGGCATCTGAAAGACACCACAAAAGTTGTTCTACCTGCTTTCTGGGCTGAGATGGGGAAACGCTGAATTTTGGACTCGGCTGGTGACAAAATGTTCCAAACACACCCCCTGCACAACTCCACCGGGGAAGGTGCCAGACAGGAGTTCTCCTGTAGTTTTTACATTGCTCCGGTAGGCATCTGAAAGTCACCACAAAAGTTGTTCTACCTGCTTTCTGGGCTGAGATGGGGAAACGCTGAATTTTGGACTCGGCTGGTGACAAAATGTTCCAAACACACCCCCTGCACAACTCCACCGGGGAAGGTGCCAGACAGGAGTTCTCCTGGTAGATTTTACACTACCTTGGTAGGGAGCTGAAAGGCAGCACAAAAGTTGTTCTACCTGCTTTCTGGGCTGAGATGGGGAATCGCTGAATTTTGGACTCGGCCGGTGACAAAATGTTCCAAACACACCCCCTGCACAACTCCACCGGGGAAGGTGCCAGACAGGAGTTCTCCTGGTAGTTTTTACACTACCTTGGTAGGCACCTGAAAGGCACCACAAAAGTTGTTCTACCTGCTTTCTGGGCTGAGATGGGGAATCGCTGAATTTTGGACTCGGCCGGTGACAAAATGTTCCAAACACACCCCATGCACAACTCCACCGGGGAAGGTGCCAGACAGGAGTTCTCCTGGTAGTTTTTACACTACCTTGGTAGGCATCTGAAAGACATCACAAAAGTTGTTCTACCTGCTTTCTGGACTGAGATGGGGAATCGCTGAATTTTGGAGTCGGCCGGTGACAAAATGTTCCAAACACACCCCATGCACAACTCCACCGGGGAAGGTGCCAGACAGGAGTTCTCTTGGTAGTTTTTACACTACCTTGGTAGGCATCTGAAAGACACCACAAAAGTTGTTCTACCTGCTTTCTGGGCTGAGATGGGGAATCGCTGAATTTTGGACTCGGCCGGTGACAAAATGTTCCAAACACACCCCCTGCACAACTACACCGGGGAAGGTGCCAGACAGGAGTTCTCCTGGTAGTTTTTACATTGCTCCGGTAGGCATCTGAAAGACACCACAAAAGTTGTTCTACCTGCTTTCTGGGCTGAGATGGGGAAACGCTGAATTTTGGAGTCGGCTGGTGACAAAATGTTCCAAACACACCCCATGCACAACTCCACCGGGGAAGGTGCCAGACAGGAGTTCTCCTGGTAGTTTTTACATTGCTCCGGTAGGCATCTGAAAGACACCACAAAAGTTGTTCTACCTGCTTTCTGGGCTGAGATGGGGAACCGCTGAATTTTGGACTCGGCCAGTGACAAAATGTTCCAAAGACACCCCATGCACAACTCCACTAGCGAAGGTGCCAGACAGGAGTTCTCCTGGTAGTTTTTACACTACCTTGGTAGGCACCTGAAAGGCACCACAAAAGTTGTTCTACCTGCTTTCTGGGCTGAGATGGGGAACCGCTGAATTTTGGACTCGGCCGGTGACAAAATGTTCCAAACACACCCCATGCACAACTCCACCGGGGAAGGTGCCAGACAGGAGTTCTCTTGGTAGTTTTTACACTACCTTGGTAGGCAGCTGAAAGGCACCACAAAAGTTGTTCTACCTGCTTTCTGGGCTGAGATGGGGAACCGCTGAATTTTGGAGTCGGCCGGTGACAAAATGTTCCAAACACACCCCATGCACAACTCCACCGGGGAAGGTGCCAGGCAGGAGTTCTCTTGGTAGTTTTTACACTACCTTGGTAGGCATCTGAAAGGCACCACAAAAGTTGTTCTACCTGCTTTCTGGGCTGAGACGGGGAATCGCTGAATTTTGGACTCGGCCGGTGACAAAATGTTCCAAACACACCCCCTGCACAACTCCACCGGGGAAGGTGCCAGACAGGAGTTCTCTTGGTAGTTTTTACATTGCTCCGGTAGGCATCTGAAAGACACCACAAAAGTTGTTCTACCTGCTTTCTGGGCTGAGATGGGGAAACGCTGAATTTTGGACTCGGCCGGTGACAAAATGTTCCAAACACACCCCATGCACAACTCCACCGGGGAAGGTGCCAGACAGGAGTTCTCCTGTAGTTTTTACATTGCTCCGGTAGGCATCTGAAAGACACCACAAAAGTTGTTCTACCTGCTTTCTGGGCTGAGATGGGGAAACGCTGAATTTTGGAGTCGGCTGGTGACAAAATGTTCCAAACACACCCCCTGCACAACTCCACCGGGGAAGGTGCCAGACAGGAGTTCTCCTGGTAGATTTTACACTACCTTGGTAGGGAGCTGAAAGGCAGCACAAAAGTTGTTCTACCTGCTTTCTGGGCTGAGATGGGGAACCGCTGAATTTTGGAGTCGGCCGGTGACAAAATGTTCCAAACACACCCCCTGCACAACTCCACCGGGGAAGGTGCCAGACAGGAGTTCTCCTGGTAGTTTTTACACTACCTTGGTAGGCACCTGAAAGGCACCACAAAAGTTGTTCTACCTGCTTTCTGGGCTGAGATGGGGAACCGCTGAATTTTGGACTCGGCCGGTGACAAAATGTTCCAAACACACCCCATGCACAACTCCACCGGGGAAGGTGCCAGACAGGAGTTCTCCTGGTAGTTTTTTCATTGCTCCGGTAGGCATCTGAAAGACACCACAAAAGTTGTTCTACCTGCTTTCTGGGCTGAGATGGGGAAACGCTGAATTTTGGACTCGGCTGGTGACAAAATGTTCCAAACACACCCCCTGCACAACTCCACCGGGGAAGGTGCCAGACAGGAGTTCTCCTGTAGTTTTTACATTGCTCCGGTAGGCATCTGAAAGTCACCACAAAAGTTGTTCTACCTGCTTTCTGGGCTGAGATGGGGAAACGCTGAATTTTGGACTCGGCTGGTGACAAAATGTTCCAAACACACCCCCTGCACAACTCCACCGGGGAAGGTGCCAGACAGGAGTTCTCCTGGTAGATTTTACACTACCTTGGTAGGGAGCTGAAAGGCAGCACAAAAGTTGTTCTACCTGCTTTCTGGGCTGAGATGGGGAATCGCTGAATTTTGGACTCGGCCGGTGACAAAATGTTCCAAACACACCCCCTGCACAACTCCACCGGGGAAGGTGCCAGACAGGAGTTCTCCTGGTAGTTTTTACACTACCTTGGTAGGCACCTGAAAGGCACCACAAAAGTTGTTCTACCTGCTTTCTGGGCTGAGATGGGGAATCGCTGAATTTTGGACTCGGCCGGTGACAAAATGTTCCAAACACACCCCATGCACAACTCCACCGGGGAAGGTGCCAGACAGGAGTTCTCCTGGTAGTTTTTACACTACCTTGGTAGGCATCTGAAAGACATCACAAAAGTTGTTCTACCTGCTTTCTGGACTGAGATGGGGAATCGCTGAATTTTGGAGTCGGCCGGTGACAAAATGTTCCAAACACACCCCATGCACAACTCCACCGGGGAAGGTGCCAGACAGGAGTTCTCTTGGTAGTTTTTACACTACCTTGGTAGGCATCTGAAAGACACCACAAAAGTTGTTCTACCTGCTTTCTGGGCTGAGATGGGGAATCGCTGAATTTTGGACTCGGCCGGTGACAAAATGTTCCAAACACACCCCCTGCACAACTACACCGGGGAAGGTGCCAGACAGGAGTTCTCCTGGTAGTTTTTACATTGCTCCGGTAGGCATCTGAAAGACACCACAAAAGTTGTTCTACCTGCTTTCTGGGCTGAGATGGGGAACCGCTGAATTTTGGACTCGGCCAGTGACAAAATGTTCCAAAGACACCCCATGCACAACTCCACCGGGGAAGGTGCCAGGCAGGAGTTCTCCTGGTAGATTTTACACTACCTTGGTAGGCACCTGAAAGGCACCACAAAAGTTGTTCTACCTGCTTTCTGGGCTGAGATGGGGAACCGCTGAATTTTGGACTCGGCCGGTGACAAAATGTTCCAAACACACCCCATGCACAACTCCACCGGGGAAGGTGCCAGGCAGGAGTTCTCTTGGTAGTTTTTACACTACCTTGGTAGGCAGCTGAAAGGCACCACAAAAGTTGTTCTTCCTGCTTTCTGGGCTGAGATGGGGAACCGCTGAATTTTGGACTCGGCCGGTGACAAAATGTTCCGAACACACCCCCTGCACAACTCCACCGGGGAAGGTGCCAGACAGGAGTTCTCCTGGTAGTTTTTACATTGCTCCGGTAGGCATCTGAAAGACACCACAAAAGTTGTTCTACCTGCTTTCTGGGCTGAGATGGGGAACCGCTGAATTTTGGAGTCGGCCGGTGACAAAATGTTCCAAACACACCCCATGCACAACTCCACCGGGGAAGGTGCCAGACAGGAGTTCTCTTGGTAGTTTTTACACTACCTTGGTAGGCAGCTGAAAGGCACCACAAAACTTGTTCTACCTGCTTTCTGGGCTGAGATGGGGAACCGCTGAATTTTGGAGTCGGCCGGTGACAAAATGTTCCAAACACACCCCATGCACAACTCCACCGGGGAAGGTGCCAGACAGGAGTTCTCCTCGTAGTTTTTACACTACCTTGGTAGGCATCTGAAAGGCACCACAAAAGTTGTTCTACCTGCTTTGTGGGCTGAGATGGGGAATCGCTGAATTTTGGACTCGGCCGGTGACAAAATGTTCCAAACACACCCCCTGCACAACTCCACCGGGGAAGGTGCCAGACAGGACTTCTCCTGGTAGTTTTTACATTGCTCCGGTAGGCATCTGAAAGACACCACAAAAGTTGTTCTACCTGCTTTCTGGGCTGAGATGGGGAACCGCTGAATTTTGGACTCGGCCGGTGACAAAATGTTCCAAACACACCCCATGCACAACTCCACCGGGGAAGGTGCCAGACAGGAGTTCTCCTGTAGTTTTTACATTGCTCCGGTAGGCATCTGAAAGACACCACAAAAGTTGTTCTACCTGCTTTCTGGGCTGAGATGGGGAACCGCTGAATTTTGGAGTCGGCCGGTGACAAAATGTTCCAAACACACCCCCTGCACAACTCCACCGGGGAAGGTGCCAGACAGGAGTTCTCTTGGTAGATTTTACACTACCTTGGTAGGGAGCTGAAAGGCAGCACAAAAGTTGTTCTACCTGCTTTCTGGGCTGAGATGGGGAATCGCTGAATTTTGGAGTCGGCCGGTGACAAAATGTTCCAAACACACCCCATGCACAACTCCACCGGGGAAGGTGCCAGGCAGGAGTTCTCTTGGTAGTTTTTACACTACCTTGGTAGGCATCTGAAAGGCACCACAAAAGTTGTTCTACCTGCTTTCTGGGCTGAGATGGGGAATCGCTGAATTTTGGACTCGGCCGGTGACAAAATGTTCCAAACACACCCCCTGCACAACTCCACCGGGGAAGGTGCCAGACAGGAGTTCTCCTGGTAGTTTTTACATTGCTCCGGTAGGCAGCTGAAAGGCACCACAAAAGTTGTTCTACCTGCTTTCTGGGCTGAGATGGGGAACCGCTGAATTTTGGACTCGGCCGGTGACAAAATGTTCCAAACACACCCCCTGCACAACTCCACCGGGGAAGGTGCCAGACAGGAGTTCTCTTGGTAGATTTTACACTACCTTGGTAGGCAGCTGAAAGGCACCACAAAAGTTGTTCTATCTGCTTTCTGGGCTGAGATGGGGAATCGCTGAATTTTGGACTCGGCCGGTGACAAAATGTTCCAAAGACACCCCATGCACAACTCCACCGGGGAAGGTGCCAGGCAGGAGTTCTCTTTGTAGTTTTTACACTACCTTGGTAGGCATTTGAAAGGCACCACAAAAGTTGTTCTACCTGCTTTCTGGGCTGAGATGGGGAACCGCTGAATTTTGGAGTCGGCTGGTGACAAAATGTTCCAAACACACCCCATGCACAACTCCACCGGGGAAGGTGCCAGACAGGAGTTCTCCTGGTAGTTTTTACATTGCTCCGGTAGGCAGCTGAAAGACACCACAAAAGTTGTTCTACCTGCTTTCTGGGCTGAGATGAGGAACCGCTGAATTTTGGACTCGGCCGGTGACAAAATGTTCCAAACACACCCCATGCACAACTCCACCGGGGAAGGTGCCAGACAGGAGTTCTCTTAGTAGTTTTTACACTACCTTGGTAGGCAGCTGAAAGGCACCACAAAAGTTGTTCTACCTGCTTTCTGGGCTGAGATGGGGAACGGCTGAATTTTGGACTCGGCTGGTGACAAAATGTTCCGAACACACCCCATGCACAACTCCACCGGGGAAGGTGCCAGACAGGAGTTCTCCTGGTAGTTTTTACATTGCTCCGGTAGGCAGCTGAAAGACACCACAAAAGTTGTTCTACCTGCTTTCTGGGCTGAGATGGGGAACCGCTGAATTTTGGACTCGGCCGGTGACAAAATGTTCCAAAGACACCCCATGCACAACTCCACCGGGGAATGTGCCAGACAAGCGTTCTCTTGATAGTTTTTACACTACCTTGGTAGGCATCTGAAAGACACCACAAAAGTTGTTCTACCTGCTTTCTGGGCTGAGATGGGGAACCGCTGAATTTTGGAGTCGGGCGGTGACAAAATGTTCCAAACACACCCCATGCACAACTCCACTAGCGAAGGTGCCAGGGACGAGCTCTGTTGGTAGTTTTTACATTGCTCCGGTAGGCATCAAAAGGACACCACAAAAGTTGTTCTACCTGCTTTCTGGGCTGAGATGGGGAATCGCTGAATTTTGGACTCGGCCGGTGACAAAATGTTCCAAAGACACCCCATGCACAACTCCACCGGGGAAGGTGCCAGGCAGGAGATCTCTTGGTAGTTTTTACACTACCTTGGTAGGCATTTGAAAGGCACCACAAAAGTTGTTCTACCTGCTTTCTGGGCTGAGATGGGGAACCGCTGAATTTTGGAGTCGGCCGGTGACAAAATGTTCCAAACACACCCCCTGCACAACTCCACCGGGGAAGGTGCCAGACAGGAGTTCTCCTGGTAGTTTTTACATTGCTCCGGTAGGCAGCTGAAAGGCACCACAAAAGTTGTTCTACCTGCTTTCTGGGCTGAGATGGGGAACCGCTGAATTTTGGACTCGGCCGGTGACAAAATGTTCCAAACACACCCCCTGCACAACTCCACCGGGGAAGGTGCCAGACAGGAGTTCTCTTGGTAGATTTTACACTACCTTGGTAGGCAGCTGAAAGGCACCACAAAAGTTGTTCTATCTGCTTTCTGGGCTGAGATGGGGAATCGCTGAATTTTGGACTCGGCCGGTGACAAAATGTTCCAAAGACACCCCATGCACAACTCCACCGGGGAAGGTGCCAGGCAGGAGTTCTCTTTGTAGTTTTTACACTACCTTGGTAGGCATTTGAAAGGCACCACAAAAGTTGTTCTACCTGCTTTCTGGGCTGAGATGGGGAACCGCTGAATTTTGGAGTCGGCTGGTGACAAAATGTTCCAAACACACCCCATGCACAACTCCACCGGGGAAGGTGCCAGACAGGAGTTCTCCTGGTAGTTTTTACATTGCTCCGGTAGGCAGCTGAAAGACACCACAAAAGTTGTTCTACCTGCTTTCTGGGCTGAGATGAGGAACCGCTGAATTTTGGACTCGGCCGGTGACAAAATGTTCCAAACACACCCCATGCACAACTCCACCGGGGAAGGTGCCAGACAGGAGTTCTCTTAGTAGTTTTTACACTACCTTGGTAGGCAGCTGAAAGGCACCACAAAAGTTGTTCTACCTGCTTTCTGGGCTGAGATGGGGAACGGCTGAATTTTGGACTCGGCTGGTGACAAAATGTTCCGAACACACCCCATGCACAACTCCACCGGGGAAGGTGCCAGACAGGAGTTCTCCTGGTAGTTTTTACATTGCTCCGGTAGGCAGCTGAAAGACACCACAAAAGTTGTTCTACCTGCTTTCTGGGCTGAGATGGGGAACCGCTGAATTTTGGACTCGGCCGGTGACAAAATGTTCCAAAGACACCCCATGCACAACTCCACCGGGGAATGTGCCAGACAAGCGTTCTCTTGATAGTTTTTACACTACCTTGGTAGGCATCTGAAAGACACCACAAAAGTTGTTCTACCTGCTTTCTGGGCTGAGATGGGGAACCGCTGAATTTTGGAGTCGGGCGGTGACAAAATGTTCCAAACACACCCCATGCACAACTCCACTAGCGAAGGTGCCAGGGACGAGCTCTGTTGGTAGTTTTTACATTGCTCCGGTAGGCATCAAAAGGACACCACAAAAGTTGTTCTACCTGCTTTCTGGGCTGAGATGGGGAATCGCTGAATTTTGGACTCGGCCGGTGACAAAATGTTCCAAAGACACCCCATGCACAACTCCACCGGGGAAGGTGCCAGGCAGGAGTTCTCTTGGTAGTTTTTACACTACCTTGGTAGGCATTTGAAAGGGACCACAAAAGTTGTTCTACCTGCTTTCTGGGCTGAGATGGGGAACCGCTGAATTTTGGAGTCGGCTGGTGACAAAATGTTCCAAACACACCCCATGCACAACTCCACCGGGGAAGGTGCCAGACAGGAGTTCTCCTGGTAGTTTTTACATTGCTCCGGTAGGCATCTGAAAGACACCACAAAAGTTGTTCTACCTGCTTTCTGGGCTGAGATGGGGAACCGCTGAATTTTGGACTCGGCCAGTGACAAAATGTTCCAAAGACACCCCATGCACAACTCCACCGGGGAAGGTGCCAGACAGGAGTTCTCCTGGTAGATTTTACACTACCTTGGTAGGCAGCTGAAAGGCAGCACAAAAGTTGTTCTACCTGCTTTCTGGGCTGAGATGGGGAATCGCTGAATTTTGGACTCGGCCGGTGACAAAATGTTCCAAACACACCCCCTGCACAACTCCACCGGGGAAGGTGCCAGACAGGAGTTCTCCTGGTAGTTTTTACACTACCTTGGTAGGCACCTGAAAGGCACCACAAAAGTTGTTCTACCTGCTTTCTGGGCTGAGATGGGGAATCGCTGAATTTTGGACTCGGCCGGTGACAAAATGTTCCAAAGACACCCCATGCACAACTCCACCGGGGAAGGTGCCAGACAGGAGTTCTCTTGGTAGATTTTACACTACCTTGGTAGGCATCTGAAAAGCAGCACAAAAGTTTTTCTACCTGCTTTCTGGGCTGAGATGGGGAAACGCTGAATTTTGGACTCGGCTGGTGACAAAATGTTCCAAAGACACCCCCTGCACAACTCCACCGGGGAAGGTGCCAGGCAGGAGTTCTCCTCGTAGTTTTTACACTACCTTGGTAGGCACCTGAAAGGCACCACAAAAGTTGTTCTACCTGCTTTCTGGGCTGAGATGGGGAATCGCTGAATTTTGGACTCGGCCGGTGACAAAATGTTCCAAACACACCCCCTGCACAACTCCACCGGGGAAGGTGCCAGACAGGAGTTCTCCTGGTAGTTTTTACATTGCTCCGGTAGGCATCTGAAAGACACCACAAAAGTTGTTCTACCTGCTTTCTGGGCTGAGATGGGGAACCGCTGAATTTTGGAGTCGGCCGGTGACAAAATGTTCCAAACACACCCCATGCACAACTCCACCGGGGAAGGTGCCAGACAGGAGTTCTCTTGGTAGTTTTTACACTACCTTGGTAGGCAGCTGAAAGGCACCACAAAAGTTGTTCTACCTGCTTTCTGGGCTGAGATGGGGAACCGCTGAATTTTGGACTCGGCCGGTGACAAAATGTTCCAAACACACCCCATGCACAACTCCACCGGGGAAGGTGCCAGGCAGGAGTTCTCTTGGTAGTTTTTACACTACCTTGGTAGGCATCTGAAAGGCACCACAAAAGTTGTTCTACCTGCTTTCTGGGCTGAGATGGGGAATCGCTGAATTTTGGACTCGGCCGGTGACAAAATGTTCCAAACACACCCCCTGCACAACTCCACCGGGGAAGGTGCCAGACAGGAGTTCTCCTGGTAGTTTTTACATTGCTCCGGTAGGCATCTGAAAGACACCACAAAAGTTGTTCTACCTGCTTTCTGGGCTGAGATGGGGAAACGCTGAATTTTGGACTCGGCCGGTGACAAAATGTTCCAAAGACACCCCATGCACAACTCCACCGGGGAAGGTGCCAGACAGGAGTTCTCCTGTAGTTTTTACATTGCTCCGGTAGGCATCTGAAAGACACCACAAAAGTTGTTCTACCTGCTTTCTGGGCTGAGATGGGGAACCGCTGAATTTTGGAGTCGGCTGGTGACAAAATGTTCCAAACACACCCCCTGCACAACTCCACCGGGGAAGGTGCCAGACAGGAGTTCTCTTGGTAGATTTTACACTACCTTGGTAGGGAGCTGAAAGGCAGCACAAAAGTTGTTCTACCTGCTTTCTGGGCTGAGATGGGGAATCGCTGAATTTTGGACTCGGCCGGTGACAAAATGTTCCAAAGACACCCCATGCACAACTCCACCGGGGAAGGTGCCAGACAGGAGTTCTCCTGGTAGTTTTTACACTACCTTGGTAGGCACCTGAAAGGCACCACAAAAGTTGTTCTACCTGCTTTCTGGGCTGAGATGGGGAACCGCTGAATTTTGGAGTCGGGCGGTGACAAAATGTTCCGAACACACCCCATGCACAACTCCACTAGCGAAGGTGCCAGGGACGAGCTCTGTTGGTAGTTTTTACATTGCTCCGGTAGGCATCAAAAGGACACCACAAAAGTTGTTCTACCTGCTTTCTGGGCTGAGATGGGGAATCGCTGAATTTTGGAGTCGGCCGGTGACAAAATGTTCCAAAGACACCCCATGCACAACTCCACCGGGGAAGGTGCCAGGCAGGAGATCTCTTGGTAGTTTTTACACTACCTTGGTAGGCATTTGAAAGGCACCACAAAAGTTGTTCTACCTGCTTTCTGGGCTGAGATGGGGAACCGCTGAATTTTGGAGTCGGCCGGTGACAAAATGTTCCAAACACACCCCCTGCACAACTCCACCGGGGAAGGTGCCAGACAGGAGTTCTCCTGGTAGTTTTTACATTGCTCCGGTAGGCAGCTGAAAGGCACCACAAAAGTTGTTCTACCTGCTTTCTGGGCTGAGATGGGGAACCGCTGAATTTTGGACTCGGCCGGTGACAAAATGTTCCAAACACACCCCCTGCACAACTCCACCGGGGAAGGTGCCAGACAGGAGTTCTCTTGGTAGATTTTACACTACCTTGGTAGGCAGCTGAAAGGCACCACAAAAGTTGTTCTATCTGCTTTCTGGGCTGAGATGGGGAATCGCTGAATTTTGGACTCGGCCGGTGACAAAATGTTCCAAAGACACCCCATGCACAACTCCACCGGGGAAGGTGCCAGGCAGGAGTTCTCTTTGTAGTTTTTACACTACCTTGGTAGGCATTTGAAAGGCACCACAAAAGTTGTTCTACCTGCTTTCTGGGCTGAGATGGGGAACCGCTGAATTTTGGAGTCGGCTGGTGACAAAATGTTCCAAACACACCCCATGCACAACTCCACCGGGGAAGGTGCCAGACAGGAGTTCTCCTGGTAGTTTTTACATTGCTCCGGTAGGCAGCTGAAAGACACCACAAAAGTTGTTCTACCTGCTTTCTGGGCTGAGATGAGGAACCGCTGAATTTTGGACTCGGCCGGTGACAAAATGTTCCAAACACACCCCATGCACAACTCCACCGGGGAAGGTGCCAGACAGGAGTTCTCTTAGTAGTTTTTACACTACCTTGGTAGGCAGCTGAAAGGCACCACAAAAGTTGTTCTACCTGCTTTCTGGGCTGAGATGGGGAACGGCTGAATTTTGGACTCGGCTGGTGACAAAATGTTCCGAACACACCCCATGCACAACTCCACCGGGGAAGGTGCCAGACAGGAGTTCTCCTGGTAGTTTTTACATTGCTCCGGTAGGCATCTGAAAGACACCACAAAAGTTGTTCTACCTGCTTTCTGGGCTGAGATGGGGAACCGCTGAATTTTGGACTCGGCCGGTGACAAAATGTTCCAAAGACACCCCATGCACAACTCCACCGGGGAATGTGCCAGACAAGCGTTCTCTTGATAGTTTTTACACTACCTTGGTAGGCATCTGAAAGACACCACAAAAGTTGTTCTACCTGCTTTCTGGGCTGAGATGGGGAACCGCTGAATTTTGGAGTCGGGCGGTGACAAAATGTTCCAAACACACCCCATGCACAACTCCACTAGCGAAGGTGCCAGGGACGAGCTCTGTTGGTAGTTTTTACATTGCTCCGGTAGGCATCAAAAGGACACCACAAAAGTTGTTCTACCTGCTTTCTGGGCTGAGATGGGGAATCGCTGAATTTTGGACTCGGCCGGTGACAAAATGTTCCAAAGACACCCCATGCACAACTCCACCGGGGAAGGTGCCAGGCAGGAGTTCTCTTGGTAGTTTTTACACTACCTTGGTAGGCATTTGAAAGGGACCACAAAAGTTGTTCTACCTGCTTTCTGGGCTGAGATGGGGAACCGCTGAATTTTGGAGTCGGCTGGTGACAAAATGTTCCAAACACACCCCATGCACAACTCCACCGGGGAAGGTGCCAGACAGGAGTTCTCCTGGTAGTTTTTACATTGCTCCGGTAGGCATCTGAAAGACACCACAAAAGTTGTTCTACCTGCTTTCTGGGCTGAGATGGGGAACCGCTGAATTTTGGACTCGGCCAGTGACAAAATGTTCCAAAGACACCCCATGCACAACTCCACCGGGGAAGGTGCCAGACAGGAGTTCTCCTGGTAGATTTTACACTACCTTGGTAGGCAGCTGAAAGGCAGCACAAAAGTTGTTCTACCTGCTTTCTGGGCTGAGATGGGGAATCGCTGAATTTTGGACTCGGCCGGTGACAAAATGTTCCAAACACACCCCCTGCACAACTCCACCGGGGAAGGTGCCAGACAGGAGTTCTCCTGGTAGTTTTTACACTACCTTGGTAGGCACCTGAAAGGCACCACAAAAGTTGTTCTACCTGCTTTCTGGGCTGAGATGGGGAATCGCTGAATTTTGGACTCGGCCGGTGACAAAATGTTCCAAAGACACCCCATGCACAACTCCACCGGGGAAGGTGCCAGACAGGAGTTCTCTTGGTAGATTTTACACTACCTTGGTAGGCATCTGAAAAGCAGCACAAAAGTTTTTCTACCTGCTTTCTGGGCTGAGATGGGGAAACGCTGAATTTTGGACTCGGCTGGTGACAAAATGTTCCAAAGACACCCCCTGCACAACTCCACCGGGGAAGGTGCCAGGCAGGAGTTCTCCTCGTAGTTTTTACACTACCTTGGTAGGCACCTGAAAGGCACCACAAAAGTTGTTCTACCTGCTTTCTGGGCTGAGATGGGGAATCGCTGAATTTTGGACTCGGCCGGTGACAAAATGTTCCAAACACACCCCCTGCACAACTCCACCGGGGAAGGTGCCAGACAGGAGTTCTCCTGGTAGTTTTTACATTGCTCCGGTAGGCATCTGAAAGACACCACAAAAGTTGTTCTACCTGCTTTCTGGGCTGAGATGGGGAACCGCTGAATTTTGGAGTCGGCCGGTGACAAAATGTTCCAAACACACCCCATGCACAACTCCACCGGGGAAGGTGCCAGACAGGAGTTCTCTTGGTAGTTTTTACACTACCTTGGTAGGCAGCTGAAAGGCACCACAAAAGTTGTTCTACCTGCTTTCTGGGCTGAGATGGGGAACCGCTGAATTTTGGACTCGGCCGGTGACAAAATGTTCCAAACACACCCCATGCACAACTCCACCGGGGAAGGTGCCAGGCAGGAGTTCTCTTGGTAGTTTTTACACTACCTTGGTAGGCATCTGAAAGGCACCACAAAAGTTGTTCTACCTGCTTTCTGGGCTGAGATGGGGAATCGCTGAATTTTGGACTCGGCCGGTGACAAAATGTTCCAAACACACCCCCTGCACAACTCCACCGGGGAAGGTGCCAGACAGGAGTTCTCCTGGTAGTTTTTACATTGCTCCGGTAGGCATCTGAAAGACACCACAAAAGTTGTTCTACCTGCTTTCTGGGCTGAGATGGGGAAACGCTGAATTTTGGACTCGGCCGGTGACAAAATGTTCCAAAGACACCCCATGCACAACTCCACCGGGGAAGGTGCCAGACAGGAGTTCTCCTGTAGTTTTTACATTGCTCCGGTAGGCATCTGAAAGACACCACAAAAGTTGTTCTACCTGCTTTCTGGGCTGAGATGGGGAACCGCTGAATTTTGGAGTCGGCTGGTGACAAAATGTTCCAAACACACCCCCTGCACAACTCCACCGGGGAAGGTGCCAGACAGGAGTTCTCTTGGTAGATTTTACACTACCTTGGTAGGGAGCTGAAAGGCAGCACAAAAGTTGTTCTACCTGCTTTCTGGGCTGAGATGGGGAATCGCTGAATTTTGGACTCGGCCGGTGACAAAATGTTCCAAAGACACCCCATGCACAACTCCACCGGGGAAGGTGCCAGACAGGAGTTCTCCTGGTAGTTTTTACACTACCTTGGTAGGCACCTGAAAGGCACCACAAAAGTTGTTCTACCTGCTTTCTGGGCTGAGATGGGGAACCGCTGAATTTTGGAGTCGGGCGGTGACAAAATGTTCCGAACACACCCCATGCACAACTCCACTAGCGAAGGTGCCAGGGACGAGCTCTGTTGGTAGTTTTTACATTGCTCCGGTAGGCATCAAAAGGACACCACAAAAGTTGTTCTACCTGCTTTCTGGGCTGAGATGGGGAATCGCTGAATTTTGGACTCGGCCGGTGACAAAATGTTCCAAACACACCCCATGCACAACTCCACCGGGGAAGGTGCCAGGCAGGAGTTCTCTTGGTAGTTTTTACACTACCTTGGTAGGCATTTGAAAGGCACCACAAAAGTTGTTCTACCTGCTTTCTGGGCTGAGATGGGGAATCGCTGAATTTTGGAGTCGGCTGGTGACAAAATGTTCCAAACACACCCCATGCACAACTCCACCGGGGAAGGTGCCAGACAGGAGTTCTCTTAGTAGTTTTTACATTGCTCCGGTAGGCATCTGAAAGACACCACAAAAGTTGTTCTACCTGCTTTCTGGGCTGAGATGGGGAACCGCTGAATTTTGGACTCGGCCAGTGACAAAATGTTCCAAAGACACCCCATGCACAACTCCACTAGCGAAGGTGCCAGACAGGAGTTCTCCTGGTAGTTTTTACATTGCTCCGGTAGGCATCTGAAAGACACCACAAAAGTTGTTCTACCTGCTTTCTGGGCTGAGATGGGGAACCGCTGAATTTTGGAGTCGGCCGGTGACAAAATGTTCCAAACACACCCCCTGCACAACTCCACCGGGGAAGGTGCCAGACAGGAGTTCTCTTGGTAGATTTTACACTACCTTGGTAGGCAGCTGAAAGGCACCACAAAAGTTGTTCTACCTGCTTTCTGGGCTGAGATGGGGAACCGCTGAATTTTGGAGTCGGCCGGTGACAAAATGTTCCGAACACACCCCATGCACAACTCCACTAGTGAAGGTGCCAGGGACGAGCTCTGTTGGTAGTTTTTACATTGCTCCGGTAGGCATCAAAAGGACACCACAAAAGTTGTTCTACCTGCTTTCTGGGCTGAGATGGGGAATCGCTGAATTTTGGAGTCGGCCGGTGACAAAATGTTCCAAAGACATCCCATGCACAACTCCACCGGGGAAGGTGCCAGGCAGGAGTTCTCTTGGTAGTTTTTACACTACCTTGGTAGGCATTTGAAAGGCACCACAAAAGTTGTTCTACCTGCTTTCTGGGCTGAGATGGGGAATCGCTGAATTTTGGAGTCGGCTGGTGACAAAATGTTCCAAAGACACCCCATGCACAACTACACCGGGGAAGGTGCCAGACAGGAGTTCTCCTGGTAGTTTTTACATTGCTCCGGTAGGCATCTGAAAGACACCACAAAAGTTGTTCTACCTGCTTTCTGGGCTGAGATGGGGAACCGCTGAATTTTGGACTCGGCCAGTGACAAAATGTTCCAAAGACACCCCATGCACAACTCCACCGGGGAAGGTGCCAGGCAGGAGTTCTCCTGGTAGATTTTACACTACCTTGGTAGGCAGCTGAAAGGCACCACAAAAGTTGTTCTACCTGCTTTCTGGGCTGAGATGGGGAACCGCTGAATTTTGGACTCGGCTGGTGACAAAATGTTCCGAACACACCCCATGCACAACTCCACCGGGGAAGGTGCCAGACAGGAGTTCTCCTGGTAGTTTTTACATTGCTCCGGTAGGCATCTGAAAGACACCACAAAAGTTGTTCTACCTGCTTTCTGGGCTGAGATGGGGAACCGCTGAATTTTGGAGTCGGCCGGTGACAAAATGTTCCAAACACACCCCATGCACAACTCCACCGGGGAAGGTGCCAGACAGGAGTTCTCTTAGTAGTTTTTACACTACCTTGGTAGGCAGCTGAAAGGCACCACAAAAGTTGTTCTACCTGCTTTCTGGGCTGAGATGGGGAACCGCTGAATTTTGGAGTCGGCCGGTGACAAAATGTTCCAAACACACCCCATGCACAACTCCACCGGGGAAGGTGCCAGACAGGAGTTCTCCTCGTAGTTTTTACACTACCTTGGTAGGCATCTGAAAGGCACCACAAAAGTTGTTCTACCTGCTTTCTGGGCTGAGATGGGGAATCGCTGAATTTTGGACTCGGCCGGTGACAAAATGTTCCAAACACACCCCCTGCACAACTCCACCGGGGAAGGTGCCAGACAGGAGTTCTCCTGGTAGTTTTTACATTGCTCCGGTAGGCATCTGAAAGACACCACAAAAGTTGTTCTACCTGCTTTCTGGGCTGAGATGGGGAAACGCTGAATTTTGGACTCGGCCGGTGACAAAATGTTCCAAACACACCCCATGCACAACTCCACCGGGGAAGGTGCCAGACAGGAGTTCTCCTGTAGTTTTTACATTGCTCCGGTAGGCATCTGAAAGACACCACAAAAGTTGTTCTACCTGCTTTCTGGGCTGAGATGGGGAACCGCTGAATTTTGGAGTCGGCCGGTGACAAAATGTTCCAAACACACCCCCTGCACAACTCCACCGGGGAAGGTGCCAGACAGGAGTTCTCTTGGTAGATTTTACACTACCTTGGTAGGGAGCTGAAAGGCAGCACAAAAGTTGTTCTACCTGCTTTCTGGGCTGAGATGGGGAATCGCTGAATTTTGGACTCGGCCGGTGACAAAATGTTCCAAACACACCCCATGCACAACTCCACCGGGGAAGGTGCCAGACAGGAGTTCTCCTGGTAGTTTTTACATTGCTCCGGTAGGCATCTGAAAGACACCACAAAAGTTGTTCTACCTGCTTTCTGGGCTGAGATGGGGAACCGCTGAATTTTGGACTCGGCCGGTGACAAAATGTTCCAAACACACCCCCTGCACAACTCCACCGGGGAAGGTGCCAGGCAGGAGTTCTCTTGGTAGTTTTTACACTACCTTGGTAGGCATCTGAAAGGCAGCACAAAAGTTGTTCTACCTGCTTTCTGGGCTGAGATGGGGAATCGCTGAATTTTGGACTCGGCCGGTGACAAAATGTTCCAAACACACCCCCTGCACAACTCCACCGGGGAAGGTGCCAGACAGGAGTTCTCTTGGTAGATTTTACACTACCTTGGTAGGCAGCTGAAAGGCACCACAAAAGTTGTTCTATCTGCTTTCTGGGCTGAGATGGGGAATCGCTGAATTTTGGACTCGGCCGGTGACAAAATGTTCCAAAGACACCCCATGCACAACTCCACCGGGGAAGGTGCCAGGCAGGAGTTCTCTTTGTAGTTTTTACACTACCTTGGTAGGCATTTGAAAGGCACCACAAAAGTTGTTCTACCTGCTTTCTGGGCTGAGATGGGGAACCGCTGAATTTTGGAGTCGGCTGGTGACAAAATTTTCCAAACACACCCCATGCACAACTCCACCGGGGAAGGTGCCAGACAGGAGTTCTCCTGGTAGTTTTTACATTGCTCCGGTAGGCAGCTGAAAGACACCACAAAAGTTGTTCTACCTGCTTTCTGGGCTGAGATGAGGAACCGCTGAATTTTGGAGTCGGCTGGTGACAAAATGTTCCAAACACACCCCCTGCACAACTCCACCGGGGAAGGTGCCAGACAGGAGTTCTCTTAGTAGTTTTTACACTACCTTGGTAGGCAGCTGAAAGGCACCACAAAAGTTGTTCTACCTGCTTTCTGGGCTGAGATGGGGAACCGCTGAATTTTGGACTCGGCTGGTGACAAAATGTTCCGAACACACCCCATGCACAACTCCACCGGGGAAGGTGCCAGACAGGAGTTCTCCTGGTAGTTTTTACATTGCTCCGGTAGGCATCTGAAAGACACCACAAAAGTTGTTCTACCTGCTTTCTGGGCTGAGATGGGGAACCGCTGAATTTTGGACTCGGCCGGTGACAAAATGTTCCAAAGACACCCCATGCACAACTCCACCGGGGAATGTGCCAGACAAGCGTTCTCTTGATAGTTTTTACACTACCTTGGTAGGCATCTGAAAGACACCACAAAAGTTGTTCTACCTGCTTTCTGGGCTGAGATGGGGAACCGCTGAATTTTGGAGTCGGGCGGTGACAAAATGTTCCAAACACACCCCATGCACAACTCCACTAGCGAAGGTGCCAGGGACGAGCTCTGTTGGTAGTTTTTACATTGCTCCGGTAGGCATCAAAAGGACACCACAAAAGTTGTTCTACCTGCTTTCTGGGCTGAGATGGGGAACCGCTGAATTTTGGACTCGGCCGGTGACAAAATGTTCCAAACACACCCCATGCACAACTCCACCGGGGAAGGTGCCAGGCAGGAGTTCTCTTGGTAGTTTTTACACTACCTTGGTAGGCATTTGAAAGGCACCACAAAAGTTGTTCTACCTGCTTTCTGGGCTGAGATGGGGAACCGCTGAATTTTGGAGTCGGCTGGTGACAAAATGTTCCAAACACACCCCATGCACAACTCCACCGGGGAAGGTGCCAGACAGGAGTTCTCCTGGTAGTTTTTACATTGCTCCGGTAGGCATCTGAAAGACACCACAAAAGTTGTTCTACCTGCTTTCTGGGCTGAGATGGGGAACCGCTGAATTTTGGACTCGGCCGGTGACAAAATGTTCCAAAGACACCCCATGCACAACTCCACCGGGGAAGGTGCCAGACAGGAGTTCTCCTGGTAGATTTTACACTACCTTGGTAGGCAGCTGAAAGGCAGCACAAAAGTTGTTCTACCTGCTTTCTGGGCTGAGATGGGGAATCGCTGAATTTTGGACTCGGCCGGTGACAAAATGTTCCAAACACACCCCATGCACAACTCCACCGGGGAAGGTGCCAGACAGGAGTTCTCCTGGTAGTTTTTACACTACCTTGGTAGGCACCTGAAAGGCACCACAAAAGTTGTTCTACCTGCTTTCTGGGCTGAGATGGGGAATCGCTGAATTTTGGACTCGGCCGGTGACAAAATGTTCCAAAGACACCCCATGCACAACTCCACCGGGGAAGGTGCCAGACAGGAGTTCTCTTGGTAGATTTTACACTACCTTGGTAGGCATCTGAAAAGCAGCACAAAAGTTTTTCTACCTGCTTTCTGGGCTGAGATGGGGAAACGCTGAATTTTGGACTCGGCTGGTGACAAAATGTTCCAAAGACACCCCCTGCACAACTCCACCGGGGAAGGTGCCAGACAGGAGTTCTCCTCGTAGTTTTTACACTACCTTGGTAGGCACCTGAAAGGCACCACAAAAGTTGTTCTACCTGCTTTCTGGGCTGAGATGGGGAATCGCTGAATTTTGGAGTCGGCCGGTGACAAAATGTTCCAAACACACCCCCTGCACAACTCCACCGGGGAAGGTGCCAGACAGGAGTTCTCCTGGTAGTTTTTACATTGCTCCGGTAGGCATCTGAAAGACACCACAAAAGTTGTTCTACCTGCTTTCTGGGCTGAGATGGGGAACCGCTGAATTTTGGAGTCGGCCGGTGACAAAATGTTCCAAACACACCCCATGCACAACTCCACCGGGGAAGGTGCCAGACAGGAGTTCTCTTGGTAGTTTTTACACTACCTTGGTAGGCAGCTGAAAGGCACCACAAAAGTTGTTCTACCTGCTTTCTGGGCTGAGATGGGGAACCGCTGAATTTTGGAGTCGGCCGGTGACAAAATGTTCCAAACACACCCCATGCACAACTCCACCGGGGAAGGTGCCAGGCAGGAGTTCTCTTGGTAGTTTTTACACTACCTTGGTAGGCATCTGAAAGGCACCACAAAAGTTGTTCTACCTGCTTTCTGGGCTGAGATGGGGAATCGCTGAATTTTGGACTCGGCCGGTGACAAAATGTTCCAAACACACCCCCTGCACAACTCCACCGGGGAAGGTGCCAGACAGGAGTTCTCCTGGTAGTTTTTACATTGCTCCGGTAGGCATCTGAAAGACACCACAAAAGTTGTTCTACCTGCTTTCTGGGCTGAGATGGGGAAACGCTGAATTTTGGACTCGGCCGGTGACAAAATGTTCCAAACACACCCCATGCACAACTCCACCGGGGAAGGTGCCAGACAGGAGTTCTCCTGTAGTTTTTACATTGCTCCGGTAGGCATCTGAAAGACACCACAAAAGTTGTTCTACCTGCTTTCTGGGCTGAGATGGGGAACCGCTGAATTTTGGAGTCGGCTGGTGACAAAATGTTCCAAACACACCCCCTGCACAACTCCACCGGGGAAGGTGCCAGACAGGAGTTCTCTTGGTAGATTTTACACTACCTTGGTAGGGAGCTGAAAGGCAGCACAAAAGTTGTTCTACCTGCTTTCTGGGCTGAGATGGGGAATCGCTGAATTTTGGACTCGGCCGGTGACAAAATGTTCCAAAGACACCCCCTGCACAACTCCACCGGGGAAGGTGCCAGACAGGAGTTCTCCTGGTAGTTTTTACACTACCTTGGTAGGCACCTGAAAGGCACCACAAAAGTTGTTCTACCTGCTTTCTGGGCTGAGATGGGGAACCGCTGAATTTTGGAGTCGGGCGGTGACAAAATGTTCCGAACACACCCCATGCACAACTCCACTAGCGAAGGTGCCAGGGACGAGCTCTGTTGGTAGTTTTTACATTGCTCCGGTAGGCATCAAAAGGACACCACAAAAGTTGTTCTACCTGCTTTCTGGGCTGAGATGGGGAATCGCTGAATTTTGGACTCGGCCGGTGACAAAATGTTCCAAAGACACCCCATGCACAACTCCACCGGGGAAGGTGCCAGGCAGGAGTTCTCTTGGTAGTTTTTACACTACCTTGGTAGGCATTTGAAAGGCACCACAAAAGTTGTTCTACCTGCTTTCTGGGCTGAGATGGGGAATCGCTGAATTTTGGAGTCGGCTGGTGACAAAATGTTCCAAACACACCCCATGCACAACTCCACCGGGGAAGGTGCCAGACAGGAGTTCTCCTGGTAGTTTTTACATTGCTCCGGTAGGCATCTGAAAGGCACCACAAAAGTTGTTCTACCTGCTTTCTGGGCTGAGATGGGGAACCGCTGAATTTTGGACTCGGCCAGTGACAAAATGTTCCAAAGACACCCCATGCACAACTCCACTAGCGAAGGTGCCAGACAGGAGTTCTCCTGGTAGTTTTTACATTGCTCCGGTAGGCATCTGAAAGACACCACAAAAGTTGTTCTACCTGCTTTCTGGGCTGAGATGGGGAAACGCTGAATTTTGGACTCGGCCGGTGACAAAATGTTCCAAACACACCCCCTGCACAACTCCACCGGGGAAGGTGCCAGACAGGAGTTCTCCTGGTAGTTTTTACACTACCTTGGTAGGCACCTGAAAGGCACCACAAAAGTTGTTCTACCTGCTTTCTGGGCTGAGATGGGGAACCGCTGAATTTTGGAGTCGGCCGGTGACAAAATGTTCCGAACACACCCCATGCACAACTCCACTAGCGAAGGTGCCAGGGACGAGCTCTGTTGGTAGTTTTTACATTGCTCCGGTAGGCATCAAAAGGACACCACAAAAGTTGTTCTACCTGCTTTCTGGGCTGAGATGGGGAATCGCTGAATTTTGGACTCGGCCGGTGACAAAATGTTCCAAAGACACCCCATGCACAACTCCACCGGGGAAGGTGCCAGGCAGGAGTTCTCTTGGTAGTTTTTACACTACCTTGGCAGGCATTTGAAAGGCACCACAAAAGTTGTTCTACCTGCTTTCTGGGCTGAGATGGGGAATCGCTGAATTTTGGAGTCGGCTGGTGAACAAAATGTTCCAAACACACCCCATGCACAACTCCACCGGGGAAGGTGCCAGACAGGAGTTCTCCCGGTAGTTTTTACATTGCTCCGGTAGGCATCTGAAAGACACCACAAAAGTTGTTCTACCTGCTTTCTGGGCTGAGATGGGGAACCGCTGAATTTTGGACTCGGCCGGTGACAAAATGTTCCAAACACACCCCCTGCACAACTCCACCGGGGAAGGTGCCAGGCAGGAGTTCTCTTGGTAGTTTTTACACTACCTTGGTAGGCATCTGAAAGGCAGCACAAAAGTTGTTCTACCTGCTTTCTGGGCTGAGATGGGGAATCGCTGAATTTTGGACTCGGCCGGTGACAAAATGTTCCAAACACACCCCCTGCACAACTCCACCGGGGAAGGTGCCAGACAGGAGTTCTCTTGGTAGATTTTACACTACCTTGGTAGGCAGCTGAAAGGCACCACAAAAGTTGTTCTATCTGCTTTCTGGGCTGAGATGGGGAATCGCTGAATTTTGGACTCGGCCGGTGACAAAATGTTCCAAAGACACCCCATGCACAACTCCACCGGGGAAGGTGCCAGGCAGGAGTTCTCTTTGTAGTTTTTACACTACCTTGGTAGGCATTTGAAAGGCACCACAAAAGTTGTTCTACCTGCTTTCTGGGCTGAGATGGGGAACCGCTGAATTTTGGAGTCGGCTGGTGACAAAATTTTCCAAACACACCCCATGCACAACTCCACCGGGGAAGGTGCCAGACAGGAGTTCTCCTGGTAGTTTTTACATTGCTCCGGTAGGCAGCTGAAAGACACCACAAAAGTTGTTCTACCTGCTTTCTGGGCTGAGATGAGGAACCGCTGAATTTTGGAGTCGGCTGGTGACAAAATGTTCCAAACACACCCCCTGCACAACTCCACCGGGGAAGGTGCCAGACAGGAGTTCTCTTAGTAGTTTTTACACTACCTTGGTAGGCAGCTGAAAGGCACCACAAAAGTTGTTCTACCTGCTTTCTGGGCTGAGATGGGGAACCGCTGAATTTTGGACTCGGCTGGTGACAAAATGTTCCGAACACACCCCATGCACAACTCCACCGGGGAAGGTGCCAGACAGGAGTTCTCCTGGTAGTTTTTACATTGCTCCGGTAGGCATCTGAAAGACACCACAAAAGTTGTTCTACCTGCTTTCTGGGCTGAGATGGGGAACCGCTGAATTTTGGACTCGGCCGGTGACAAAATGTTCCAAAGACACCCCATGCACAACTCCACCGGGGAATGTGCCAGACAAGCGTTCTCTTGATAGTTTTTACACTACCTTGGTAGGCATCTGAAAGACACCACAAAAGTTGTTCTACCTGCTTTCTGGGCTGAGATGGGGAACCGCTGAATTTTGGAGTCGGGCGGTGACAAAATGTTCCAAACACACCCCATGCACAACTCCACTAGCGAAGGTGCCAGGGACGAGCTCTGTTGGTAGTTTTTACATTGCTCCGGTAGGCATCAAAAGGACACCACAAAAGTTGTTCTACCTGCTTTCTGGGCTGAGATGGGGAATCGCTGAATTTTGGAGTCGGCCGGTGACAAAATGTTCCAAACACACCCCATGCACAACTCCACCGGGGAAGGTGCCAGGCAGGAGTTCTCTTGGTAGTTTTTACACTACCTTGGTAGGCATTTGAAAGGCACCACAAAAGTTGTTCTACCTGCTTTCTGGGCTGAGATGGGGAACCGCTGAATTTTGGAGTCGGCTGGTGACAAAATGTTCCAAACACACCCCATGCACAACTCCACCGGGGAAGGTGCCAGACAGGAGTTCTCCTGGTAGTTTTTACATTGCTCCGGTAGGCATCTGAAAGACACCACAAAAGTTGTTCTACCTGCTTTCTGGGCTGAGATGGGGAACCGCTGAATTTTGGACTCGGCCGGTGACAAAATGTTCCAAAGACACCCCATGCACAACTCCACCGGGGAAGGTGCCAGACAGGAGTTCTCCTGGTAGATTTTACACTACCTTGGTAGGCAGCTGAAAGGCAGAACAAAAGTTGTTCTACCTGCTTTCTGGGCTGAGATGGGGAATCGCTGAATTTTGGACTCGGCCGGTGACAAAATGTTCCAAACACACCCCATGCACAACTCCACCGGGGAAGGTGCCAGACAGGAGTTCTCCTGGTAGTTTTTACACTACCTTGGTAGGCACCTGAAAGGCACCACAAAAGTTGTTCTACCTGCTTTCTGGGCTGAGATGGGGAATCGCTGAATTTTGGACTCGGCCGGTGACAAAATGTTCCAAAGACACCCCATGCACAACTCCACCGGGGAAGGTGCCAGACAGGAGTTCTCTTGGTAGATTTTACACTACCTTGGTAGGCATCTGAAAAGCAGCACAAAAGTTTTTCTACCTGCTTTCTGGGCTGAGATGGGGAAACGCTGAATTTTGGACTCGGCTGGTGACAAAATGTTCCAAAGACACCCCCTGCACAACTCCACCGGGGAAGGTGCCAGACAGGAGTTCTCCTCGTAGTTTTTACACTACCTTGGTAGGCACCTGAAAGGCACCACAAAAGTTGTTCTACCTGCTTTCTGGGCTGAGATGGGGAATCGCTGAATTTTGGAGTCGGCCGGTGACAAAATGTTCCAAACACACCCCCTGCACAACTCCACCGGGGAAGGTGCCAGACAGGAGTTCTCCTGGTAGTTTTTACATTGCTCCGGTAGGCATCTGAAAGACACCACAAAAGTTGTTCTACCTGCTTTCTGGGCTGAGATGGGGAACCGCTGAATTTTGGAGTCGGCCGGTGACAAAATGTTCCAAACACACCCCATGCACAACTCCACCGGGGAAGGTGCCAGACAGGAGTTCTCTTGGTAGTTTTTACACTACCTTGGTAGGCAGCTGAAAGGCACCACAAAAGTTGTTCTACCTGCTTTCTGGGCTGAGATGGGGAACCGCTGAATTTTGGAGTCGGCCGGTGACAAAATGTTCCAAACACACCCCATGCACAACTCCACCGGGGAAGGTGCCAGGCAGGAGTTCTCTTGGTAGTTTTTACACTACCTTGGTAGGCATCTGAAAGGCACCACAAAAGTTGTTCTACCTGCTTTCTGGGCTGAGATGGGGAATCGCTGAATTTTGGACTCGGCCGGTGACAAAATGTTCCAAACACACCCCCTGCACAACTCCACCGGGGAAGGTGCCAGACAGGAGTTCTCCTGGTAGTTTTTACATTGCTCCGGTAGGCATCTGAAAGACACCACAAAAGTTGTTCTACCTGCTTTCTGGGCTGAGATGGGGAAACGCTGAATTTTGGACTCGGCCGGTGACAAAATGTTCCAAACACACCCCATGCACAACTCCACCGGGGAAGGTGCCAGGCAGGAGTTCTCCTGTAGTTTTTACATTGCTCCGGTAGGCATCTGAAAGACACCACAAAAGTTGTTCTACCTGCTTTCTGGGCTGAGATGGGGAACCGCTGAATTTTGGAGTCGGCTGGTGACAAAATGTTCCAAACACACCCCCTGCACAACTCCACCGGGGAAGGTGCCAGACAGGAGTTCTCTTGGTAGATTTTACACTACCTTGGTAGGGAGCTGAAAGGCAGCACAAAAGTTGTTCTACCTGCTTTCTGGGCTGAGATGGGGAATCGCTGAATTTTGGACTCGGCCGGTGACAAAATGTTCCAAAGACACCCCCTGCACAACTCCACCGGGGAAGGTGCCAGACAGGAGTTCTCCTGGTAGTTTTTACACTACCTTGGTAGGCACCTGAAAGGCACCACAAAAGTTGTTCTACCTGCTTTCTGGGCTGAGATGGGGAACCGCTGAATTTTGGAGTCGGGCGGGTGACAAAATGTTCCGAACACACCCCATGCACAACTCCACTAGCGAAGGTGCCAGGGACGAGCTCTGTTGGTAGTTTTTACATTGCTCCGGTAGGCATCAAAAGGACACCACAAAAGTTGTTCTACCTGCTTTCTGGGCTGAGATGGGGAATCGCTGAATTTTGGACTCGGCCGGTGACAAAATGTTCCAAAGACACCCCATGCACAACTCCACCGGGGAAGGTGCCAGGCAGGAGTTCTCTTGGTAGTTTTTACACTACCTTGGTAGGCATTTGAAAGGCACCACAAAAGTTGTTCTACCTGCTTTCTGGGCTGAGATGGGGAATCGCTGAATTTTGGAGTCGGCTGGTGACAAAATGTTCCAAACACACCCCATGCACAACTCCACCGGGGAAGGTGCCAGACAGGAGTTCTCCTGGTAGTTTTTACATTGCTCCGGTAGGCATCTGAAAGGCACCACAAAAGTTGTTCTACCTGCTTTCTGGGCTGAGATGGGGAACCGCTGAATTTTGGACTCGGCCAGTGACAAAATGTTCCAAAGACACCCCATGCACAACTCCACTAGCGAAGGTGCCAGACAGGAGTTCTCCTGGTAGTTTTTTACATTGCTCCGGTAGGCATCTGAAAGACACCACAAAAGTTGTTCTACCTGCTTTCTGGGCTGAGATGGGGAAACGCTGAATTTTTGGACTCGGCCGGTGACAAAATGTTCCAAACACACCCCCTGCACAACTCCACCGGGGAAGGTGCCAGACAGGAGTTCTCCTGGTAGTTTTTACACTACCTTGGTAGGCACCTGAAAGGCACCACAAAAGTTGTTCTACCTGCTTTCTGGGCTGAGATGGGGAACCGCTGAATTTTGGAGTCGGCCGGTGACAAAATGTTCCGAACACACCCCATGCACAACTCCACTAGCGAAGGTGCCAGGGACGAGCTCTGTTGGTAGTTTTTACATTGCTCCGGTAGGCATCAAAAGGACACCACAAAAGTTGTTCTACCTGCTTTCTGGGCTGAGATGGGGAATCGCTGAATTTTGGACTCGGCCGGTGACAAAATGTTCCAAAGACACCCCATGCACAACTCCACCGGGGAAGGTGCCAGGCAGGAGTTCTCTTGGTAGTTTTTACACTACCTTGGTAGGCATTTGAAAGGCACCACAAAAGTTGTTCTACCTGCTTTCTGGGCTGAGATGGGGAATCGCTGAATTTTGGAGTCGGCTGGTGAACAAAATGTTCCAAACACACCCCATGCACAACTCCACCGGGGAAGGTGCCAGACAGGAGTTCTCCCGGTAGTTTTTACATTGCTCCGGTAGGCATCTGAAAGACACCACAAAAGTTGTTCTACCTGCTTTCTGGGCTGAGATGGGGAACCGCTGAATTTTGGACTCGGCCAGTGACAAAATGTTCCAAAGACACCCCATGCACAACTCCACTAGCGAAGGTGCCAGACAGGAGTTCTCCTGGTAGTTTTTACACTACCTTGGTAGGCACCTGAAAGGCACCACAAAAGTTGTTCTACCTGCTTTCTGGGCTGAGATGGGGAATCGCTGAATTTTGGACTCGGCCGGTGACAAAATGTTCCAAACACACCCCATGCACAACTCCACCGGGGAAGGTGCCAGACAGGAGTTCTCCTGTAGTTTTTACATTGCTCCGGTAGGCATCTGAAAGACACCACAAAAGTTGTTCTACCTGCTTTCTGGGCTGAGATGGGGAAACGCTGAATTTTGGACTCGGCTGGTGACAAAATGTTCCAAACACACCCCCTGCACAACTCCACGGGGGAAGGTGCCAGACAGGAGTTCTCCTGGTAGATTTTACACTACCTTGGTAGGGAGCTGAAAGGCACCACAAAAGTTGTTCTACCTGCTTTCTGGGCTGAGATGGGGAATCGCTGAATTTTGGACTCGGCCGGTGACAAAATGTTCCAAACACACCCCCTGCACAACTCCACCGGGGAAGGTGCCAGACAGGAGTTCTCCTGGTAGTTTTTACACTACCTTGGTAGGCACCTGAAAGGCACCACAAAAGTTGTTCTACCTGCTTTCTGGGCTGAGATGGGGAATCGCTGAATTTTGGACTCGGCCGGTGACAAAATGTTCCAAACACACCCCATGCACAACTCCACCGGGGAAGGTGCCAGACAGGAGTTCTCCTGGTAGTTTTTACATTGCTCCGGTAGGCATCTGAAAGACACCACAAAAGTTGTTCTACCTGCTTTCTGGGCTGAGATGGGGAACCGCTGAATTTTGGACTCGGCCGGTGACAAAATGTTCCAAACACACCCCCTGCACAACTCCACCGGGGAAGGTGCCAGACAGGAGTTCTCTTGGTAGTTTTTACACTACCTTGGTAGGCAGCTGAAAGGCACCACAAAAGTTGTTCTACCTGCTTTCTGGGCTGAGATGGGGAACCGCTGAATTTTGGAGTCGGCCGGTGACAAAATGTTCCAAAGACACCCCATGCACAACTCCACCGGGGAAGGTGCCAGGCAGGAGTTCTCTTTGTAGTTTTTACACTACCTTGGTAGGCATTTGAAAGACACCACAAAAGTAGTTCTACCTGCTTTCTGGGCTGAGATGGGGAACCGCTGAATTTTGGAGTCGGCCGGTGACAAAATGTTCCAAACACACCCCATGCACAACTCCACCGGGGAAGGTGCCAGACAGGAGTTCTCTTAGTAGTTTTTACACTACCTTGGTAGGCACCTGAAAGGCACCACAAAAGTTGTTCTACCTGCTTTCTGGGCTGAGATGGGGAACCGCTGAATTTTGGACTCGGCTGGTGACAAAATGTTCCAAACACACCCCCTGCACAACTCCACCGGGGAAGGTGCCAGACAGGAGTTCTCCTGGTAGTTTTTACATTGCTCCGGTAGGCATCTGAAAGACACCACAAAAGTTGTTCTACCTGCTTTCTGGGCTGAGATGGGGAAACGCTGAATTTTGGACTCGGCCGGTGACAAAATGTTCCAAACACACCCCATGCACAACTCCACCGGGGAAGGTGCCAGACAGGAGTTCTCCTGTAGTTTTTACATTGCTCCGGTAGGCATCTGAAAGACACCACAAAAGTTGTTCTACCTGCTTTCTGGGCTGAGATGGGGAACCGCTGAATTTTGGAGTCGGCTGGTGACAAAATGTTCCAAACACACCCCCTGCACAACTCCACCGGGGAAGGTGCCAGACAGGAGTTCTCTTGGTAGATTTTACACTACCTTGGTAGGGAGCTGAAAGGCAGCACAAAAGTTGTTCTACCTGCTTTCTGGGCTGAGATGGGGAATCGCTGAATTTTGGACTCGGCCGGTGACAAAATGTTCCAAAGACACCCCATGCACAACTCCACCGGGGAAGGTGCCAGACAGGAGTTCTCTTAGTAGTTTTTACACTACCTTGGTAGGCACCTGAAAGGCACCACAAAAGTTGTTCTACCTGCTTTCTGGGCTGAGATGGGGAACCGCTGAATTTTGGAGTCGGCCGGTGACAAAATGTTCCGAACACACCCCATGCACAACTCCACTAGCGAAGGTGCCAGGGACGAGCTCTGTTGGTAGTTTTTACATTGCTCCGGTAGGCATCAAAAGGACACCACAAAAGTTGTTCTACCTGCTTTCTGGGCTGAGATGGGGAATCGCTGAATTTTGGACTCGGCCGGTGACAAAATGTTCCAAAGACACCCCATGCACAACTCCACCGGGGAAGGTGCCAGGCAGGAGTTCTCTTGGTAGTTTTTACACTACCTTGGTAGGCATTTGAAAGGCACCACAAAAGTTGTTCTACCTGCTTTCTGGGCTGAGATGGGGAATCGCTGAATTTTGGAGTCGGCCGGTGACAAAATGTTCCAAACACACCCCATGCACAACTCCACCGGGGAAGGTGCCAGACAGGAGTTCTCCTGGTAGTTTTTACATTGCTCCGGTAGGCATCTGAAAGACACCACAAAAGTTGTTCTACCTGCTTTCTGGGCTGAGATGGGGAACCGCTGAATTTTGGACTCGGCCAGTGACAAAATGTTCCAAAGACACCCCATGCACAACTCCACTAGCGAAGGTGCCAGACAGGAGTTCTCCTGGTAGTTTTTACATTGCTCCGGTAGGCATCTGAAAGACACCACAAAAGTTGTTCTACCTGCTTTCTGGGCTGAGATGGGGAAACGCTGAATTTTGGACTCGGCCGGTGACAAAATGTTCCAAACACACCCCATGCACAACTCCACCGGGGAAGGTGCCAGACAGGAGTTCTCCTGGTAGTTTTTACACTACCTTGGTAGGCACCTGAAAGGCACCACAAAAGTTGTTCTACCTGCTTTCTGGGCTGAGATGGGGAACCGCTGAATTTTGGAGTCGGCCGGTGACAAAATGTTCCGAACACACCCCATGCACAACTCCACTAGCGAAGGTGCCAGGGACGAGCTCTGTTGGTAGTTTTTACATTGCTCCGGTAGGCATCAAAAGGACACCACAAAAGTTGTTCTACCTGCTTTCTGGGCTGAGATGGGGAATCGCTGAATTTTGGACTCGGCCGGTGACAAAATGTTCCAAAGACACCCCATGCACAACTCCACCGGGGAAGGTGCCAGGCAGGAGTTCTCTTGGTAGTTTTTACACTACCTTGGTAGGCATTTGAAAGGCACCACAAAAGTTGTTCTACCTGCTTTCTGGGCTGAGATGGGGAATCGCTGAATTTTGGAGTCGGCTGGTGACAAAATGTTCCAAACACACCCCATGCACAACTCCACCGGGGAAGGTGCCAGACAGGAGTTCTCCTGGTAGTTTTTACATTGCTCCGGTAGGCATCTGAAAGACACCACAAAAGTTGTTCTACCTGCTTTCTGGGCTGAGATGGGGAACCGCTGAATTTTGGACTCGGCCAGTGACAAAATGTTCCAAAGACACCCCATGCACAACTCCACTAGCGAAGGTGCCAGACAGGAGTTCTCCTGGTAGTTTTTACACTACCTTGGTAGGCACCTGAAAGGCACCACAAAAGTTGTTCTACCTGCTTTCTGGGCTGAGATGGGGAACCGCTGAATTTTGGACTCGGCCGGTGACAAAATGTTCCAAACACACCCCATGCACAACTCCACCGGGGAAGGTGCCAGACAGGAGTTCTCTTGGTAGTTTTTACACTACCTTGGTAGGCAGCTGAAAGGCACCACAAAAGTTGTTCTACCTGCTTTCTGGGCTGAGATGGGGAACCGCTGAATTTTGGAGTCGGCCGGTGACAAAATGTTCCAAACACACCCCATGCACAACTCCACCGGGGAAGGTGCCAGGCAGGAGTTCTCTTGGTAGTTTTTACACTACCTTGGTAGGCATCTGAAAGGCACCACAAAAGTTGTTCTACCTGCTTTCTGGGCTGAGATGGGGAACCGCTGAATTTTGGAGTCGGCTGGTGACAAAATGTTCCAAACACACCCCCTGCACAACTCCACCGGGGAAGGTGCCAGACAGGAGTTCTCTTGGTAGTTTTTACATTGCTCCGGTAGGCAACTGAAAGACACCACAAAAGTTGTTCTACCTGCTTTCTGGGCTGAGATGAGGAACCGCTGAATTTTGGAGTCGGCCGGTGACAAAATGTTCCAAACACACCCCCTGCACAACTCCACCGGGGAAGGTGCCAGACAGGAGTTCTCTTAGTAATTTTTACACTACCTTGGTAGGCAGCTGAAAGGCACCACAAAAGTTGTTCTACCTGCTTTCTGGGCTGAGATGGGGAACCGCTGAATTTTGGAGTCGGCCGGTGACAAAATGTTCCAAACACACCCAATGCACAACTCCACTAGCGAAGGTGCCAGACAGGAGTTCTCCTGGTAGTTTTTACACTACCTTGGTAGGCACCTGAAAGGCACCACAAAAGTTGTTCTACCTGCTTTCTGGGCTGAGATGGGGAACCGCTGAATTTTGGAGTCGGCCGGTGACAAAATGTTCCAAACACACCCCCTGCACAACTCCACCGGGGAAGGTGCCAGACAGGAGTTCTCTTGGTAGTTTTTACACTACCTTGGTAGGCAGCTGAAAGGCACCACAAAAGTTGTTCTACCTGCTTTCTGGGCTGAGATGGGGAACCGCTGAATTTTGGAGTCGGCCGGTGACAAAATGTTCCAAACACACCCCATGCACAACTCCACCGGGGAAGGTGCCAGGCAGGAGTTCTCTTGGTAGTTTTTACACTACCTTGGTAGGCATCTGAAAGGCACCACAAAAGTTGTTCTACCTGCTTTCTGGGCTGAGATGGGGAACCGCTGAATTTTGGACTCGGCCGGTGACAAAATGTTCCAAACACACCCCCTGCACAACTCCACCGGGGAAGGTGCCAGACAGGAGTTCTCCTGGTAGTTTTTACATTGCTCCGGTAGGCAGCTGAAAGGCACCACAAAAGTTGTTCTACCTGCTTTCTGGGCTGAGATGGGGAACCGCTGAATTTTGGACTCGGCCGGTGACAAAATGTTCCGAACACACCCCATGCACAATTCCACCGGGGAAGGTGCCAGACAGGAGTTCTCCTGGTAGTTTTTACATTGCTCCGGTAGGCAGCTGAAAGACACCACAAAAGTTGTTCTACCTGCTTTCTGGGCTGAGATGGGGAACCGCTGAATTTTGGACTCGGCCGGTGACAAAATGTTCCAAAGACACCCCATGCACAACTCCACCGGGGAATGTGCCAGACAAGCGTTCTCTTGATAGTTTTTACACTACCTTGGTAGGCATCTGAAAGACACCACAAAAGTTGTTCTACCTGCTTTCTGGGCTGAGATGGGGAACCGCTGAATTTTGGAGTCGGGCGGTGACAAAATGTTCCAAAGACACCCCATGCACAACTCCACTAGCGAAGGTGCCAGGGACGAGCTCTGTTGGTAGTTTTTACATTGCTCCGGTAGGCATCAAAAGGACACCACAAAAGTTGTTCTACCTGCTTTCTGGGCTGAGATGGGGAATCGCTGAATTTTGGACTCGGCCGGTGACAAAATGTTCCAAAGACACCCCATGCACAACTCCACCGGGGAAGGTGCCAGGCAGGAGTTCTCCTGGTAGTTTTTACACTACCTTGGTAGGCATTTGAAAGGCACCACAAAAGTTGTTCTACCTGCTTTCTGGGCTGAGATGGGGAACCGCTGAATTTTGGAGTCGGCTGGTGACAAAATGTTCCAAACACACCCCATGCACAACTCCACCGGGGAAGGTGCCAGACAGGAGTTCTCCTGGTAGTTTTTACATTGCTCCGGTAGGCATCTGAAAGACACCACAAAAGTTGTTCTATCTGCTTTCTGGGCTGAGATGGGGAACCGCTGAATTTTGGACTCGGCCAGTGACAAAATGTTCCAAAGACACCCCATGCACAACTCCACCGGGGAAGGTGCCAGACAGGAGTTCTCCTGGTAGATTTTACACTACCTTGGTAGGGAGCTGCAAGGCAGCACAAAAGTTGTTCTACCTGCTTTCTGGGCTGAGATGGGGAATCGCTGAATTTTGGAGTCGGCCGGTGACAAAATGTTCCAAACACACCCCCTGCACAACTCCACCGGGGAAGGTGCCAGACAGGAGTTCTCCTGGTAGTTTTTACACTACCTTGGTAGGCACCTGAAAGGCACCACAAAAGTTGTTCTACCTGCTTTCTGGGCTGAGATGGGGAATCGCTGAATTTTGGACTCGGCCGGTGACAAAATGTTCCAAACACACCCCATGCACAACTCCACCGGGGAAGGTGCCAGACAGGAGTTCTCCTGGTAGTTTTTACATTGCTCCGGTAGGCATCTGAAAGACACCACAAAAGTTGTTCTACCTGCTTTCTGGGCTGAGATGGGGAACCGCTGAATTTTGGAGTCGGCCGGTGACAAAATGTTCCAAACACACCCCATGCACAACTCCACCGGGGAAGGTGCCAGACAGGAGTTCTCTTGGTAGTTTTTACACTACCTTGGTAGGCAGCTGAAAGGCACCACAAAAGTTGTTCTACCTGCTTTCTGGGCTGAGATGGGGAACCGCTGAATTTTGGAGTCGGCCGGTGACAAAATGTTCCAAACACACCCCATGCACAACTCCACCGGGGAAGGTGCCAGGCAGGAGTTCTCTTGGTAGTTTTTACACTACCTTGGTAGGCATCTGAAAGGCACCACAAAAGTTGTTCTACCTGCTTTCTGGGCTGAGATGGGGAATCGCTGAATTTTGGACTCGGCCGGTGACAAAATGTTCCAAACACACCCCCTGCACAACTCCACCGGGGAAGGTGCCAGACAGGAGTTCTCCTGGTAGTTTTTACATTGCTCCGGTAGGCATCTGAAAGACACCACAAAAGTTGTTCTACCTGCTTTCTGGGCTGAGATGGGGAACCGCTGAATTTTGGACTCGGCTGGTGACAAAATGTTCCAAACACACCCCCTGCACAACTCCACCGGGGAAGGTGCCAGACAGGAGTTCTCCTGTAGTTTTTCCATTGCTCCGGTAGGCATCTGAAAGACACCACAAAAGTTGTTCTACCTGCTTTCTGGGCTGAGATGGGGAACCGCTGAATTTTGGACTCGGCCGGTGACAACATGTTCCAAACACACCCCCTGCACAACTCCACCGGGGAAGGTGCCAGACAGGAGTTCTCTTGGTAGATTTTACACTACCTTGGTAGGGAGCTGAAAGGCAGCACAAAAGTTGTTCTACCTGCTTTCTGGGCTGAGATGGGGAATCGCTGAATTTTGGACTCGGCCGGTGACAAAATGTTCCAAAGACACCCCATGCACAACTCCACCGGGGAAGGTGCCAGACAGGAGTTCTCCTGGTAGTTTTTACACTACCTTGGTAGGCACCTGAAAGGCACCACAAAAGTTGTTCTACCTGCTTTCTGGGCTGAGATGGGGAACCGCTGAATTTTGGAGTCGGGCGGTGACAAAATGTTCCGAACACACCCCATGCACAACTCCACTAGCGAAGGTGCCAGGGACGAGCTCTGTTGGTAGTTTTTACATTGCTCCGGTAGGCATCAAAAGGACACCACAAAAGTTGTTCTACCTGCTTTCTGGGCTGAGATGGGGAATCGCTGAATTTTGGACTCGGCCGGTGACAAAATGTTCCAAAGACACCCCATGCACAACTCCACCGGGGAAGGTGCCAGGCAGGAGTTCTCTTGGTAGTTTTTACACTACCTTGGTAGGCATTTGAAAGGCACCACAAAAGTTGTTCTACCTGCTTTCTGGGCTGAGATGGGGAATCGCTGAATTTTGGAGTCGGCTGGTGACAAAATGTTCCAAACACACCCCATGCACAACTCCACCGGGGAAGGTGCCAGACAGGAGTTCTCCTGGTAGTTTTTACATTGCTCCGGTAGGCATCTGAAAGGCACCACAAAAGTTGTTCTACCTGCTTTCTGGGCTGAGATGGGGAACCGCTGAATTTTGGACTCGGCCAGTGACAAAATGTTCCAAAGACACCCCATGCACAACTCCACTAGCGAAGGTGCCAGACAGGAGTTCTCCTGGTAGTTTTTACATTGCTCCGGTAGGCATCTGAAAGACACCACAAAAGTTGTTCTACCTGCTTTCTGGGCTGAGATGGGGAAACGCTGAATTTTGGACTCGGCCGGTGACAAAATGTTCCAAACACACCCCCTGCACAACTCCACCGGGGAAGGTGCCAGACAGGAGTTCTCCTGGTAGTTTTTACACTACCTTGGTAGGCACCTGAAAGGCACCACAAAAGTTGTTCTACCTGCTTTCTGGGCTGAGATGGGGAACCGCTGAATTTTGGAGTCGGCCGGTGACAAAATGTTCCGAACACACCCCATGCACAACTCCACTAGCGAAGGTGCCAGGGACGAGCTCTGTTGGTAGTTTTTACATTGCTCCGGTAGGCATCAAAAGGACACCACAAAAGTTGTTCTACCTGCTTTCTGGGCTGAGATGGGGAATCGCTGAATTTTGGACTCGGCCGGTGACAAAATGTTCCAAAGACACCCCATGCACAACTCCACCGGGGAAGGTGCCAGGCAGGAGTTCTCTTGGTAGTTTTTACACTACCTTGGTAGGCATTTGAAAGGCACCACAAAAGTTGTTCTACCTGCTTTCTGGGCTGAGATGGGGAATCGCTGAATTTTGGAGTCGGCTGGTGAACAAAATGTTCCAAACACACCCCATGCACAACTCCACCGGGGAAGGTGCCAGACAGGAGTTCTCCCGGTAGTTTTTACATTGCTCCGGTAGGCATCTGAAAGACACCACAAAAGTTGTTCTACCTGCTTTCTGGGCTGAGATGGGGAACCGCTGAATTTTGGACTCGGCCAGTGACAAAATGTTCCAAAGACACCCCATGCACAACTCCACTAGCGAAGGTGCCAGACAGGAGTTCTCCTGGTAGTTTTTACACTACCTTGGTAGGCACCTGAAAGGCACCACAAAAGTTGTTCTACCTGCTTTCTGGGCTGAGATGGGGAATCGCTGAATTTTGGACTCGGCCGGTGACAAAATGTTCCAAACACACCCCATGCACAACTCCACCGGGGAAGGTGCCAGACAGGAGTTCTCCTGTAGTTTTTACATTGCTCCGGTAGGCATCTGAAAGACACCACAAAAGTTGTTCTACCTGCTTTCTGGGCTGAGATGGGGAAACGCTGAATTTTGGACTCGGCTGGTGACAAAATGTTCCAAACACACCCCCTGCACAACTCCACGGGGGAAGGTGCCAGACAGGAGTTCTCCTGGTAGATTTTACACTACCTTGGTAGGGAGCTGAAAGGCAGCACAAAAGTTGTTCTACCTGCTTTCTGGGCTGAGATGGGGAATCGCTGAATTTTGGACTCGGCCGGTGACAAAATGTTCCAAACACACCCCCTGCACAACTCCACCGGGGAAGGTGCCAGACAGGAGTTCTCCTGGTAGTTTTTACACTACCTTGGTAGGCACCTGAAAGGCACCACAAAAGTTGTTCTACCTGCTTTCTGGGCTGAGATGGGGAATCGCTGAATTTTGGACTCGGCCGGTGACAAAATGTTCCAAACACACCCCATGCACAACTCCACCGGGGAAGGTGCCAGACAGGAGTTCTCCTGGTAGTTTTTACATTGCTCCGGTAGGCATCTGAAAGACACCACAAAAGTTGTTCTACCTGCTTTCTGGGCTGAGATGGGGAACCGCTGAATTTTGGACTCGGCCGGTGACAAAATGTTCCAAACACACCCCCTGCACAACTCCACCGGGGAAGGTGCCAGACAGGAGTTCTCTTGGTAGTTTTTACACTACCTTGGTAGGCAGCTGAAAGGCACCACAAAAGTTGTTCTACCTGCTTTCTGGGCTGAGATGGGGAACCGCTGAATTTTGGAGTCGGCCGGTGACAAAATGTTCCAAAGACACCCCATGCACAACTCCACCGGGGAAGGTGCCAGGCAGGAGTTCTCTTTGTAGTTTTTACACTACCTTGGTAGGCATTTGAAAGACACCACAAAAGTAGTTCTACCTGCTTTCTGGGCTGAGATGGGGAACCGCTGAATTTTGGAGTCGGCCGGTGACAAAATGTTCCAAACACACCCAATGCACAACTCCACTAGCGAAGGTGCCAGACAGGAGTTCTCCTGGTAGTTTTTACACTACCTTGGTAGGCACCTGAAAGGCACCACAAAAGTTGTTCTACCTGCTTTCTGGGCTGAGATGGGGAACCGCTGAATTTTGGAGTCGGCCGGTGACAAAATGTTCCAAACACACCCCCTGCACAACTCCACCGGGGAAGGTGCCAGACAGGAGTTCTCTTGGTAGTTTTTACACTACCTTGGTAGGCAGCTGAAAGGCACCACAAAAGTTGTTCTACCTGCTTTCTGGGCTGAGATGGGGAACCGCTGAATTTTGGAGTCGGCCGGTGACAAAATGTTCCAAACACACCCCATGCACAACTCCACCGGGGAAGGTGCCAGGCAGGAGTTCTCTTGGTAGTTTTTACACTACCTTGGTAGGCATCTGAAAGGCACCACAAAAGTTGTTCTACCTGCTTTCTGGGCTGAGATGGGGAACCGCTGAATTTTGGAGTCGGCCGGTGACAAAATGTTCCAAACACACCCCCTGCACAACTCCACCGGGGAAGGTGCCAGACAGGAGTTCTCCTGGTAGTTTTTACATTGCTCCGGTAGGCAGCTGAAAGGCACCACAAAAGTTGTTCTACCTGCTTTCTGGGCTGAGATGGGGAACCGCTGAATTTTGGAGTCGGCCGGTGACAAAATGTTCCAAACACACCCCATGCACAACTCCACCGGGGAAGGTGCCAGACAGGAGTTCTCTTGGTAGATTTTACACTACCTTGGTAGGCAGCTGAAAGGCACCACAAAAGTTGTTCTATCTGCTTTCTGGGCTGAGATGGGGAATCGCTGAATTTGGGACTCGGCCGGTGACAAAATGTTCCAAAGACACCCCATGCACAACTCCACCGGGGAAGGTGCCAGGCAGGAGTTCTCTTTGTAGTTTTTACACTACCTTGGTAGGCATTTGAAAGGCACCACAAAAGTTGTTCTACCTGCTTTCTGGGCTGAGATGGGGAACCGCTGAATTTTGGAGTCGGCTGGTGACAAAATGTTCCAAACACACCCCATGCACAACTCCACCGGGGAAGGTGCCAGACAGGAGTTCTCCTGGTAGTTTTTACATTGCTCCGGTAGGCATCTGAAAGACACCACAAAAGTTGTTCTACCTGCTTTCTGGGCTGAGATGGGGAACAGCTGAATTTTGGACTCGGCCGGTGACAAAATGTTCCAAAGACACCCCCTGCACAACTCCACCGGGGAAGGTGCCAGACAGGAGTTCTCTTAGTAGTTTTTACACTACCTTGGTAGGCAGCTGAAAGGCACCACAAAAGTTGTTCTACCTGCTTTCTGGGCTGAGATGGGGAACCGCTGAATTTTGGACTCGGCCGGTGACAAAATGTTCCAAACACACCCCATGCACAACTCCACCGGGGAAGGTGCCAGGCAGGAGTTCTCTTGGTAGTTTTTACACTACCTTGGTAGGCATCTGAAAGGCACCACAAAAGTTGTTCTACCTGCTTTCTGGGCTGAGATGGGGAACCGCTGAATTTTGGACTCGGCTGGTGACAAAATGTTCCAAACACACCCCCTGCACAACTCCACCGGGGAAGGTGCCAGACAGGAGTTCTCCTGGTAGTTTTTACATTGCTCCGGTAGGCATCTGAAAGACACCACAAAAGTTGTTCTACCTGCTTTCTGGGCTGAGATGGGGAAACGCTGAATTTTGGACTCGGCCGGTGACAAAATGTTCCAAACACACCCCATGCACAACTCCACCGGGGAAGGTGCCAGACAGGAGTTCTCCTGTAGTTTTTACATTGCTCCGGTAGGCATCTGAAAGACACCACAAAAGTTGTTCTACCTGCTTTCTGGGCTGAGATGGGGAACCGCTGAATTTTGGAGTCGGCTGGTGACAAAATGTTCCAAACACACCCCCTGCACAACTCCACCGGGGAAGGTGCCAGACAGGAGTTCTCTTGGTAGATTTTACACTACCTTGGTAGGGAGCTGAAAGGCAGCACAAAAGTTGTTCTACCTGCTTTCTGGGCTGAGATGGGGAATCGCTGAATTTTGGACTCGGCCGGTGACAAAATGTTCCAAAGACACCCCATGCACAACTCCACCGGGGAAGGTGCCAGACAGGAGTTCTCCTGGTAGTTTTTACACTACCTTGGTAGGCACCTGAAAGGCACCACAAAAGTTGTTCTACCTGCTTTCTGGGCTGAGATGGGGAACCGCTGAATTTTGGAGTCGGCCGGTGACAAAATGTTCCGAACACACCCCATGCACAACTCCACTAGCGAAGGTGCCAGGGACGAGCTCTGTTGGTAGTTTTTACATTGCTCCGGTAGGCATCAAAAGGACACCACAAAAGTTGTTCTACCTGCTTTCTGGGCTGAGATGGGGAATCGCTGAATTTTGGACTCGGCCGGTGACAAAATGTTCCAAAGACACCCCATGCACAACTCCACCGGGGAAGGTGCCAGGCAGGAGTTCTCTTGGTAGTTTTTACACTACCTTGGTAGGCATTTGAAAGGCACCACAAAAGTTGTTCTACCTGCTTTCTGGGCTGAGATGGGGAATCGCTGAATTTTGGAGTCGGCTGGTGACAAAATGTTCCAAACACACCCCATGCACAACTCCACCGGGGAAGGTGCCAGACAGGAGTTCTCCTGGTAGTTTTTACATTGCTCCGGTAGGCATCTGAAAGACACCACAAAAGTTGTTCTACCTGCTTTCTGGGCTGAGATGGGGAACCGCTGAATTTTGGACTCGGCCAGTGACAAAATGTTCCAAAGACACCCCATGCACAACTCCACTAGCGAAGGTGCCAGACAGGAGTTCTCCTGGTAGTTTTTACATTGCTCCGGTAGGCATCTGAAAGACACCACAAAAGTTGTTCTACCTGCTTTCTGGGCTGAGATGGGGAAACGCTGAATTTTGGACTCGGCCGGTGACAAAATGTTCCAAACACACACCCCATGCACAACTCCACCGGGGAAGGTGCCAGACAGGAGTTCTCCTGGTAGTTTTTACACTACCTTGGTAGGCACCTGAAAGGCACCACAAAAGTTGTTCTACCTGCTTTCTGGGCTGAGATGGGGAACCGCTGAATTTTGGAGTCGGCCGGTGACAAAATGTTCCGAACACACCCCATGCACAACTCCACTAGCGAAGGTGCCAGGGACGAGCTCTGTTGGTAGTTTTTACATTGCTCCGGTAGGCATCAAAAGGACACCACAAAAGTTGTTCTACCTGCTTTCTGGGCTGAGATGGGGAATCGCTGAATTTTGGACTCGGCCGGTGACAAAATGTTCCAAAGACACCCCATGCACAACTCCACCGGGGAAGGTGCCAGGCAGGAGTTCTCTTGGTAGTTTTTACACTACCTTGGTAGGCATTTGAAAGGCACCACAAAAGTTGTTCTACCTGCTTTCTGGGCTGAGATGGGGAATCGCTGAATTTTGGAGTCGGCTGGTGACAAAATGTTCCAAACACACCCCATGCACAACTCCACCGGGGAAGGTGCCAGACAGGAGTTCTCCTGGTAGTTTTTACATTGCTCCGGTAGGCATCTGAAAGACACCACAAAAGTTGTTCTACCTGCTTTCTGGGCTGAGATGGGGAACCGCTGAATTTTGGACTCGGCCAGTGACAAAATGTTCCAAAGACACCCCATGCACAACTCCACTAGCGAAGGTGCCAGACAGGAGTTCTCCTGGTAGTTTTTACACTACCTTGGTAGGCACCTGAAAGGCACCACAAAAGTTGTTCTACCTGCTTTCTGGGCTGAGATGGGGAACCGCTGAATTTTGGACTCGGCCGTTGACAAAATGTTCCAAACACACCCCATGCACAACTCCACCGGGGAAGGTGCCAGACAGGAGTTCTCTTGGTAGTTTTTACACTACCTTGGTAGGCAGCTGAAAGGCACCACAAAAGTTGTTCTACCTGCTTTCTGGGCTGAGATGGGGAAACGCTGAATTTTGGAGTCGGCCGGTGACAAAATGTTCCAAACACACCCCATGCACAACTCCACCGGGGAAGGTGCCAGGCAGGAGTTCTCTTGGTAGTTTTTACACTACCTTGGTAGGCATCTGAAAGGCACCACAAAAGTTGTTCTACCTGCTTTCTGGGCTGAGATGGGGAATCGCTGAATTTTGGACTCGGCCGGTGACAAAATGTTCCAAACACACCCCATGCACAACTCCACCGGGGAAGGTGCCAGACAGGAGCTCTCCTGTAGTTTTTACATTGCTCCGGTAGGCATCTGAAAGACACCACAAAAGTTGTTCTACCTGCTTTCTGGGCTGAGATGGGGAAACGCTGAATTTTGGAGTCGGCTGGTGACAAAATGTTCCAAACACACCCCCTGCACAACTCCACCGGGGAAGGTGCCAGACAGGAGTTCTCCTGGTAGATTTTACACTACCTTGGTAGGGAGCTGAAAGGCAGCACAAAAGTTGTTCTACCTGCTTTCTGGGCTGAGATGGGGAATCGCTGAATTTTGGACTCGGCCGGTGACAAAATGTTCCAAACACACCCCCTGCACAACTCCACCGGGGAAGGTGCCAGACAGGAGTTCTCCTGGTAGTTTTTACACTACCTTGGTAGGCACCTGAAAGGCACCACAAAAGTTGTTCTACCTGCTTTCTGGGCTGAGATGGGGAATCGCTGAATTTTGGACTCGGCCGGTGACAAAATGTTCCAAACACACCCCCTGCACAACTCCACCGGGGAAGGTGCCAGACAGGAGTTCTCCTGGTAGTTTTTACATTGCTCCGGTAGGCATCTGAAAGACACCACAAAAGTTGTTCTACCTGCTTTCTGGGCTGAGATGGGGAAACGCTGAATTTTGGACTCGGCCGGTGACAAAATGTTCCAAACACACCCCATGCACAACTCCACCGGGGAAGGTGCCAGACAGGAGTTCTCTTGGTAGTTTTTACACTACCTTGGTAGGCAGCTGAAAGGCACCACAAAAGTTGTTCTACCTGCTTTCTGGGCTGAGATGGGGAACCGCTGAATTTTGGAGTCGGCCGGTGACAAAATGTTCCAAAGACACCCCATGCACAACTCCACCGGGGAAGGTGCCAGGCAGGAGTTCTCTTTGTAGTTTTTACACTACCTTGGTAGGCATTTGAAAGGCACCACAAAAGTTGTTCTACCTGCTTTCTGGGCTGAGATGGGGAACCGCTGAATTTTGGAGTCGGCTGGTGACAAAATGTTCCAAACACACCCCCTGCACAACTCCACCGGGGAAGGTGCCAGACAGGAGTTCTCTTGGTAGTTTTTACATTGCTCCGGTAGGCAACTGAAAGACACCACAAAAGTTGTTCTACCTGCTTTCTGGGCTGAGATGAGGAACCGCTGAATTTTGGAGTCGGCCGGTGACAAAATGTTCCAAACACACCCCCTGCACAACTCCACCGGGGAAGGTGCCAGACAGGAGTTCTCTTAGTAATTTTTACACTACCTTGGTAGGCAGCTGAAAGGCACCACAAAAGTTGTTCTACCTGCTTTCTGGGCTGAGATGGGGAACCGCTGAATTTTGGAGTCGGCCGGTGACAAAATGTTCCAAACACACCCAATGCACAACTCCACTAGCGAAGGTGCCAGACAGGAGTTCTCCTGGTAGTTTTTACACTACCTTGGTAGGCATCTGAAAGGCACCACAAAAGTTGTTCTACCTGCTTTCTGGGCTGAGATGGGGAACCGCTGAATTTTGGACTCGGCCGGTGACAAAATGTTCCAAACACACCCCCTGCACAACTCCACCGGGGAAGGTGCCAGACAGGAGTTCTCCTGGTAGTTTTTACATTGCTCCGGTAGGCAGCTGAAAGGCACCACAAAAGTTGTTCTACCTGCTTTCTGGGCTGAGATGGGGAACCGCTGAATTTTGGACTCGGCCGGTGACAAAATGTTCCGAACACACCCCATGCACAATTCCACCGGGGAAGGTGCCAGACAGGAGTTCTCCTGGTAGTTTTTACATTGCTCCGGTAGGCAGCTGAAAGACACCACAAAAGTTGTTCTACCTGCTTTCTGGGCTGAGATGGGGAACCGCTGAATTTTGGACTCGGCCGGTGACAAAATGTTCCAAAGACACCCCATGCACAACTCCACCGGGGAATGTGCCAGACAAGCGTTCTCTTGATAGTTTTTACACTACCTTGGTAGGCATCTGAAAGACACCACAAAAGTTGTTCTACCTGCTTTCTGGGCTGAGATGGGGAACCGCTGAATTTTGGAGTCGGGCGGTGACAAAATGTTCCAAACACACCCCATGCACAACTCCACTAGCGAAGGTGCCAGGGACGAGCTCTGTTGGTAGTTTTTACATTGCTCCGGTAGGCATCAAAAGGACACCACAAAAGTTGTTCTACCTGCTTTCTGGGCTGAGATGGGGAATCGCTGAATTTTGGACTCGGCCGGTGACAAAATGTTCCAAAGACACCCCATGCACAACTCCACCGGGGAAGGTGCCAGGCAGGAGTTCTCTTGGTAGTTTTTACACTACCTTGGTAGGCATTTGAAAGGCACCACAAAAGTTGTTCTACCTGCTTTCTGGGCTGAGATGGGGAACCGCTGAATTTTGGAGTCGGCTGGTGACAAAATGTTCCAAACACACCCCATGCACAACTCCACCGGGGAAGGTGCCAGACAGGAGTTCTCCTGGTAGTTTTTACATTGCTCCGGTAGGCATCTGAAAGACACCACAAAAGTTGTTCTATCTGCTTTCTGGGCTGAGATGGGGAACCGCTGAATTTTGGACTCGGCCAGTGACAAAATGTTCCAAAGACACCCCATGCACAACTCCACCGGGGAAGGTGCCAGACAGGAGTTCTCCTGGTAGATTTTACACTACCTTGGTAGGGAGCTGCAAGGCAGCACAAAAGTTGTTCTACCTGCTTTCTGGGCTGAGATGGGGAATCGCTGAATTTTGGAGTCGGCCGGTGACAAAATGTTCCAAACACACCCCCTGCACAACTCCACCGGGGAAGGTGCCAGACAGGAGTTCTCCTGGTAGTTTTTACACTACCTTGGTAGGCACCTGAAAGGCACCACAAAAGTTGTTCTACCTGCTTTCTGGGCTGAGATGGGGAATCGCTGAATTTTGGACTCGGCCGGTGACAAAATGTTCCAAACACACCCCCTGCACAACTCCACCGGGGAAGGTGCCAGACAGGAGTTCTCCTGGTAGTTTTTACATTGCTCCGGTAGGCATCTGAAAGACACCACAAAAGTTGTTCTACCTGCTTTCTGGGCTGAGATGGGGAACCGCTGAATTTTGGACTCGGCTGGTGACAAAATGTTCCAAACACACCCCCTGCACAACTCCACCGGGGAAGGTGCCAGACAGGAGTTCTCCTGTAGTTTTTCCATTGCTCCGGTAGGCATCTGAAAGACACCACAAAAGTTGTTCTACCTGCTTTCTGGGCTGAGATGGGGAACCGCTGAATTTTGGAGTCGGCCGGTGACAACATGTTCCAAACACACCCCCTGCACAACTCCACCGGGGAAGGTGCCAGACAGGAGTTCTCTTGGTAGATTTTACACTACCTTGGTAGGGAGCTGAAAGGCAGCACAAAAGTTGTTCTACCTGCTTTCTGGGCTGAGATGGGGAATCGCTGAATTTTGGACTCGGCCGGTGACAAAATGTTCCAAAGACACCCCATGCACAACTCCACCGGGGAAGGTGCCAGACAGGAGTTCTCCTGGTAGTTTTTACACTACCTTGGTAGGCACCTGAAAGGCACCACAAAAGTTGTTCTACCTGCTTTCTGGGCTGAGATGGGGAACCGCTGAATTTTGGAGTCGGCCGGTGACAAAATGTTCCAAACACACCCAATGCACAACTCCACTAGCGAAGGTGCCAGACAGGAGTTCTCCTGGTAGTTTTTACACTACCTTGGTAGGCACCTGAAAGGCACCACAAAAGTTGTTCTACCTGCTTTCTGGGCTGAGATGGGGAACCGCTGAATTTTGGACTCGGCCGGTGACAAAATGTTCCAAACACACCCCCTGCACAACTCCACCGGGGAAGGTGCCAGACAGGAGTTCTCCTGGTAGTTTTTACATTGCTCCGGTAGGCAGCTGAAAGGCACCACAAAAGTTGTTCTACCTGCTTTCTGGGCTGAGATGGGGAACCGCTGAATTTTGGACTCGGCCGGTGACAAAATGTTCCGAACACACCCCATGCACAATTCCACCGGGGAAGGTGCCAGACAGGAGTTCTCCTGGTAGTTTTTACATTGCTCCGGTAGGCAGCTGAAAGACACCACAAAAGTTGTTCTACCTGCTTTCTGGGCTGAGATGGGGAACCGCTGAATTTTGGACTCGGCCGGTGACAAAATGTTCCAAAGACACCCCATGCACAACTCCACCGGGGAATGTGCCAGACAAGCGTTCTCTTGATAGTTTTTACACTACCTTGGTAGGCATCTGAAAGACACCACAAAAGTTGTTCTACCTGCTTTCTGGGCTGAGATGGGGAACCGCTGAATTTTGGAGTCGGGCGGTGACAAAATGTTCCAAACACACCCCATGCACAACTCCACTAGCGAAGGTGCCAGGGACGAGCTCTGTTGGTAGTTTTTACATTGCTCCGGTAGGCATCAAAAGGACACCACAAAAGTTGTTCTACCTGCTTTCTGGGCTGAGATGGGGAATCGCTGAATTTTGGAGTCGGCCGGTGACAAAATGTTCCAAAGACACCCCATGCACAACTCCACCGGGGAAGGTGCCAGGCAGGAGTTCTCTTGGTAGTTTTTACACTACCTTGGTAGGCATTTGAAAGGCACCACAAAAGTTGTTCTACCTGCTTTCTGGGCTGAGATGGGGAACCGCTGAATTTTGGAGTCGGCTGGTGACAAAATGTTCCAAACACACCCCATGCACAACTCCACCGGGGAAGGTGCCAGACAGGAGTTCTCCTGGTAGTTTTTACATTGCTCCGGTAGGCATCTGAAAGACACCACAAAAGTTGTTCTATCTGCTTTCTGGGCTGAGATGGGGAACCGCTGAATTTTGGACTCGGCCAGTGACAAAATGTTCCAAAGACACCCCATGCACAACTCCACCGGGGAAGGTGCCAGACAGGAGTTCTCCTGGTAGATTTTACACTACCTTGGTAGGGAGCTGCAAGGCAGCACAAAAGTTGTTCTACCTGCTTTCTGGGCTGAGATGGGGAATCGCTGAATTTTGGAGTCGGCCGGTGACAAAATGTTCCAAACACACCCCCTGCACAACTCCACCGGGGAAGGTGCCAGACAGGAGTTCTCCTGGTAGTTTTTACACTACCTTGGTAGGCACCTGAAAGGCACCACAAAAGTTGTTCTACCTGCTTTCTGGGCTGAGATGGGGAATCGCTGAATTTTGGACTCGGCCGGTGACAAAATGTTCCAAACACACCCCCTGCACAACTCCACCGGGGAAGGTGCCAGACAGGAGTTCTCCTGGTAGTTTTTACATTGCTCCGGTAGGCATCTGAAAGACACCACAAAAGTTGTTCTACCTGCTTTCTGGGCTGAGATGGGGAACCGCTGAATTTTGGACTCGGCTGGTGACAAAATGTTCCAAACACACCCCCTGCACAACTCCACCGGGGAAGGTGCCAGACAGGAGTTCTCCTGTAGTTTTTCCATTGCTCCGGTAGGCATCTGAAAGACACCACAAAAGTTGTTCTACCTGCTTTCTGGGCTGAGATGGGGAACCGCTGAATTTTGGAGTCGGCCGGTGACAACATGTTCCAAACACACCCCCTGCACAACTCCACCGGGGAAGGTGCCAGACAGGAGTTCTCTTGGTAGATTTTACACTACCTTGGTAGGGAGCTGAAAGGCAGCACAAAAGTTGTTCTACCTGCTTTCTGGGCTGAGATGGGGAATCGCTGAATTTTGGACTCGGCCGGTGACAAAATGTTCCAAAGACACCCCATGCACAACTCCACCGGGGAAGGTGCCAGACAGGAGTTCTCCTGGTAGTTTTTACACTACCTTGGTAGGCACCTGAAAGGCACCACAAAAGTTGTTCTACCTGCTTTCTGGGCTGAGATGGGGAACCGCTGAATTTTGGAGTCGGCCGGTGACAAAATGTTCCGAACACACCCCATGCACAACTCCACTAGCGAAGGTGCCAGGGACGAGCTCTGTTGGTAGTTTTTACATTGCTCCGGTAGGCATCAAAAGGACACCACAAAAGTTGTTCTACCTGCTTTCTGGGCTGAGATGGGGAATCGCTGAATTTTGGACTCGGCCGGTGACAAAATGTTCCAAACACACCCCCTGCACAACTCCACCGGGGAAGGTGCCAGACAGGAGTTCTCCTGGTAGTTTTTACATTGCTCCGGTAGGCATCTGAAAGACACCACAAAAGTTGTTCTACCTGCTTTCTGGGCTGAGATGGGGAACCGCTGAATTTTGGACTCGGCCGGTGACAAAATGTTCCAAACACACCCCATGCACAACTCCACCGGGGAAGGTGCCAGACAGGAGTTCTCTTGGTAGTTTTTACACTACCTTGGTAGGCAGCTGAAAGGCACCACAAAAGTTGTTCTACCTGCTTTCTGGGCTGAGATGGGGAACCGCTGAATTTTGGAGTCGGCCGGTGACAAAATGTTCCAAAGACACCCCATGCACAACTCCACCGGGGAAGGTGCCAGGCAGGAGTTCTCTTGGTAGTTTTTACACTACCTTGGTAGGCAGCTGAAAGGCACCACAAAAGTTGTTCTACCTGCTTTCTGGGCTGAGATGGGGAACCGCTGAATTTTTGGACTCGGCTGGTGACAAAATATTCCGAACACACCCCATGCACAACTCCACCGGGGAAGGTGCCAGACAGGAGTTCTCCTGGTAGTTTTTACATTGCTCCGGTAGGCAGCTGAAAGACACCACAAAAGTTGTTCTACCTGCTTTCTGGGCTGAGATGGGGAACCGCTGAATTTTGGAGTCGGCCGGTGACAAAATGTTCCAAACACACCCCCTGCACAACTCCACCGGGGAAGGTGCCAGACAGGAGTTCTCTTGGTAGATTTTACACTACCTTGGTAGGCAGCTGAAAGGCACCACAAAAGTTGTTCTACCTGCTTTCTGGGCTGAGATGGGGAACCGCTGAATTTTGGAGTCGGCCGGTGACAAAATGTTCCGAACACACCCCATGCACAACTCCACTAGCGAAGGTGCCAGGGACGAGCTCTCTTGGTAGTTTTTACATTGCTCCGGTAGGCATCAAAAGGACACCACAAAAGTTGTTCTACCTGCTTTCTGGGCTGAGATGGGGAATCGCTGAATTTTGGAGTCGGCCGGTGACAAAATGTTCCAAAGACATCCCATGCACAACTCCACCGGGGAAGGTGCCAGGCAGGAGTTCTCTTGGTAGTTTTTACACTACCTTGGTAGGCATTTGAAAGGCACCACAAAAGTTGTTCTACCTGCTTTCTGGGCTGAGATGGGGAACCGCTGAATTTTGGAGTCGGCTGGTGACAAAATGTTCCAAACACACCCCATGCACAACTCCACCGGGGAAGGTGCCAGACAGGAGTTCTCCTGGTAGTTTTTACATTGCTCCGGTAGGCAGCTGAAAGACACCACAAAAGTTGTTCTACCTGCTTTCTGGGCTGAGATGAGGAACCGCTGAATTTTGGACTCGGCCGGTGACAAAATGTTCCAAACACACCCCCTGCACAACTCCACCGGGGAAGGTGCCAGACAGGAGTTCTCTTAGTAGTTTTTACACTACCTTGGTAGGCAGCTGAAAGGCACCACAAAAGTAGTTCTACCTGCTTTCTGGGCTGAGATGGGGAACCGCTGAATTTTGGAGTCGGCCGGTGACAAAATGTTCCAAAAACACCCAATGCACAACTCCACTAGCGAAGGTGCCAGACAGGAGTTCTCCTGGTAGTTTTTACACTACCTTGGTAGGCACCTGAAAGGCACCACAAAAGTTGTTCTACCTGCTTTCTGGGCTGAGATGGGGAACCGCTGAATTTTGGAGTCGGCCGGTGACAAAATGTTCCAAACACACCCCCTGCACAACTCCACCGGGGAAGGTGCCAGACAGGAGTTCTCTTGGTAGTTTTTACACTACCTTGGTAGGCATTTGAAAGACACCACAAAAGTTGTTCTACCTGCTTTCTGGGCTGAGATGGGGAACCGCTGAATTTTTGGACTCGGCTGGTGACAAAATATTCCGAACACACCCCATGCACAACTCCACCGGGGAAGGTGCCAGACAGGAGTTCTCCTGTAGTTTTTACATTGCTCCGGTAGGCATCTGAAAGACACCACAAAAGTTGTTCTACCTGCTTTCTGGGCTGAGATGGGGAACCGCTGAATTTTGGAGTCGGCCGGTGACAAAATGTTCCAAACACACCCCCTGCACAACTCCACCGGGGAAGGTGCCAGACAGGAGTTCTCTTGGTAGATTTTACACTACCTTGGTAGGCAGCTGAAAGGCACCACAAAAGTTGTTCTACCTGCTTTCTGGGCTGAGATGGGGAACAGCTGAATTTTGGACTCGGCCGGTGACAAAATGTTCCGAACACACCCCATGCACAACTCCACTAGCGAAGGTGCCAGGGACGAGCTCTGTTGGTAGTTTTTACATTGCTCCGGTAGGCATCAAAAGGACACCACAAAAGTTGTTCTACCTGCTTTCTGGGCTGAGATGGGGAATCGCTGAATTTTGGAGTCGGCCGGTGACAAAATGTTCCAAAGACATCCCATGCACAACTCCACCGGGGAAGGTGCCAGGCAGGAGTTCTCTTGGTAGTTTTTACACTACCTTGGTAGGCATTTGAAAGGCACCACAAAAGTTGTTCTACCTGCTTTCTGGGCTGAGATGGGGAATCGCTGAATTTTGGAGTCGGCTGGTGACAAAATGTTCCAAAGACACCCCATGCACAACTCCACCGGGGAAGGTGCCAGACAGGAGTTCTCCTGGTAGTTTTTACATTGCTCCGGTAGGCATCTGAAAGACACCACAAAAGTTGTTCTACCTGCTTTCTGGGCTGAGATGGGGAACCGCTGAATTTTGGACTCGGCCAGTGACAAAATGTTCCGAACACACCCCATGCACAACTCCACCGGGGAAGGTGCCAGACAGGAGTTCTCTTAGTAGTTTTTACACTACCTTGGTAGGCATTTGAAAGGCACCACAAAAGTTGTTCTACCTGCTTTCTGGGCTGAGATGGGGAACCGCTGAATTTTGGACTCGGCTGGTGACATAATGTTCCGAACACACCCCATGCACAACTCCACCGGGGAAGGTGCCAGACAGGAGTTCTCCTGGTAGTTTTTACATTGCTCCGGTAGGCAGCTGAAAGACACCACAAAAGTTGTTCTACCTGCTTTCTGGGCTGAGATGGGGAACCGCTGAATTTTGGACTCGGCCGGTGACAAAATGTTCCAAAGACACCCCATGCACAACTCCACCGGGGAATGTGCCAGACAAGCGTTCTCTTGATAGTTTTTACACTACCTTGGTAGGCATTTGAAAGACACCACAAAAGTTGTTCTACCTGCTTTCTGGGCTGAGATGGGGAACCGCTGAATTTTGGAGTCGGGCGGTGACAAAATGTTCCAAACACACCCCATGCACAACTCCACTAGCGAAGGTGCCAGGGACGAGCTCTGTTGGTAGTTTTTACATTGCTCCGGTAGGCATCAAAAGGACACCACAAAAGTTGTTCTACCTGCTTTCTGGGCTGAGATGGGGAATCGCTGAATTTTGGAGTCGGCCGGTGACAAAATGTTCCAAAGACACCCCATGCACAACTCCACCGGGGAAGGTGCCAGGCAGGAGTTCTCTTGGTAGTTTTTACACTACCTTGGTAGGCATTTGAAAGGCACCACAAAAGTTGTTCTACCTGCTTTCTGGGCTGAGATGGGGAACCGCTGAATTTTTGGACTCGGCTGGTGACAAAATATTCTGAACACACCCCATGCACAACTCCACCGGGGAAGGTGCCAGACAGGAGTTCTCCTGTAGTTTTTACATTGCTCCGGTAGGCATCTGAAAGACACCACAAAAGTTGTTCTACCTGCTTTCTGGGCTGAGATGGGGAACCGCTGAATTTTGGACTCGGCCGGTGACAAAATGTTCCAAACACACCCCCTGCACAACTCCACCGGGGAAGGTGCCAGGCAGGAGTTCTCTTGGTAGTTTTTACACTACCTTGGTAGGCATTTGAAAGACACCACAAAAGTTGTTCTACCTGCTTTCTGGGCTGAGATGGGGAACCGCTGAATTTTTGGACTCGGCTGGTGACAAAATATTCCGAACACACCCCATGCACAACTCCACCGGGGAAGGTGCCAGACAGGAGTTCTCCTGTAGTTTTTACATTGCTCCGGTAGGCATCTGAAAGACACCACAAAAGTTGTTCTACCTGCTTTCTGGGCTGAGATGGGGAACCGCTGAATTTTGGAGTCGGCCGGTGACAAAATGTTCCAAACACACCCCCTGCACAACTCCACCGGGGAAGGTGCCAGACAGGAGTTCTCTTGGTAGATTTTACACTACCTTGGTAGGCAGCTGAAAGGCACCACAAAAGTTGTTCTACCTGCTTTCTGGGCTGAGATGGGGAACAGCTGAATTTTGGACTCGGCCGGTGACAAAATGTTCCGAACACACCCCATGCACAACTCCACTAGCGAAGGTGCCAGGGACGAGCTCTGTTGGTAGTTTTTACATTGCTCCGGTAGGCATCAAAAGGACACCACAAAAGTTGTTCTACCTGCTTTCTGGGCTGAGATGGGGAATCGCTGAATTTTGGAGTCGGCCGGTGACAAAATGTTCCAAAGACATCCCATGCACAACTCCACCGGGGAAGGTGCCAGGCAGGAGTTCTCTTGGTAGTTTTTACACTACCTTGGTAGGCATTTGAAAGGCACCACAAAAGTTGTTCTACCTGCTTTCTGGGCTGAGATGGGGAATCGCTGAATTTTGGAGTCGGCTGGTGACAAAATGTTCCAAAGACACCCCATGCACAACTCCACCGGGGAAGGTGCCAGACAGGAGTTCTCCTGGTAGTTTTTACATTGCTCCGGTAGGCATCTGAAAGACACCACAAAAGTTGTTCTACCTGCTTTCTGGGCTGAGATGGGGAACCGCTGAATTTTGGACTCGGCCAGTGACAAAATGTTCCGAACACACCCCATGCACAACTCCACCGGGGAAGGTGCCAGACAGGAGTTCTCCTGGTAGTTTTTACACTACCTTGGTAGGCACCTGAAAGGCACCACAAAAGTTGTTCTACCTGCTTTCTGGGCTGAGATGGGGAACCGCTGAATTTTGGACTCGGCTGGTGACAAAATGTTCCAAACACACCCCATGCACAACTCCACCGGGGAAGGTGCCAGGCAGGAGTTCTCTTGGTAGTTTTTACACTACCTTGGTAGGCAGCTGAAAGGCACCACAAAAGTTGTTCTACCTGCTTTCTGGGCTGAGATGGGGAACCGCTGAATTTTGGACTCGGCTGGTGACATAATGTTCCGAACACACCCCATGCACAACTCCACCGGGGAAGGTGCCAGACAGGAGTTCTCCTGGTAGTTTTTACATTGCTCCGGTAGGCAGCTGAAAGACACCACAAAAGTTGTTCTACCTGCTTTCTGGGCTGAGATGGGGAACCGCTGAATTTTGGACTCGGCCGGTGACAAAATGTTCCAAAGACACCCCATGCACAACTCCACCGGGGAATGTGCCAGACAAGCGTTCTCTTGATAGTTTTTACACTACCTTGGTAGGCATTTGAAAGACACCACAAAAGTTGTTCTACCTGCTTTCTGGGCTGAGATGGGGAACCGCTGAATTTTGGAGTCGGCCGGTGACAAAATGTTCCGAACACACCCCATGCACAACTCCACTAGCGAAGGTGCCAGGGACGAGCTCTCTTGGTAGTTTTTACATTGCTCCGGTAGGCATCAAAAGGACACCACAAAAGTTGTTCTACCTGCTTTCTGGGCTGAGATGGGGAATCGCTGAATTTTGGAGTCGGCCGGTGACAAAATGTTCCAAAGACATCCCATGCACAACTCCACCGGGGAAGGTGCCAGGCAGGAGTTCTCTTGGTAGTTTTTACACTACCTTGGTAGGCATTTGAAAGGCACCACAAAAGTTGTTCTACCTGCTTTCTGGGCTGAGATGGGGAACCGCTGAATTTTGGACTCGGCCGGTGACAAAATGTTCCAAACACACCCCATGCACAACTCCACCGGGGAAGGTGCCAGGCAGGAGTTCTCTTGGTAGTTTTTACACTACCTTGGTAGGCATTTGAAAGGCACCACAAAAGTTGTTCTACCTGCTTTCTGGGCTGAGATGGGGAATCGCTGAATTTTTGGACTCGGCTGGTGACAAAATATTCTGAACACACCCCATGCACAACTCCACCGGGGAAGGTGCCAGACAGGAGTTCTCCTGTAGTTTTTACATTGCTCCGGTAGGCATCTGAAAGACACCACAAAAGTTGTTCTACCTGCTTTCTGGGCTGAGATGGGGAACCGCTGAATTTTGGACTCGGCCAGTGACAAAATGTTCCGAACACACCCCATGCACAACTCCACCGGGGAAGGTGCCAGACAGGAGTTCTCCTGGTAGTTTTTACACTACCTTGGTAGGCACCTGAAAGGCACCACAAAAGTTGTTCTACCTGCTTTCTGGGCTGAGATGGGGAACCGCTGAATTTTGGACTCGGCTGGTGACAAAATGTTCCAAACACACCCCATGCACAACTCCACCGGGGAAGGTGCCAGGCAGGAGTTCTCTTGGTAGTTTTTACACTACCTTGGTAGGCAGCTGAAAGGCACCACAAAAGTTGTTCTACCTGCTTTCTGGGCTGAGATGGGGAACCGCTGAATTTTGGACTCGGCTGGTGACATAATGTTCCGAACACACCCCATGCACAACTCCACCGGGGAAGGTGCCAGACAGGAGTTCTCCTGGTAGTTTTTACATTGCTCCGGTAGGCAGCTGAAAGACACCACAAAAGTTGTTCTACCTGCTTTCTGGGCTGAGATGGGGAACCGCTGAATTTTGGACTCGGCCGGTGACAAAATGTTCCAAAGACACCCCCATGCACAACTCCACCGGGGAATGTGCCAGACAAGCGTTCTCTTGATAGTTTTTACACTACCTTGGTAGGCATTTGAAAGACACCACAAAAGTTGTTCTACCTGCTTTCTGGGCTGAGATGGGGAACCGCTGAATTTTGGAGTCGGGCGGTGACAAAATGTTCCAAACACACCCCATGCACAACTCCACTAGCGAAGGTGCCAGGGACGAGCTCTGTTGGTAGTTTTTACATTGCTCCGGTAGGCATCAAAAGGACACCACAAAAGTTGTTCTACCTGCTTTCTGGGCTGAGATGGGGAATCGCTGAATTTTGGAGTCGGCCGGTGACAAAATGTTCCAAAGACACCCCATGCACAACTCCACCGGGGAAGGTGCCAGGCAGGAGTTCTCTTGGTAGTTTTTACACTACCTTGGTAGGCATTTGAAAGGCACCACAAAAGTTGTTCTACCTGCTTTCTGGGCTGAGATGGGGAACCGCTGAATTTTGGACTCGGCCGGTGACAAAATGTTCCAAACACACCCCATGCACAACTCCACCGGGGAAGGTGCCAGGCAGGAGTTCTCTTGGTAGTTTTTACACTACCTTGGTAGGCATCTGAAAGGCACCACAAAAGTTGTTCTACCTGCTTTCTGGGCTGAGATGGGGAACCGCTGAATTTTGGACTCGGCCGGTGACAAAATGTTCCAAACACACCCCCTGCACAACTCCACCACGGAAGGTGCCAGACAGGAGTTCTCCTGGTAGTTTTTACATTGCTCCGGTAGGCAGCTGAAAGGCACCACAAAAGTTGTTCTACCTGCTTTCTGGGCTGAGATGGGGAACCGCTGAATTTTGGACTCGGCCGGTGACAAAATGTTCCAAAGACACCCCATGCACAACTCCACCGGGGAATGTGCCAGACAAGCGTTCTCTTGATAGTTTTTACACTACCTTGGTAGGCATCTGAAAGACACCACAAAAGTTGTTCTACCTGCTTTCTGGGCTGAGATGGGGAACCGCTGAATTTTGGAGTCGGGCGGTGACAAAATGTTCCAAACACACCCCATGCACAACTCCACTAGCGAAGGTGCCAGGGACGAGCTCTGTTGGTAGTTTTTACATTGCTCCGGTAGGCATCAAAAGGACACCACAAAAGTTGTTCTACCTGCTTTCTGGGCTGAGATGGGGAATCGCTGAATTTTGGACTCGGCCGGTGACAAAATGTTCCAAAGACACCCCATGCACAACTCCACCGGGGAAGGTGCCAGGCAGGAGTTCTCTTGGTAGTTTTTACACTACCTTGGTAGGCATTTGAAAGGCACCACAAAAGTTGTTCTACCTGCTTTCTGGGCTGAGATGGGGAACCGCTGAATTTTGGAGTCGGCTGGTGACAAAATGTTCCAAACACACCCCATGCACAACTCCACCGGGGAAGGTGCCAGACAGGAGTTCTCCTGGTAGTTTTTACATTGCTCCGGTAGGCATCTGAAAGACACCACAAAAGTTGTTCTATCTGCTTTCTGGGCTGAGATGGGGAACCGCTGAATTTTGGACTCGGCCAGTGACAAAATGTTCCAAAGACACCCCATGCACAACTCCACCGGGGAAGGTGCCAGACAGGAGTTCTCCTGGTAGATTTTACACTACCTTGGTAGGGAGCTGCAAGGCAGCACAAAAGTTGTTCTACCTGCTTTCTGGGCTGAGATGGGGAATCGCTGAATTTTGGAGTCGGCCGGTGACAAAATGTTCCAAACACACCCCCTGCACAACTCCACCGGGGAAGGTGCCAGACAGGAGTTCTCCTGGTAGTTTTTACACTACCTTGGTAGGCATCTGAAAGGCACCACAAAAGTTGTTCTACCTGCTTTCTGGGCTGAGATGGGGAATCGCTGAATTTTGGAGTCGGCCGGTGACAAAATGTTCCAAAGACACCCCATGCACAACTCCACCGGGGAAGGTGCCAGACAGGAGTTCTCTTGGTAGATTTTACACTACCTTGGTAGGCATCTGAAAGGCAGCACAAAAGTTTTTCTACCTGCTTTCTGGGCTGAGATGGGGAAACGCTGAATTTTGGACTCGGCTGGTGACAAAATGTTCCAAAGACACCCCCTGCACAACTCCACCGGGGAAGGTGCCAGACAGGAGTTCTCCTGGTAGTTTTTACACTACCTTGGTAGGCACCTGAAAGGCACCACAAAAGTTGTTCTACCTGCTTTCTGGGCTGAGATGGGGAATCGCTGAATTTTGGACTCGGCCGGTGACAAAATGTTCCAAACACACCCCATGCACAACTCCACCGGGGAAGGTGCCAGACAGGAGTTCTCCTGGTAGTTTTTACATTGCTCCGGTAGGCATCTGAAAGACACCACAAAAGTTGTTCTACCTGCTTTCTGGGCTGAGATGGGGAACCGCTGAATTTTGGAGTCGGCCGGTGACAAAATGTTCCAAACACACCCCATGCACAACTCCACCGGGGAAGGTGCCAGACAGGAGTTCTCTTGGTAGTTTTTACACTACCTTGGTAGGCAGCTGAAAGGCACCACAAAAGTTGTTCTACCTGCTTTCTGGGCTGAGATGGGGAACCGCTGAATTTTGGAGTCGGCCGGTGACAAAATGTTCCAAACACACCCCATGCACAACTCCACCGGGGAAGGTGCCAGGCAGGAGTTCTCTTGGTAGTTTTTACACTACCTTGGTAGGCATCTGAAAGGCACCACAAAAGTTGTTCTACCTGCTTTCTGGGCTGAGATGGGGAATCGCTGAATTTTGGACTCGGCCGGTGACAAAATGTTCCAAACACACCCCCTGCACAACTCCACCGGGGAAGGTGCCAGACAGGAGTTCTCCTGGTAGTTTTTACATTGCTCCGGTAGGCATCTGAAAGACACCACAAAAGTTGTTCTACCTGCTTTCTGGGCTGAGATGGGGAAACGCTGAATTTTGGACTCGGCCGGTGACAAAATGTTCCAAACACACCCCATGCACAACTCCACCGGGGAAGGTGCCAGACAGGAGTTCTCCTGTAGTTTTTCCATTGCTCCGGTAGGCATCTGAAAGACACCACAAAAGTTGTTCTACCTGCTTTCTGGGCTGAGATGGGGAACCGCTGAATTTTGGAGTCGGCCGGTGACAACATGTTCCAAACACACCCCCTGCACAACTCCACCGGGGAAGGTGCCAGACAGGAGTTCTCTTGGTAGATTTTACACTACCTTGGTAGGGAGCTGAAAGGCAGCACAAAAGTTGTTCTACCTGCTTTCTGGGCTGAGATGGGGAATCGCTGAATTTTGGACTCGGCCGGTGACAAAATGTTCCAAAGACACCCCATGCACAACTCCACCGGGGAAGGTGCCAGACAGGAGTTCTCCTGGTAGTTTTTACACTACCTTGGTAGGCACCTGAAAGGCACCACAAAAGTTGTTCTACCTGCTTTCTGGGCTGAGATGGGGAACCGCTGAATTTTGGAGTCGGCCGGTGACAAAATGTTCCGAACACACCCCATGCACAACTCCACTAGCGAAGGTGCCAGGGACGAGCTCTGTTGGTAGTTTTTACATTGCTCCAGTAGGCATCAAAAGGACACCACAAAAGTTGTTCTACCTGCTTTCTGGGCTGAGATGGGGAATCGCTGAATTTTGGACTCGGCCGGTGACAAAATGTTCCAAAGACACCCCATGCACAACTCCACCGGGGAAGGTGCCAGGCAGGAGTTCTCTTGGTAGTTTTTACACTACCTTGGTAGGCATTTGAAAGGCAGCACAAAAGTTGTTCTACCTGCTTTCTGGGCTGAGATGGGGAATCGCTGAATTTTGGACTCGGCCGGTGACAAAATGTTCCAAACACACCCCCTGCACAACTCCACCGGGGAAGGTGCCAGACAGGAGTTCTCCTGGTAGTTTTTACACTACCTTGGTAGGCACCTGAAAGGCACCACAAAAGTTGTTCTACCTGCTTTCTGGGCTGAGATGGGGAACAGCTGAATTTTGGAGTCGGCTGGTGACAAAATGTTCCAAACACACCCCCTGCACAACTCCACCGGGGAAGGTGCCAGACAGGAGTTCTCCTGGTAGTTTTTACATTGCTCCGGTAGGCATCTGAAAGACACCACAAAAGTTGTTCTACCTGCTTTCTGGGCTGAGATGGGGAACCGCTGAATTTTGGACTCGGCCGGTGACAAAATGTTCCAAACACACCCCATGCACAACTCCACCGGGGAAGGTGCCAGACAGGAGTTCTCTTGGTAGTTTTTACACTACCTTGGTAGGCAGCTGAAAGGCACCACAAAAGTTGTTCTACCTGCTTTCTGGGCTGAGATGGGGAATCGCTGAATTTTGGACTCGGCCGGTGACAAAATGTTCCAAACACACCCCATGCACAACTCCACCGGGGAAGGTGCCAGGCAGGAGTTCTCTTGGTAGTTTTTACACTACCTTGGTAGGCAGCTGAAAGGCACCACAAAAGTTGTTCTACCTGCTTTCTGGGCTGAGATGGGGAACCGCTGAATTTTTGGACTCGGCTGGTGACAAAATATTCCGAACACACCCCATGCACAACTCCACCGGGGAAGGTGCCAGACAGGAGTTCTCCTGGTAGTTTTTACATTGCTCCGGTAGGCATCTGAAAGACACCACAAAAGTTGTTCTACCTGCTTTCTGGGCTGAGATGGGGAACCGCTGAATTTTGGAGTCGGCCGGTGACAAAATGTTCCAAACACACCCCCTGCACAACTCCACCGGGGAAGGTGCCAGACAGGAGTTCTCTTGGTAGATTTTACACTACCTTGGTAGGCAGCTGAAAGGCAGCACAAAAGTTGTTCTACCTGCTTTCTGGGCTGAGATGGGGAACCGCTGAATTTTGGAGTCGGCCGGTGACAAAATGTTCCGAACACACCCCATGCACAACTCCACTAGCGAAGGTGCCAGGGACGAGCTCTCTTGGTAGTTTTTACATTGCTCCGGTAGGCATCAAAAGGACACCACAAAAGTTGTTCTACCTGCTTTCTGGGCTGAGATGGGGAATCGCTGAATTTTGGAGTCGGCCGGTGACAAAATGTTCCAAAGACATCCCATGCACAACTCCACCGGGGAAGGTGCCAGGCAGGAGTTCTCTTGGTAGTTTTTACACTACCTTGGTAGGCATTTGAAAGGCACCACAAAAGTTGTTCTACCTGCTTTCTGGGCTGAGATGGGGAACCGCTGAATTTTGGAGTCGGCCGGTGACAAAATGTTCCAAACACACCCCCTGCACAACTCCACCGGGGAAGGTGCCAGACAGGAGTTCTCCTGGTAGTTTTTACATTGCTCCGGTAGGCAGCTGAAAGACACCACAAAAGTTGTTCTACCTGCTTTCTGGGCTGAGATGAGGAACCGCTGAATTTTGGACTCGGCCGGTGACAAAATGTTCCAAACACACCCCCTGCACAACTCCACCGGGGAAGGTGCCAGACAGGAGTTCTCTTAGTAGTTTTTACACTACCTTGGTAGGCACCTGAAAGGCACCACAAAAGTAGTTCTACCTGCTTTCTGGGCTGAGATGGGGAACCGCTGAATTTTGGAGTCGGCCGGTGACAAAATGTTCCAAACACACCCAATGCACAACTCCACTAGCGAAGGTGCCAGACAGGAGTTCTCCTGGTAGTTTTTACACTACCTTGGTAGGCACCTGAAAGGCACCACAAAAGTTGTTCTACCTGCTTTCTGGGCTGAGATGGGGAACCGCTGAATTTTGGAGTCGGCCGGTGACAAAATGTTCCAAACACACCCCCTGCACAACTCCACCGGGGAAGGTGCCAGACAGGAGTTCTCTTGGTAGTTTTTACACTACCTTGGTAGGCATTTGAAAGGCACCACAAAAGTTGTTCTACCTGCTTTCTGGGCTGAGATGGGGAACCGCTGAATTTTTGGACTCGGCTGGTGACAAAATATTCCGAACACACCCCATGCACAACTCCACCGGGGAAGGTGCCAGACAGGAGTTCTCCTGTAGTTTTTACATTGCTCCGGTAGGCATCTGAAAGACACCACAAAAGTTGTTCTACCTGCTTTCTGGGCTGAGATGGGGAACCGCTGAATTTTGGAGTCGGGCGGTGACAAAATGTTCCAAACACACCCCCTGCACAACTCCACCGGGGAAGGTGCCAGACAGGAGTTCTCTTGGTAGATTTTACACTACCTTGGTAGGCAGCTGAAAGGCACCACAAAAGTTGTTCTACCTGCTTTCTGGGCTGAGATGGGGAACAGCTGAATTTTGGACTCGGCCGGTGACAAAATGTTCCGAACACACCCCATGCACAACTCCACTAGCGAAGGTGCCAGGGACGAGCTCTGTTGGTAGTTTTTACATTGCTCCGGTAGGCATCAAAAGGACACCACAAAAGTTGTTCTACCTGCTTTCTGGGCTGAGATGGGGAATCGCTGAATTTTGGAGTCGGCCGGTGACAAAATGTTCCAAAGACATCCCATGCACAACTCCACCGGGGAAGGTGCCAGGCAGGAGTTCTCTTGGTAGTTTTTACACTACCTTGGTAGGCATTTGAAAGGCACCACAAAAGTTGTTCTACCTGCTTTCTGGGCTGAGATGGGGAATCGCTGAATTTTGGAGTCGGCTGGTGACAAAATGTTCCAAAGACACCCCATGCACAACTACACCGGGGAAGGTGCCAGACAGGAGTTCTCCTGGTAGTTTTTTACATTGCTCCGGTAGGCATCTGAAAGACACCACAAAAGTTGTTCTACCTGCTTTCTGGGCTGAGATGGGGAACCGCTGAATTTTGGACTCGGCCAGTGACAAAATGTTCCGAACACACCCCATGCACAACTCCACCGGGGAAGGTGCCAGACAGGAGTTCTCCTGGTAGTTTTTACACTACCTTGGTAGGCACCTGAAAGGCACCACAAAAGTTGTTCTACCTGCTTTCTGGGCTGAGATGGGGAACCGCTGAATTTTGGACTCGGCTGGTGACAAAATGTTCCAAACACACCCCATGCACAACTCCACCGGGGAAGGTGCCAGGCAGGAGTTCTCTTGGTAGTTTTTACACTACCTTGGTAGGCAGCTGAAAGGCACCACAAAAGTTGTTCTACCTGCTTTCTGGGCTGAGATGGGGAACCGCTGAATTTTGGACTCGGCTGGTGACATAATGTTCCGAACACACCCCATGCACAACTCCACCGGGGAAGGTGCCAGACAGGAGTTCTCCTGGTAGTTTTTACATTGCTCCGGTAGGCAGCTGAAAGACACCACAAAAGTTGTTCTACCTGCTTTCTGGGCTGAGATGGGGAACCGCTGAATTTTGGACTCGGCCGGTGACAAAATGTTCCAAAGACACCCCATGCACAACTCCACCGGGGAATGTGCCAGACAAGCGTTCTCTTGATAGTTTTTACACTACCTTGGTAGGCATTTGAAAGACACCACAAAAGTTGTTCTACCTGCTTTCTGGGCTGAGATGGGGAACCGCTGAATTTTGGAGTCGGCCGGTGACAAAATGTTCCAAACACACCCCATGCACAACTCCACTAGCGAAGGTGCCAGGGACGAGCTCTGTTGGTAGTTTTTACATTGCTCCGGTAGGCATCAAAAGGACACCAAAAAAGTTGTTCTACCTGCTTTCTGGGCTGAGATGGGGAATCGCTGAATTTTGGAGTCGGCCGGTGACAAAATGTTCCAAAGACACCCCATGCACAACTCCACCGGGGAAGGTGCCAGGCAGGAGTTCTCTTGGTAGTTTTTACACTACCTTGGTAGGCATTTGAAAGGCACCACAAAAGTTGTTCTACCTGCTTTCTGGGCTGAGATGGGGAACCGCTGAATTTTGGACTCGGCCGGTGACAAAATGTTCCAAACACACCCCCTGCACAACTCCACCGGGGAAGGTGCCAGGCAGGAGTTCTCTTGGTAGTTTTTACACTACCTTGGTAGGCATTTGAAAGGCACCACAAAAGTTGTTCTACCTGCTTTCTGGGCTGAGATGGGGAACCGCTGAATTTTTGGACTCGGCTGGTGACAAAATATTCCGAACACACCCCATGCACAACTCCACCGGGGAAGGTGCCAGACAGGAGTTCTCCTGTAGTTTTTACATTGCTCCGGTAGGCATCTGAAAGACACCACAAAAGTTGTTCTACCTGCTTTCTGGGCTGAGATGGGGAACCGCTGAATTTTGGACTCGGCCAGTGACAAAATGTTCCAAACACACCCCATGCACAACTCCACTAGCGAAGGTGCCAGACAGGAGTTCTCCTGGTAGTTTTTACACTACCTTGGTAGGCAGCTGAAAGGCACCGCAAAAGTTGTTCTACCTGCTTTCTGGGCTGAGATGGGGATCAGCTGAATTTTGGACTCGGCTGGTAACAAAATGTTCCAAACACACCCCATGCACACCTCCACCGGGGAAGGTGCCAGGCAGGAGTTCTCTTGGTAGTTTTTACACTACCTTGGTAGGCAGCTGAAAGGCACCACAAAAGTTGTTCTACCTGCTTTCTGGGCTGAGATGGGGAACCGCTGAATTTTGGAGTCGGGCGGTGACAAAATGTTCCAAACACACCCCATGCACAACTCCACTAGCGAAGGTGCCAGGGACGAGCTCTGTTGGTAGTTTTTACATTGCTCCGGTAGGCATCAAAAGGACACCACAAAAGTTGTTCTACCTGCTTTCTGGGCTGAGATGGGGAATCGCTGAATTTTGGACTCGGCCGGTGACAAAATGTTCCAAAGACACCCCATGCACAACTCCACCGGGGAAGGTGCCAGGCAGGAGTTCTCTTGGTAGTTTTTACACTACCTTGGTAGGCATTTGAAAGGCACCACAAAAGTTGTTCTACCTGCTTTCTGGGCTGAGATGGGGAACCGCTGAATTTTGGACTCGGCCGGTGACAAAATGTTCCAAAGACACCCCATGCACAACTCCACCGGGGAAGGTGCCAGGCAGGAGTTCTCTTGGTAGTTTTTACACTACCTTGGTAGGCATTTGAAAGGCACCACAAAAGTTGTTCTACCTGCTTTCTGGGCTGAGATGGGGAACCGCTGAATTTTTGGACTCGGCTGGTGACAAAATATTCCGAACACACCCCATGCACAACTCCACCGGGGAAGGTGCCAGACAGGAGTTCTCCTGTAGTTTTTACATTGCTCCGGTAGGCATCTGAAAGACACCACAAAAGTTGTTCTACCTGCTTTCTGGGCTGAGATGGGGAAACGCTGAATTTTGGACTCGGCCGGTGACAAAATGTTCCAAACACACCCCATGCACAACTCCACCGGGGAAGGTGCCAGACAGGAGTTCTCCTGGTAGTTTTTACATTGCTCCGGTAGGCATCTGAAAGACACCACAAAAGTTGTTCTACCTGCTTTCTGGGCTGAGATGGGGAACCGCTGAATTTTGGACTCGGCCAGTGACAAAATGTTCCAAAGACACCCCATGCACAACTCCACCGGGGAAGGTGCCAGACAGGAGTTCTCTTAGTAGTTTTTACACTACCTTGGTAGGCACCTGAAAGGCACCACAAAAGTTGTTCTACCTGCTTTCTGGGCTGAGATGGGGAACCGCTGAATTTTGGACTCGGCCGGTGACAAAATGTTCCAAACACACCCCATGCACAACTCCACCGGGGAAGGTGCCAGGCAGGAGTTCTCTTGGTAGTTTTTACACTACCTTGGTAGGCAGCTGAAAGGCACCACAAAAGTTGTTCTACCTGCTTTCTGGGCTGAGATGGGGAACCGCTGAATTTTGGACTCGGCTGGTGACAAAATGTTCCAAACACACCCCATGCACAACTCCACCGGGGAAGGTGCCAGACAGGAGTTCTCCTGGTAGTTTTTACATTGCTCCGGTAGGCAGCTGAAAGACACCACAAAAGTTGTTCTACCTGCTTTCTGGGCTGAGATGGGGAATCGCTGAATTTTGGACTCGGCCGGTGACAAAATGTTCCAAAGACACCCCATGCACAACTCCACCGGGGAATGTGCCAGACAAGCGTTCTCTTGATAGTTTTTTACACTACCATGGTAGGCATCTGAAAGACACCACAAAAGTTGTTCTACCTGCTTTCTGGGCTGAGATGGGGAACCGCTGAATTTTGGAGTCGGCTGGTGACAAAATGTTCCAAACACACCCCATGCACAACTCCACTAGCGAAGGTGCCAGGGACGAGCTCTGTTGGTAGTTTTTACATTGCTCCGGTAGGCATCAAAAGGACACCACAAAAGTTGTTCTACCTGCTTTCTGGGCTGAGATGGGGAATCGCTGAATTTTGGACTCGGCCGGTGACAAAATGTTCCAAAGACACCCCATGCACAACTCCACCGGGGAAGGTGCCAGGCAGGAGTTCTCTTGGTAGTTTTTACACTACCTTGGTAGGCATTTGAAAGGCACCGCAAAAGTTGTTCTACCTGCTTTCTGGGCTGAGATGGGGATCAGCTGAATTTTGGACTCGGCTGGTAACAAAATGTTCCAAACACACCCCATGCACACCTCCACCGGGGAAGGTGCCAGGCAGGAGTTCTCTTGGTAGTTTTTACACTACCTTGGTAGGCAGCTGAAAGGCACCACAAAAGTTGTTCTACCTGCTTTCTGGGCTGAGATGGGGAACCGCTGAATTTTGGAGTCGGGCGGTGACAAAATGTTCCAAACACACCCCATGCACAACTCCACTAGCGAAGGTGCCAGGGACGAGCTCTGTTGGTAGTTTTTACATTGCTCCAGTAGGCATCAAAAGGACACCAAAAAAGTTGTTCTACCTGCTTTCTGGGCTGAGATGGGGAATCGCTGAATTTTGGACTCGGCCGGTGACAAAATGTTCCAAAGACACCCCATGCACAACTCCACCGGGGAAGGTGCCAGGCAGGAGTTCTCTTGGTAGTTTTTACACTACCTTGGTAGGCATTTGAAAGGCACCACAAAAGTTGTTCTACCTGCTTTCTGGGCTGAGATGGGGAACCGCTGAATTTTGGACTCGGCCGGTGACAAAATGTTCCAAAGACACCCCATGCACAACTCCACCGGGGAAGGTGCCAGGCAGGAGTTCTCTTGGTAGTTTTTACACTACCTTGGTAGGCATTTGAAAGGCACCACAAAAGTTGTTCTACCTGCTTTCTGGGCTGAGATGGGGAACCGCTGAATTTTTGGACTCGGCTGGTGACAAAATATTCCGAACACACCCCATGCACAACTCCACCGGGGAAGGTGCCAGACAGGAGTTCTCTTGGTAGTTTTTACATTGCTCCGGTAGGCATCTGAAAGACACCACAAAAGTTGTTCTACCTGCTTTCTGGGCTGAGATGGGGAAACGCTGAATTTTGGACTCGGCCGGTGACAAAATGTTCCAAAGACACCCCATGCACAACTCCACCGGGGAAGGTGCCAGACAGGAGTTCTCCTGGTAGTTTTTACATTGCTCCGGTAGGCATCTGAAAGACACCACAAAAGTTGTTCTACCTGCTTTCTGGGCTGAGATGGGGAACCGCTGAATTTTGGACTCGGCCAGTGACAAAATGTTCCAAAGACACCCCATGCACAACTCCACCGGGGAAGGTGCCAGACAGGAGTTCTCTTAGTAGTTTTTTACACTACCTTGGTAGGCACCTGAAAGGCACCACAAAAGTTGTTCTACCTGCTTTCTGGGCTGAGATGGGGAACCGCTGAATTTTGGACTCGGCCGGTGACAAAATGTTCCAAACACACCCCATGCACAACTCCACCGGGGAAGGTGCCAGGCAGGAGTTCTCTTGGTAGTTTTTACACTACCTTGGTAGGCAGCTGAAAGGCACCACAAAAGTTGTTCTACCTGCTTTCTGGGCTGAGATGGGGAACCGCTGAATTTTGGACTCGGCTGGTGACAAAATGTTCCAAACACACCCCATGCACAACTCCACCGGGGAAGGTGCCAGACAGGAGTTCTCCTGGTAGTTTTTACATTGCTCCGGTAGGCAGCTGAAAGACACCACAAAAGTTGTTCTACCTGCTTTCTGGGCTGAGATGGGGAATCGCTGAATTTTGGACTCGGCCGGTGACAAAATGTTCCAAAGACACCCCATGCACAACTCCACCGGGGAATGTGCCAGACAAGCGTTCTCTTGATAGTTTTTACACTACCTTGGTAGGCATCTGAAAGACACCACAAAAGTTGTTCTACCTGCTTTCTGGGCTGAGATGGGGAACCGCTGAATTTTGGAGTCGGCCGGTGACAAAATGTTCCAAACACACCCCCTGCACAACTCCACCGGGGAAGGTGCCAGGCAGGAGTTCTCTTAGTAGTTTTTACACTACCTTGGTAGGCACCTGAAAGACACCACAAAAGTTGTTCTACCTGCTTTCTGGGCTGAGATGGGGAACCGCTGAATTTTGGACTCGGCTGGTGACAAAATGTTCCAAACACACCCCCTGCACAACTCCACCGGGGAAGGTGCCAGACAGGAGTTCTCCTGGTAGTTTTTACATTGCTCTGGTAGGCATCTGAAAGACACCACAAAAGTTGTTCTACCTGCTTTCTGGGCTGAGATGGGGAACCGCTGAATTTTGGAGTCGGCTGGTGACAAAATGTTCCAAAGACACCCCATGCACAACTCCACCGGGGAAGGTGCCAGACAAGAGTTCTCTTGAGAGTTTTTACACTACCTTGGTAGGCATCTGAAAGACACCACAAAAGTTGTTCTACCTGCTTTCTGGGCTGAGATGGGGAACCGCTGAATTTTGGAGTCGGCTGGTGACAAAATGTTCCAAACACACCCCCTGCACAACTCCACCGGGGAAGGTGCCGCACAGGAGTTCTCCTGGTAGTTTTTACATTGCTCTGGTAGGCATCTGAAAGACACCACAAAAGTTGTTCTACCTGCTTTCTGGGCTGAGATGGGGAACCGCTGAATTTTGGACTCGGCCGGTGACAAAATGTTCCAAACACACCCCCTGCACAACTCCACCGGGGAAGGTGCCAGACAGGAGTTCTCTTAGTAGTTTTTACACTACCTTGGTAGGCAGCTGAAAGACACAACAAAAGTTGTTCTACCTGCTTTCTGGGCTGAGATGGGGAAACGCTGAATTTTGGACTCGGCTGGTGACAAAATGTTCCGAACACACCCCATGCACAACTCCACCGGGGAAGGTGCCAGACAGGAGTTCTCCTGGTAGTTTTTACATTGCTCCGGTAGGCATCTGAAAGACACCACAAAAGTTGTTCTACCTGCTTTCTGGGCTGAGATGGGGAATCGCTGAATTTTGGACTCGGCCGGTGACAAAATGTTCCAAAGACACCCCCTGCACAACTCCACCGGGGAATGTGCCAGACAAGCGTTCTCTTGATAGTTTTTACACTACCTTGGTAGGCATCTGAAAGACACCACAAAAGTTGTTCTACCTGCTTTCTGGGCTGAGATGGGGAACCGCTGAATTTTGGAGTCGGGCGGTGACAAAATGTTCCAAACACACCCCATGCACAACTCCACTAGCGAAGGTGCCAGGGACGAGCTCTGTTGGTAGTTTTTACATTGCTCCGGTAGGCATCAAAAGGACACCAAAAAAGTTGTTCTACCTGCTTTCTGGGCTGAGATGGGGAATCGCTGAATTTTGGACTCGGCCGGTGACAAAATGTTCCAAAGACACCCCGTGCACAACTCCACCGGGGAAGGTGCCAGGCAGGAGTTCTCTTGGTAGTTTTTACACTACCTTGGTAGGCATTTGAAAGGCACCACAAAAGTTGTTCTACCTGCTTTCTGGGCTGAGATGGGGAACCGCTGAATTTTGGACTCGGCCGGTGACAAAATGTTCCAAACACACCCCCTGCACAACTCCACCGGGGAAGGTGCCAGGCAGGAGTTCTCTTGGTAGTTTTTACACTACCTTGGTAGGCATTTGAAAGGCACCACAAAAGTTGTTCTACCTGCTTTCTGGGCTGAGATGGGGAACCGCTGAATTTTTGGACTCGGCTGGTGACAAAATATTCCGAACACACCCCATGCACAACTCCACCGGGGAAGGTGCCAGACAGGAGTTCTCCTGTAGTTTTTACATTGCTCCGGTAGGCATCTGAAAGACACCACAAAAGTTGTTCTACCTGCTTTCTGGGCTGAGATGGGGAAACGCTGAATTTTGGAGTCGGCCGGTGACAAAATGTTCCAAACACACCCCATGCACAACTCCACCGGGGAAGGTGCCAGACAGGAGTTCTCTTAATAGTTTTTACACTACCTTGGTAGGCACCTGAAAGGCACCACAAAAGTTGTTCTACCTGCTTTCTGGGCTGAGATGGGGAACCGCTGAATTTTGGACTCGGCCGGTGACAAAATGTTCCGAACACACCCCATGCACAACTCCACTAGCGAAGGTGCCAGGGACGAGCTCTGTTGGTAGTTTTTACATTGGTCCGGTAGGCATCAAAAGGACACCACAAAAGTTGTTCTACCTGCTTTCTGGGCTGAGATGGGGAATCGCTGAATTTTGGAGTCGGCCGGTGACAAAATGTTCCAAAGACACCCCATGCACAACTCCACCGAGGAAGGTGCCAGGCAGGAGTTCTCTTGGTAGTTTTTACACTACCTTGGTAGGCATTTGAAAGGCACCACAAAAGTTGTTCTACCTGCTTTCTGGGCTGAGATGGGGAATCGCTGAATTTTGGAGTCGGCTGGTGACAAAATGTTCCAAACACACCCCATGCACAACTCCACCGGGGAAGGTGCCAGACAGGAGTTCTCCTGGTAGTTTTTACATTGCTCCGGTAGGCATCTGAAAGACACCACAAAAGTTGTTCTACCTGCTTTCTGGGCTGAGATGGGGAACCGCTGAATTTTGGACTCGGCCAGTGACAAAATGTTCCAAAGACACCCCATGCACTACTATACCGGGGAAGGTGCCAGACAGGAGTTCTCTTAGTAGTTTTTACACTACCTTGGTAGGCACCTGAAAGGCACCACAAAAGTTGTTCTACCTGCTTTCTGGGCTGAGATGGGGAACCGCTGAATTTTGGACTCGGCCGGTGACAAAATGTTCCAAACACACCCCATGCACAACTCCACCGGGGAAGATGCCAGGCAGGAGTTCTCTTGGTAGTTTTTACACTACCTTGGTAGGCAGCTGAAAGGCACCACAAAAGTTGTTCTACCTGCTTTCTGGGCTGAGATGGGGAACCGCTGAATTTTGGACTCGGCTGGTGACAAAATGTTCCGAACACACCCCATGCACAACTCCACCGGGGAAGGTGCCAGACAGGAGTTCTCCTGGTAGTTTTTACATTGCTCCGGTAGGCAGCTGAAAGACACCACAAAAGTTGTTCTACCTGCTTTCTGGGCTGAGATGGGGAATCGCTGAATTTTGGACTCGGCCGGTGACAAAATGTTCCAAAGACACCCCATGCACAACTCCACCGGGGAATGTGCCAGACAAGCGTTCTCTTGATAGTTTTTACACTACCTTGGTAGGCATCTGAAAGACACCACAAAAGTTGTTCTACCTGCTTTCTGGGCTGAGATGGGGAACCGCTGAATTTTGGAGTCGGGCGGTGACAAAATGTTCCAAACACACCCCATGCACAACTCCACTAGCGAAGGTGCCAGGGACGAGCTCTGTTGGTAGTTTTTACATTGCTCCGGTAGGCATCAAAAGGACACCACAAAAGTTGTTCTACCTGCTTTCTGGGCTGAGATGGGGAATCGCTGAATTTTGGACTCGGCCGGTGACAAAATGTTCCAAAGACACCCCATGCACAACTCCACCGGGGAAGGTGCCAGGCAGGAGTTCTCTTGGTAGTTTTTACACTACCTTGGTAGGCAGCTGAAAGACACCACAAAAGTTGTTCTACCTGCTTTCTGGGCTGAGATGGGGAACCGCTGAATTTTTGGACTCGGCTGGTGACAAAATGTTCCGAACACACCCCATGCACAACTCCACCGGGGAAGGTGCCAGACAGGAGTTCTCCTGGTAGTTTTTACATTGCTCCGGTAGGCAGCTGAAAGACACCACAAAAGTTGTTCTACCTGCTTTCTGGGCTGAGATGGGGAACCGCTGAATTTTGGACTCGGCCGGTGACAAAATGTTCCAAACACACCCCATGCACAACTCCACCGGGGAAGGTGCCAGACAGGAGTTCTCCTGGTAGTTTTTAAATTGCTCCGGTAGGCATCTGAAAGACACCACAAAAGTTGTTCTACCTGCTTTCTGGGCTGAGATGGGGAACCGCTGAATTTTGGACTCGGCCAGTGACAAAATGTTCCAAAGACACCCCAGTCACAACTCCACCGGGGAAGGTGCCAGACAGGAGTTCTCTTAGTAGTTTTTACACTACCTTGGTAGGCAGCTGAAAGGCACCACAAAAGTTGTTCTACCTGCTTTCTGGGCTGAGATGGGGAACCGCTGAATTTTGGACTCGGCCGGTGACAAAATGTTCCAAACACACCCCATGCACAACTCCATCGGGGAAGGTGCCAGGCAGGAGTTCTCTTGGTAGTTTTTACACTACCTTGGTAGGCAGCTGAAAGGCACCACAAAAGTTGTTCTACCTGCTTTCTGGGCTGAGATGGGGAACCGCTGAATTTTGGACTCGGCTGGTGACAAAATGTTCCAAACACACCCCCTGCACAACTCCACCGGGGAAGGTGCCAGACAGGAGTTCTCCTGGTAGTTTTTACATTGCTCTGGTAGGCATCTGAAAGACACCACAAAAGTTGTTCTACCTGCTTTCTGGGCTGAGATGGGGAACCGCTGAATTTTGGAGTCGGCCGGTGACAAAATGTTCCAAAGACACCCCATGCACAACTCCACCGGGGAAGGTGCCAGACAGGAGTTCTCTTGGTAGATTTTACACTACCTTGGTAGGCAGCTGAAAGGCACCACAAAAGTTGTTCTACCTGCTTTCTGGGCTGAGATGGGGAACCGCTGAATTTTGGAGTCGGCCGGTGACAAAATGTTCCGAACACACCCCATGCACAACTCCACTAGCGAAGGTGCCAGGGACGAGCTCTGTTGGTAGTTTTTACATTGCTCCGGTAGGCATCAAAAGGACACCACAAAAGTTGTTCTACCTGCTTTCTGGGCTGAGATGGGGAATCGCTGAATTTTGGAGTCGGCTGGTGACAAAATGTTCCGAACACACCCCATGCACAACTCCACCGGGGAAGGTGCCAGACAGGAGTTCTCCTGGTAGTTTTTACATTGCTCCGGTAGGCAGCTGAAAGACACCACAAAAGTTGTTCTACCTGCTTTCTGGGCTGAGATGGGGAACCGCTGAATTTTGGAGTCGGCCGGTGACAAAATGTTCCAAAGACACCCCATGCACAACTCCACCGGGGAAGGTGCCAGACAGGAGTTCTCTTGGTAGATTTTACACTACCTTGGTAGGCAGCTGAAAGGCACCACAAAAGTTGTTCTACCTGCTTTCTGGGCTGAGATGGGGAACCGCTGAATTTTGGAGTCGGCCGGTGACAAAATGTTCCGAACACACCCCATGCACAACTCCACTAGCGAAGGTGCCAGGGACGAGCTCTGTTGGTAGTTTTTACATTGCTCCGGTAGGCATCAAAAGGACACCACAAAAGTTGTTCTACCTGCTTTCTGGGCTGAGATGGGGAACCGCTGAATTTTTGGACTCGGCTGGTGACAAAATGTTCCGAACACACCCCATGCACAACTCCACCGGGGAAGGTGCCAGACAGGAGTTCTCCTGGTAGTTTTTACATTGCTCCGGTAGGCAGCTGAAAGACACCACAAAAGTTGTTCTACCTGCTTTCTGGGCTGAGATGGGGAACCGCTGAATTTTGGACTCGGCCGGTGACAAAATGTTCCAAACACACCCCATGCACAACTCCACCGGGGAAGGTGCCAGACAGGAGTTCTCCTGGTAGTTTTTAAATTGCTCCGGTAGGCATCTGAAAGACACCACAAAAGTTGTTCTACCTGCTTTCTGGGCTGAGATGGGGAACCGCTGAATTTTGGACTCGGCCAGTGACAAAATGTTCCAAAGACACCCCAGTCACAACTCCACCGGGGAAGGTGCCAGACAGGAGTTCTCTTAGTAGTTTTTACACTACCTTGGTAGGCAGCTGAAAGGCACCACAAAAGTTGTTCTACCTGCTTTCTGGGCTGAGATGGGGAACCGCTGAATTTTGGACTCGGCCGGTGACAAAATGTTCCAAACACACCCCATGCACAACTCCATCGGGGAAGGTGCCAGGCAGGAGTTCTCTTGGTAGTTTTTACACTACCTTGGTAGGCAGCTGAAAGGCACCACAAAAGTTGTTCTACCTGCTTTCTGGGCTGAGATGGGGAACCGCTGAATTTTGGACTCGGCTGGTGACAAAATGTTCCAAACACACCCCCTGCACAACTCCACCGGGGAAGGTGCCAGACAGGAGTTCTCCTGGTAGTTTTTACATTGCTCTGGTAGGCATCTGAAAGACACCACAAAAGTTGTTCTACCTGCTTTCTGGGCTGAGATGGGGAACCGCTGAATTTTGGAGTCGGCCGGTGACAAAATGTTCCAAAGACACCCCATGCACAACTCCACCGGGGAAGGTGCCAGACAGGAGTTCTCTTGGTAGATTTTACACTACCTTGGTAGGCAGCTGAAAGGCACCACAAAAGTTGTTCTACCTGCTTTCTGGGCTGAGATGGGGAACCGCTGAATTTTGGAGTCGGCCGGTGACAAAATGTTCCGAACACACCCCATGCACAACTCCACTAGCGAAGGTGCCAGGGACGAGCTCTGTTGGTAGTTTTTACATTGCTCCGGTAGGCATCAAAAGGACACCACAAAAGTTGTTCTACCTGCTTTCTGGGCTGAGATGGGGAATCGCTGAATTTTGGAGTCGGCCGGTGACAAAATGTTCCAAAGACATCCCATGCACAACTCCACCGGGGAAGGTGCCAGGCAGGAGTTCTCTTGGTAGTTTTTACACTACCTTGGTAGGCATTTGAAAGGCACCACAAAAGTTGTTCTACCTGCTTTCTGGGCTGAGATGGGGAATCGCTGAATTTTGGAGTCGGCTGGTGACAAAATGTTCCAAAGACACCCCATGCACAACTACACCGGGGAAGGTGCCAGACAGGAGTTCTCCTGGTAGTTTTTACATTGCTGCGGTAGGCATCTGAAAGACACCACAAAAGTTGTTCTACCTGCTTTCTGGGCTGAGATGGGGAACCGCTGAATTTTGGACTCGGCCGGTGACAAAATGTTCCGAACACACCCCATGCACAACTCCACCGGGGAAGGTGCCAGACAGGAGTTCTCTTAGTAGTTTTTACACTACCTTGGTAGGCACCTGAAAGGCACCACAAAAGTTGTTCTACCTGCTTTCTGGGCTGAGATGGGGAACCGCTGAATTTTGGAGTCGCCCGGTGACAAAATGTTCCAAAGACACCCCATGCACAACTCCACCGGGGAAGGTGCCAGGCAGGAGTTCTCTTGGTAGTTTTTACACTACCTTGGTAGGCATTTGAAAGGCACCACAAAAGTTGTTCTACCTGCTTTCTGGGCTGAGATGGGGAACCGCTGAATTTTGGACTCGGCCGGTGACAAAATGTTCCAAAGACACCCCATGCACAACTCCACCGGGGAAGGTGCCAGGCAGGAGTTCTCTTGGTAGTTTTTACACTACCTTGGTAGGCATTTGAAAGGCACCACAAAAGTTGTTCTACCTGCTTTCTGGGCTGAGATGGGGAACCGCTGAATTTTTGGACTCGGCTGGTGACAAAATATTCCGAACACACCCCATGCACAACTCCACCGGGGAAGGTGCCAGACAGGAGTTCTCTTGGTAGTTTTTACATTGCTCCGGTAGGCATCTGAAAGACACCACAAAAGTTGTTCTACCTGCTTTCTGGGCTGAGATGGGGAAACGCTGAATTTTGGACTCGGCCGGTGACAAAATGTTCCAAAGACACCCCATGCACAACTCCACCGGGGAAGGTGCCAGACAGGAGTTCTCCTGGTAGTTTTTACATTGCTCCGGTAGGCATCTGAAAGACACCACAAAAGTTGTTCTACCTGCTTTCTGGGCTGAGATGGGGAACCGCTGAATTTTGGACTCGGCCAGTGACAAAATGTTCCAAAGACACCCCATGCACAACTCCACCGGGGAAGGTGCCAGACAGGAGTTCTCTTAGTAGTTTTTACACTACCTTGGTAGGCACCTGAAAGGCACCACAAAAGTTGTTCTACCTGCTTTCTGGGCTGAGATGGGGAACCGCTGAATTTTGGACTCGGCCGGTGACAAAATGTTCCAAACACACCCCATGCACAACTCCACCGGGGAAGGTGCCAGGCAGGAGTTCTCTTGGTAGTTTTTACACTACCTTGGTAGGCAGCTGAAAGGCACCACAAAAGTTGTTCTACCTGCTTTCTGGGCTGAGATGGGGAACCGCTGAATTTTGGACTCGGCTGGTGACAAAATGTTCCAAACACACCCCATGCACAACTCCACCGGGGAAGGTGCCAGACAGGAGTTCTCCTGGTAGTTTTTACATTGCTCCGGTAGGCAGCTGAAAGACACCACAAAAGTTGTTCTACCTGCTTTCTGGGCTGAGATGGGGAATCGCTGAATTTTGGACTCGGCCGGTGACAAAATGTTCCAAAGACACCCCATGCACAACTCCACCGGGGAATGTGCCAGACAAGCGTTCTCTTGATAGTTTTTACACTACCTTGGTAGGCATCTGAAAGACACCACAAAAGTTGTTCTACCTGCTTTCTGGGCTGAGATGGGGAACCGCTGAATTTTGGAGTCGGCCGGTGACAAAATGTTCCAAACACACCCCCTGCACAACTCCACCGGGGAAGGTGCCAGGCAGGAGTTCTCTTAGTAGTTTTTACACTACCTTGGTAGGCACCTGAAAGACACCACAAAAGTTGTTCTACCTGCTTTCTGGGCTGAGATGGGGAACCGCTGAATTTTGGACTCGGCTGGTGACAAAATGTTCCAAACACACCCCCTGCACAACTCCACCGGGGAAGGTGCCAGACAGGAGTTCTCCTGGTAGTTTTTACATTGCTCTGGTAGGCATCTGAAAGACACCACAAAAGTTGTTCTACCTGCTTTCTGGGCTGAGATGGGGAACCGCTGAATTTTGGAGTCGGCTGGTGACAAAATGTTCCAAAGACACCCCATGCACAACTCCACCGGGGAAGGTGCCAGACAAGAGTTCTCTTGAGAGTTTTTACACTACCTTGGTAGGCATCTGAAAGACACCACAAAAGTTGTTCTACCTGCTTTCTGGGCTGAGATGGGGAACCGCTGAATTTTGGAGTCGGCTGGTGACAAAATGTTCCAAACACACCCCCTGCACAACTCCACCGGGGAAGGTGCCGCACAGGAGTTCTCCTGGTAGTTTTTACATTGCTCTGGTAGGCATCTGAAAGACACCACAAAAGTTGTTCTACCTGCTTTCTGGGCTGAGATGGGGAACCGCTGAATTTTGGACTCGGCCGGTGACAAAATGTTCCAAACACACCCCCTGCACAACTCCACCGGGGAAGGTGCCAGACAGGAGTTCTCTTAGTAGTTTTTACACTACCTTGGTAGGCAGCTGAAAGACACAACAAAAGTTGTTCTACCTGCTTTCTGGGCTGAGATGGGGAACCGCTGAATTTTGGACTCGGCTGGTGACAAAATGTTCCGAACACACCCCATGCACAACTCCACCGGGGAAGGTGCCAGACAGGAGTTCTCCTGGTAGTTTTTACATTGCTCCGGTAGGCATCTGAAAGACACCACAAAAGTTGTTCTACCTGCTTTCTGGGCTGAGATGGGGAATCGCTGAATTTTGGACTCGGCCGGTGACAAAATGTTCCAAAGACACCCCCTGCACAACTCCACCGGGGAATGTGCCAGACAAGCGTTCTCTTGATAGTTTTTACACTACCTTGGTAGGCATCTGAAAGACACCACAAAAGTTGTTCTACCTGCTTTCTGGGCTGAGATGGGGAACCGCTGAATTTTGGAGTCGGGCGGTGACAAAATGTTCCAAACACACCCCATGCACAACTCCACTAGCGAAGGTGCCAGGGACGAGCTCTGTTGGTAGTTTTTACATTGCTCCGGTAGGCATCAAAAGGACACCAAAAAAGTTGTTCTACCTGCTTTCTGGGCTGAGATGGGGAATCGCTGAATTTTGGACTCGGCCGGTGACAAAATGTTCCAAAGACACCCCGTGCACAACTCCACCGGGGAAGGTGCCAGGCAGGAGTTCTCTTGGTAGTTTTTACACTACCTTGGTAGGCATTTGAAAGGCACCACAAAAGTTGTTCTACCTGCTTTCTGGGCTGAGATGGGGAACCGCTGAATTTTGGACTCGGCCGGTGACAAAATGTTCCAAACACACCCCCTGCACAACTCCACCGGGGAAGGTGCCAGGCAGGAGTTCTCTTGGTAGTTTTTACACTACCTTGGTAGGCATTTGAAAGGCACCACAAAAGTTGTTCTACCTGCTTTCTGGGCTGAGATGGGGAACCGCTGAATTTTTGGACTCGGCTGGTGACAAAATATTCCGAACACACCCCATGCACAACTCCACCGGGGAAGGTGCCAGACAGGAGTTCTCCTGTAGTTTTTACATTGCTCCGGTAGGCATCTGAAAGACACCACAAAAGTTGTTCTACCTGCTTTCTGGGCTGAGATGGGGAAACGCTGAATTTTGGAGTCGGCCGGTGACAAAATGTTCCAAACACACCCCATGCACAACTCCACCGGGGAAGGTGCCAGACAGGAGTTCTCTTAATAGTTTTTACACTACCTTGGTAGGCACCTGAAAGGCACCACAAAAGTTGTTCTACCTGCTTTCTGGGCTGAGATGGGGAACCGCTGAATTTTGGAGTCGGCCGGTGACAAAATGTTCCGAACACACCCCATGCACAACTCCACTAGCGAAGGTGCCAGGGACGAGCTCTGTTGGTAGTTTTTACATTGCTCCGGTAGGCATCAAAAGGACACCACAAAAGTTGTTCTACCTGCTTTCTGGGCTGAGATGGGGAATCGCTGAATTTTGGAGTCGGCCGGTGACAAAATGTTCCAAAGACACCCCATGCACAACTCCACCGAGGAAGGTGCCAGGCAGGAGTTCTCTTGGTAGTTTTTACACTACCTTGGTAGGCATTTGAAAGGCACCACAAAAGTTGTTCTACCTGCTTTCTGGGCTGAGATGGGGAATCGCTGAATTTTGGAGTCGGCTGGTGACAAAATGTTCCAAACACACCCCATGCACAACTCCACCGGGGAAGGTGCCAGACAGGAGTTCTCCTGGTAGTTTTTACATTGCTCCGGTAGGCATCTGAAAGACACCACAAAAGTTGTTCTACCTGCTTTCTGGGCTGAGATGGGGAACCGCTGAATTTTGGACTCGGCCAGTGACAAAATGTTCCAAAGACACCCCATGCACAACTATACCGGGGAAGGTGCCAGACAGGAGTTCTCTTAGTAGTTTTTACACTACCTTGGTAGGCACCTGAAAGGCACCACAAAAGTTGTTCTACCTGCTTTCTGGGCTGAGATGGGGAACCGCTGAATTTTGGACTCGGCCGGTGACAAAATGTTCCAAACACACCCCATGCACAACTCCACCGGGGAAGATGCCAGGCAGGAGTTCTCTTGGTAGTTTTTACACTACCTTGGTAGGCAGCTGAAAGGCACCACAAAAGTTGTTCTACCTGCTTTCTGGGCTGAGATGGGGAACCGCTGAATTTTGGACTCGGCTGGTGACAAAATGTTCCGAACACACCCCATGCACAACTCCACCGGGGAAGGTGCCAGACAGGAGTTCTCCTGGTAGTTTTTACATTGCTCCGGTAGGCAGCTGAAAGACACCACAAAAGTTGTTCTACCTGCTTTCTGGGCTGAGATGGGGAATCGCTGAATTTTGGACTCGGCCGGTGACAAAATGTTCCAAAGACACCCCATGCACAACTCCACCGGGGAATGTGCCAGACAAGCGTTCTCTTGATAGTTTTTACACTACCTTGGTAGGCATCTGAAAGACACCACAAAAGTTGTTCTACCTGCTTTCTGGGCTGAGATGGGGAACCGCTGAATTTTGGAGTCGGGCGGTGACAAAATGTTCCAAACACACCCCATGCACAACTCCACTAGCGAAGGTGCCAGGGACGAGCTCTGTTGGTAGTTTTTACATTGCTCCGGTAGGCATCAAAAGGACACCACAAAAGTTGTTCTACCTGCTTTCTGGGCTGAGATGGGGAATCGCTGAATTTTGGACTCGGCCGGTGACAAAATGTTCCAAAGACACCCCATGCACAACTCCACCGGGGAAGGTGCCAGGCAGGAGTTCTCTTGGTAGTTTTTACACTACCTTGGTAGGCAGCTGAAAGACACCACAAAAGTTGTTCTACCTGCTTTCTGGGCTGAGATGGGGAACCGCTGAATTTTTGGACTCGGCTGGTGACAAAATGTTCCGAACACACCCCATGCACAACTCCACCGGGGAAGGTGCCAGACAGGAGTTCTCCTGGTAGTTTTTACATTGCTCCGGTAGGCAGCTGAAAGACACCACAAAAGTTGTTCTACCTGCTTTCTGGGCTGAGATGGGGAACCGCTGAATTTTGGACTCGGCCGGTGACAAAATGTTCCAAACACACCCCATGCACAACTCCACCGGGGAAGGTGCCAGACAGGAGTTCTCCTGGTAGTTTTTAAATTGCTCCGGTAGGCATCTGAAAGACACCACAAAAGTTGTTCTACCTGCTTTCTGGGCTGAGATGGGGAACCGCTGAATTTTGGACTCGGCCAGTGACAAAATGTTCCAAAGACACCCCAGTCACAACTCCACCGGGGAAGGTGCCAGACAGGAGTTCTCTTAGTAGTTTTTACACTACCTTGGTAGGCAGCTGAAAGGCACCACAAAAGTTGTTCTACCTGCTTTCTGGGCTGAGATGGGGAACCGCTGAATTTTGGACTCGGCCGGTGACAAAATGTTCCAAACACACCCCATGCACAACTCCATCGGGGAAGGTGCCAGGCAGGAGTTCTCTTGGTAGTTTTTACACTACCTTGGTAGGCAGCTGAAAGGCACCACAAAAGTTGTTCTACCTGCTTTCTGGGCTGAGATGGGGAACCGCTGAATTTTGGACTCGGCTGGTGACAAAATGTTCCAAACACACCCCCTGCACAACTCCACCGGGGAAGGTGCCAGACAGGAGTTCTCCTGGTAGTTTTTACATTGCTCTGGTAGGCATCTGAAAGACACCACAAAAGTTGTTCTACCTGCTTTCTGGGCTGAGATGGGGAACCGCTGAATTTTGGAGTCGGCCGGTGACAAAATGTTCCAAAGACACCCCATGCACAACTCCACCGGGGAAGGTGCCAGACAGGAGTTCTCTTGGTAGATTTTACACTACCTTGGTAGGCAGCTGAAAGGCACCACAAAAGTTGTTCTACCTGCTTTCTGGGCTGAGATGGGGAACCGCTGAATTTTGGAGTCGGCCGGTGACAAAATGTTCCGAACACACCCCATGCACAACTCCACTAGCGAAGGTGCCAGGGACGAGCTCTGTTGGTAGTTTTTACATTGCTCCGGTAGGCATCAAAAGGACACCACAAAAGTTGTTCTACCTGCTTTCTGGGCTGAGATGGGGAATCGCTGAATTTTGGAGTCGGCCGGTGACAAAATGTTCCAAAGACATCCCATGCACAACTCCACCGGGGAAGGTGCCAGGCAGGAGTTCTCTTGGTAGTTTTTACACTACCTTGGTAGGCATTTGAAAGGCACCACAAAAGTTGTTCTACCTGCTTTCTGGGCTGAGATGGGGAATCGCTGAATTTTGGAGTCGGCTGGTGACAAAATGTTCCAAAGACACCCCATGCACAACTACACCGGGGAAGGTGCCAGACAGGAGTTCTCCTGGTAGTTTTTACATTGCTGCGGTAGGCATCTGAAAGACACCACAAAAGTTGTTCTACCTGCTTTCTGGGCTGAGATGGGGAACCGCTGAATTTTGGACTCGGCCGGTGACAAAATGTTCCGAACACACCCCATGCACAACTCCACCGGGGAAGGTGCCAGACAGGAGTTCTCTTAGTAGTTTTTACACTACCTTGGTAGGCACCTGAAAGGCACCACAAAAGTTGTTCTACCTGCTTTCTGGGCTGAGATGGGGAACCGCTGAATTTTGGAGTCGCCCGGTGACAAAATGTTCCAAAGACACCCCATGCACAACTCCACCGGGGAAGGTGCCAGGCAGGAGTTCTCTTGGTAGTTTTTACACTACCTTGGTAGGCATTTGAAAGGCACCACAAAAGTTGTTCTACCTGCTTTCTGGGCTGAGATGGGGAACCGCTGAATTTTGGACTCGGCTGGTGACAAAATGTTCCGAACACACCCCATGCACAACTCCACCGGGGAAGGTGCCAGACAGGAGTTCTCCTGGTAGTTTTTACATTGCTCCGGTAGGCAGCTGAAAGACACCACAAAAGTTGTTCTACCTGCTTTCTGGGCTGAGATGGGGAATCGCTGAATTTTGGACTCGGCCGGTGACAAAATGTTCCAAAGACACCCCCTGCACAACTCCACCGGGGAATGTGCCAGACAAGCGTTCTCTTGATAGTTTTTACACTACCTTGGTAGGCATCTGAAAGACACCACAAAAGTTGTTCTACCTGCTTTCTGGGCTGAGATGGGGAACCGCTGAATTTTGGAGTCGGGCGGTGACAAAATGTTCCAAACACACCCCATGCACAACTCCACTAGCGAAGGTGCCAGGGACGAGCTCTGTTGGTAGTTTTTACATTGCTCCGGTAGGCATCAAAAGGACACCAAAAAAGTTGTTCTACCTGCTTTCTGGGCTGAGATGGGGAATCGCTGAATTTTGGACTCGGCCGGTGACAAAATGTTCCAAAGACACCCCGTGCACAACTCCACCGGGGAAGGTGCCAGGCAGGAGTTCTCTTGGTAGTTTTTACACTACCTTGGTAGGCATTTGAAAGGCACCACAAAAGTTGTTCTACCTGCTTTCTGGGCTGAGATGGGGAACCGCTGAATTTTGGACTCGGCCGGTGACAAAATGTTCCAAACACACCCCCTGCACAACTCCACCGGGGAAGGTGCCAGGCAGGAGTTCTCTTGGTAGTTTTTACACTACCTTGGTAGGCATTTGAAAGGCACCACAAAAGTTGTTCTACCTGCTTTCTGGGCTGAGATGGGGAACCGCTGAATTTTTGGACTCGGCTGGTGACAAAATATTCCGAACACACCCCATGCACAACTCCACCGGGGAAGGTGCCAGACAGGAGTTCTCCTGTAGTTTTTACATTGCTCCGGTAGGCATCTGAAAGACACCACAAAAGTTGTTCTACCTGCTTTCTGGGCTGAGATGGGGAAACGCTGAATTTTGGAGTCGGCCGGTGACAAAATGTTCCAAACACACCCCATGCACAACTCCACCGGGGAAGGTGCCAGACAGGAGTTCTCTTAATAGTTTTTACACTACCTTGGTAGGCACCTGAAAGGCACCACAAAAGTTGTTCTACCTGCTTTCTGGGCTGAGATGGGGAACCGCTGAATTTTGGAGTCGGCCGGTGACAAAATGTTCCGAACACACCCCATGCACAACTCCACTAGCGAAGGTGCCAGGGACGAGCTCTGTTGGTAGTTTTTACATTGCTCCGGTAGGCATCAAAAGGACACCACAAAAGTTGTTCTACCTGCTTTCTGGGCTGAGATGGGGAATCGCTGAATTTTGGAGTCGGCCGGTGACAAAATGTTCCAAAGACACCCCATGCACAACTCCACCGAGGAAGGTGCCAGGCAGGAGTTCTCTTGGTAGTTTTTACACTACCTTGGTAGGCATTTGAAAGGCACCACAAAAGTTGTTCTACCTGCTTTCTGGGCTGAGATGGGGAATCGCTGAATTTTGGAGTCGGCTGGTGACAAAATGTTCCAAACACACCCCATGCACAACTCCACCGGGGAAGGTGCCAGACAGGAGTTCTCCTGGTAGTTTTTACATTGCTCCGGTAGGCATCTGAAAGACACCACAAAAGTTGTTCTACCTGCTTTCTGGGCTGAGATGGGGAACCGCTGAATTTTGGACTCGGCCAGTGACAAAATGTTCCAAAGACACCCCATGCACAACTATACCGGGGAAGGTGCCAGACAGGAGTTCTCTTAGTAGTTTTTACACTACCTTGGTAGGCACCTGAAAGGCACCACAAAAGTTGTTCTACCTGCTTTCTGGGCTGAGATGGGGAACCGCTGAATTTTGGACTCGGCCGGTGACAAAATGTTCCAAACACACCCCATGCACAACTCCACCGGGAAGATGCCAGGCAGGAGTTCTCTTGGTAGTTTTTACACTACCTTGGTAGGCAGCTGAAAGGCACCACAAAAGTTGTTCTACCTGCTTTCTGGGCTGAGATGGGGAACCGCTGAATTTTGGACTCGGCTGGTGACAAAATGTTCCGAACACACCCCATGCACAACTCCACCGGGGAAGGTGCCAGACAGGAGTTCTCCTGGTAGTTTTTACATTGCTCCGGTAGGCAGCTGAAAGACACCACAAAAGTTGTTCTACCTGCTTTCTGGGCTGAGATGGGGAATCGCTGAATTTTGGACTCGGCCGGTGACAAAATGTTCCAAAGACACCCCATGCACAACTCCACCGGGGAATGTGCCAGACAAGCGTTCTCTTGATAGTTTTTACACTACCTTGGTAGGCATCTGAAAGACACCACAAAAGTTGTTCTACCTGCTTTCTGGGCTGAGATGGGGAACCGCTGAATTTTGGAGTCGGGCGGTGACAAAATGTTCCAAACACACCCCATGCACAACTCCACTAGCGAAGGTGCCAGGGACGAGCTCTGTTGGTAGTTTTTACATTGCTCCGGTAGGCATCAAAAGGACACCACAAAAGTTGTTCTACCTGCTTTCTGGGCTGAGATGGGGAATCGCTGAATTTTGGACTCGGCCGGTGACAAAATGTTCCAAAGACACCCCATGCACAACTCCACCGGGAAGGTGCCAGGCAGGAGTTCTCTTGGTAGTTTTTACACTACCTTGGTAGGCAGCTGAAAGACACCACAAAAGTTGTTCTACCTGCTTTCTGGGCTGAGATGGGGAACCGCTGAATTTTTGTGGACTCGGCTGGTGACAAAATGTTCCAAACACACCCCATGCACAACTCCACCGGGGAAGGTGCCAGACAGGAGTTCTCCTGGTAGTTTTTACATTGCTCCGGTAGGCAGCTGAAAGACACCACAAAAGTTGTTCTACCTGCTTTCTGGGCTGAGATGGGGAACCGCTGAATTTTGGACTCGGCCGGTGACAAAATGTTCCAAACACACCCCATGCACAACTCCACCGGGGAAGGTGCCAGACAGGAGTTCTCCTGGTAGTTTTTAAATTGCTCCGGTAGGCATCTGAAAGACACCACAAAAGTTGTTCTACCTGCTTTCTGGGCTGAGATGGGGAACCGCTGAATTTTGGACTCGGCCAGTGACAAAATGTTCCAAAGACACCCCAGTCACAACTCCACCGGGGAAGGTGCCAGACAGGAGTTCTCTTAGTAGTTTTTACACTACCTTGGTAGGCACCTGAAAGGCACCACAAAAGTTGTTCTACCTGCTTTCTGGGCTGAGATGGGGAACCGCTGAATTTTGGACTCGGCCGGTGACAAAATGTTCCAAACACACCCCATGCACAACTCCACCGGGGAAGGTGCCAGGCAGGAGTTCTCTTGGTAGTTTTTACACTACCTTGGTAGGCAGCTGAAAGGCACCACAAAAGTTGTTCTACCTGCTTTCTGGGCTGAGATGGGGAACCGCTGAATTTTGGACTCGGCTGGTGACAAAATGTTCCAAACACACCCCCTGCACAACTCCACCGGGGAAGGTGCCAGACAGGAGTTCTCCTGGTAGTTTTTACATTGCTCTGGTAGGCATCTGAAAGACACCACAAAAGTTGTTCTACCTGCTTTCTGGGCTGAGATGGGGAACCGCTGAATTTTGGAGTCGGCCGGTGACAAAATGTTCCAAAGACACCCCATGCACAACTCCACCGGGGAAGGTGCCAGACAGGAGTTCTCTTGGTAGATTTTACACTACCTTGGTAGGCAGCTGAAAGGCACCACAAAAGTTGTTCTACCTGCTTTCTGGGCTGAGATGGGGAACCGCTGAATTTTGGACTCGGCCGGTGACAAAATGTTCCGAACACACCCCATGCACAACTCCACTAGCGAAGGTGCCAGGGACGAGCTCTGTTGGTAGTTTTTACATTGCTCCGGTAGGCATCAAAAGGACACCACAAAAGTTGTTCTACCTGCTTTCTGGGCTGAGATGGGGAATCGCTGAATTTTGGAGTCGGCCGGTGACAAAATGTTCCAAAGACATCCCATGCACAACTCCACCGGGGAAGGTGCCAGGCAGGAGTTCTCTTGGTAGTTTTTACACTACCTTGGCAGGCATTTGAAAGGCACCACAAAAGTTGTTCTACCTGCTTTCTGGGCTGAGATGGGGAATCGCTGAATTTTGGACTCGGCCGGTGACAAAATGTTCCAAAGACACCCCATGCACAACTACACCGGGGAAGGTGCCAGACAGGAGTTCTCCTGGTAGTTTTTACATTGCTGCGGTAGGCATCTGAAAGACACCACAAAAGTTGTTCTACCTGCTTTCTGGGCTGAGATGGGGAACCGCTGAATTTTGGACTCGGCCGGTGACAAAATGTTCCGAACACACCCCATGCACAACTCCACCGGGGAAGGTGCCAGACAGGAGTTCTCTTAGTAGTTTTTACACTACCTTGGTAGGCACCTGAAAGGCACCACAAAAGTTGTTCTACCTGCTTTCTGGGCTGAGATGGGGAACCGCTGAATTTTGGAGTCGCCCGGTGACAAAATGTTCCAAAGACACCCCATGCACAACTCCACCGGGGAAGGTGCCAGGCAGGAGTTCTCTTGGTAGTTTTTACACTACCTTGGTAGGCATTTGAAAGGCACCACAAAAGTTGTTCTACCTGCTTTCTGGGCTGAGATGGGGAACCGCTGAATTTTGGAGTCGGCTGGTGACAAAATGTTCCGAACACACCCCATGCACAACTCCACCGGGGAAGGTGCCAGACAGGAGTTCTCCTGGTAGTTTTTACATTGCTCCGGTAGGCAGCTGAAAGACACCACAAAAGTTGTTCTACCTGCTTTCTGGGCTGAGATGGGGAAGCGCTGAATTTTGGACTCGGCCGGTGACAAAATGTTCCAAAGACACCCCATGCACAACTCCACCGGGGAATGTGCCAGACAAGCGTTCTCTTGATAGTTTTTACACTACCTTGGTAGGCATCTGAAAGACACCACAAAAGTTGTTCTACCTGCTTTCTGGGCTGAGATGGGGAACCGCTGAATTTTGGAGTCGGGCGGTGACAAAATGTTCCAAACACACCCCATGCACAACTCCACTAGCGAAGGTGCCAGGGACGAGCTCTGTTGGTAGTTTTTACATTGCTCCGGTAGGCATCAAAAGGACACCAAAAAAGTTGTTCTACCTGCTTTCTGGGCTGAGATGGGGAATCGCTGAATTTTGGACTCGGCCGGTGACAAAATGTTCCAAAGACACCCCATGCACAACTCCACCGGGGAAGGTGCCAGGCAGGAGTTCTCTTGGTAGTTTTTACACTACCTTGGTAGGCATTTGAAAGGCACCACAAAAGTTGTTCTACCTGCTTTCTGGGCTGAGATGGGGAAACGCTGAATTTTGGACTCGGCCGGTGACAAAATGTTCCAAACACACCCCCTGCACAACTCCACCGGGGAAGGTGCCAGACAGGAGTTCTCCTGTAGTTTTTACATTGCTCCGGTAGGCATCTGAAAGACACCACAAAAGTTGTTCTACCTGCTTTCTGGGCTGAGATGGGGAACCGCTGAATTTTGGACTCGGCCGGTGACAAAATGTTCCAAACACACCCCATGCACAACTCCACCGGGGAAGGTGCCAGACAGGAGTTCTCTTAATCGTTTTTACACTACCTTGGTAGGCATCTGAAAGGCACCACAAAAGTTGTTCTACCTGCTTTCTGGGCTGAGATGGGGAACCGCTGAATTTTGGAGTCGGGCGGTGACAAAATGTTCCGAACACACCCCATGCACAACTCCACTAGCGAAGGTGCCAGGGACGAGCTCTGTTGGTAGTTTTTACATTGCTCCGGTAGGCATCAAAAGGACACCACAAAAGTTGTTCTACCTGCTTTCTGGGCTGAGATGGGGAATCGCTGAATTTTGGACTCGGCCGGTGACAAAAAGTTCCAAAGACACCCCATGCACAACTCCACCGGGGAAGGTGCCAGGCAGGAGTTCTCTTGAGAGTTTTTACACTACCTTGGTAGGCATCTGAAAGACACCACAAAAGTTGTTCTACCTGCTTTCTGGGCTGAGATGGGGAACCGCTGAATTTTGGAGTCGGGCGGTGACAAAATGTTCCAAACACACCCCATGCACAACTCCACTAGCGAAGGTGCCAGGGACGAGCTCTGTTGGTAGTTTTTACATTGCTCCGGTAGGCATCTGAAAGACACCACAAAAGTTGTTCTACCTGCTTTCTGGGCTGAGATGGGGAATCGCTGAATTTTGGACTCGGCCGGTGACAAAATGTTCCAAACACACCCCATGCACAACTCCACCGGGGAAGGTGCCAGACAGGAGTTCTCCTGGTAGATTTTACACTACCTTGGTAGGGAGCTGAAAGGCAGCACAAAAGTTGTTCTACCTGCTTTCTGGGCTGAGATGGGGAATCGCTGAATTTTGGACTCGGCCGGTGACAAAATGTTCCAAACACACCCCCTGCACAACTCCACCGGGGAAGGTGCCAGACAGGAGTTCTCCTGGTAGTTTTTACACTACCTTGGTAGGCACCTGAAAGGCACCACAAAAGTTGTTCTACCTGCTTTCTGGGCTGAGATGGGGAACAGCTGAATTTTGGAGTCGGCTGGTGACAAAATGTTCCAAACACACCCCCTGCACAACTCCACCGGGGAAGGTGCCAGACAGGAGTTCTCCTGGTAGTTTTTACATTGCTCCGGTAGGCATCTGAAAGACACCACAAAAGTTGTTCTACCTGCTTTCTGGGCTGAGATGGGGAACCGCTGAATTTTGGAGTCGGGCGGTGACAAAATGTTCCAAACACACCCCATGCACAACTCCACCGGGGAAGGTGCCAGACAGGAGTTCTCTTGGTAGTTTTTACACTACCTTGGTAGGCAGCTGAAAGGCACCACAAAAGTTGTTCTACCTGCTTTCTGGGCTGAGATGGGGAACCGCTGAATTTTGGAGTCGGCCGGTGACAAAATGTTCCAAAGACACCCCATGCACAACTCCACCGGGGAAGGTGCCAGGCAGGAGTTCTCTTGGTAGTTTTTACACTACCTTGGTAGGCATTTGAAAGGCACCACAAAAGTTGTTCTACCTGCTTTCTGGGCTGAGATGGGGAACCGCTGAATTTTGGAGTCGGCCGGTGACAAAATGTTCCAAACACACCCCATGCACAACTCCACCGGGGAAGGTGCCAGACAGGAGTTCTCTTAGTAGTTTTTACACTACCTTGGTAGGCAGCTGAAAGGCACCACAAAAGTTGTTCTACCTGCTTTCTGGGCTGAGATGGGGAACCGCTGAATTTTGGACTCGGCCGGTGACAAAATGTTCCAAAGACACCCCATGCACAACTCCACCGGGGAAGGTGCCAGGCAGGAGTTCTCTTAGTAGTTTTTACACTACCTTGGTAGGCACCTGAAAGGCACCACAAAAGTTGTTCTACCTGCTTTCTGGGCTGAGATGGGGAACCGCTGAATTTTGGACTCGGCTGGTGACAAAATGTTCCAAACACACCCCCTGCACAACTCCACCGGGGAAGGTGCCAGACAGGAGTTCTCCTGGTAGTTTTTACATTGCTCTGGTAGGCATCTGAAAGACACCACAAAAGTTGTTCTACCTGCTTTCTGGGCTGAGATGGGGAACCGCTGAATTTTGGAGTCGGCTGGTGACAAAATGTTCCAAAGACACCCCATGCACAACTCCACCGGGGAATGTGCCAGACAAGCGTTCTCTTGATAGTTTTTACACTACCTTGGTAGGCATCTGAAAGACACCACAAAAGTTGTTCTACCTGCTTTCTGGGCTGAGATGGGGAACCGCTGAATTTTGGAGTCGGGCGGTGACAAAATGTTCCAAACACACCCCATGCACAACTCCACTAGCGAAGGTGCCAGGGACGAGCTCTGTTGGTAGTTTTTACATTGCTCCAGTAGGCATCAAAAGGACACCACAAAAGTTGTTCTACCTGCTTTCTGGGCTGAGATGGGGAACAGCTGAATTTTGGACTCGGCCGGTGACAAAATGTTCCAAACACACCCCCTGCACAACTCCACCACGGAAGGTGCCAGACAGGAGTTCTCCTGGTAGTTTTTTCACTACCTTGGTAGGCATTTGAAAGGCACCACAAAAGTTGTTCTACCTGCTTTCTGGGCTGAGATGGGGAACAGCTGAATTTTGGACTCGGCTGGTGACAAAATGTTCCAAACACACCCCATGCACAACTCCACCGGGGAAGGTGCCAGACAAGAGTTCTCTTGAGAGTTTTTACACTACCTTGGTAGGCATCTGAAAGACACCACAAAAGTTGTTCTACCTGCTTTCTGGGCTGAGATGGGGAACCGCTGAATTTTGGACTCGGCCGGTGACAAAATGTTCCAAACACACCCCCTGCACAACTCCACCGGGGAAGGTGCCAGACAGGAGTTCTCTTAGTAGTTTTTACACTACCTTGGTAGGCATCTGAAAGACACCACAAAAGTTGTTCTACCTGCTTTCTGGGCTGAGATGGGGAACCGCTGAATTTTGGAGTCGGCTGGTGACAAAATGTTCCAAACACACCCCCTGCACAACTCCACCGGGGAAGGTGCCAGACAGGAGTTCTCCTGGTAGTTTTTACATTGCTCTGGTAGGCATCTGAAAGACACCACAAAAGTTGTTCTACCTGCTTTCTGGGCTGAGATGGGGAACCGCTGAATTTTGGAGTCGGCTGGTGACAAAATGTTCCAAAGACACCCCATGCACAACTCCACCGGGGAATGTGCCAGACAAGCGTTCTCTTGATAGTTTTTACACTACCTTGGTAGGCATCTGAAAGACACCACAAAAGTTGTTCTACCTGCTTTCTGGGCTGAGATGGGGAACCGCTGAATTTTGGAGTCGGGCGGTGACAAAATGTTCCAAACACACCCCATGCACAACTCCACTAGCGAAGGTGCCAGGGACGAGCTCTGTTGGTAGTTTTTACATTGCTCCAGTAGGCATCAAAAGGACACCACAAAAGTTGTTCTACCTGCTTTCTGGGCTGAGATGGGGAACAGCTGAATTTTGGACTCGGCCGGTGACAAAATGTTCCAAACACACCCCCTGCACAACTCCACCACGGAAGGTGCCAGACAGGAGTTCTCCTGGTAGTTTTTTCACTACCTTGGTAGGCATTTGAAAGGCACCACAAAAGTTGTTCTACCTGCTTTCTGGGCTGAGATGGGGAACAGCTGAATTTTGGACTCGGCTGGTGACAAAATGTTCCAAACACACCCCATGCACAACTCCACCGGGGAAGGTGCCAGACAAGAGTTCTCTTGAGAGTTTTTACACTACCTTGGTAGGCATCTGAAAGACACCACAAAAGTTGTTCTACCTGCTTTCTGGGCTGAGATGGGGAACCGCTGAATTTTGGACTCGGCCGGTGACAAAATGTTCCAAACACACCCCCTGCACAACTCCACCGGGGAAGGTGCCAGACAGGAGTTCTCTTAGTAGTTTTTACACTACCTTGGTAGGCATCTGAAAGACACCACAAAAGTTGTTCTACCTGCTTTCTGGGCTGAGATGGGGAACCGCTGAATTTTGGAGTCGGCTGGTGACAAAATGTTCCAAACACACCCCCTGCACAACTCCACCGGGGAAGGTGCCAGACAGGAGTTCTCCTGGTAGTTTTTACATTGCTCTGGTAGGCATCTGAAAGACACCACAAAAGTTGTTCTACCTGCTTTCTGGGCTGAGATGGGGAACCGCTGAATTTTGGAGTCGGCTGGTGACAAAATGTTCCAAAGACACCCCATGCACAACTCCACCGGGGAAGGTGCCAGACAAGAGTTCTCTTGAGAGTTTTTACACTACCTTGGTAGGCATCTGAAAGACACCACAAAAGTTGTTCTACCTGCTTTCTGGGCTGAGATGGGGAACCGCTGAATTTTGGACTCGGCCGGTGACAAAATGTTCCAAACACACCCCCTGCACAACTCCACCGGGGAAGGTGCCAGACAGGAGTTCTCTTAGTAGTTTTTACACTACCTTGGTAGGCAGCTGAAAGACACCACAAAAGTTGTTCTACCTGCTTTCTGGGCTGAGATGGGGAACCGCTGAATTTTGGACTCGGCCGGTGACAAAATGTTCCAAACACACCCCCTGCACAACTCCACCGGGGAAGGTGCCAGACAGGAGTTCTCTTAGTAGTTTTTACACTACCTTGGTAGGCATCTGAAAGACACCACAAAAGTTGTTCTACCTGCTTTCTGGGCTGAGATGGGGAACCGCTGAATTTTGGAGTCGGCTGGTGACAAAATGTTCCAAACACACCCCCTGCACAACTCCACCGGGGAAGGTGCCAGACAGGAGTTCTCCTGGTAGTTTTTACATTGCTCTGGTAGGCATCTGAAAGACACCACAAAAGTTGTTCTACCTGCTTTCTGGGCTGAGATGGGGAACCGCTGAATTTTGGACTCGGCTGGTGACAAAATGTTCCAAAGACACCCCATGCACAACTCCACCGGGGAAGGTGCCAGACAAGAGTTCTCTTGAGAGTTTTTACACTACCTTGGTAGGCATCTGAAAGACACCACAAAAGTTGTTCTACCTGCTTTCTGGGCTGAGATGGGGAACCGCTGAATTTTGGACTCGGCCGGTGACAAAATGTTCCAAACACACCCCCTGCACAACTCCACCGGGGAAGGTGCCAGACAGGAGTTCTCTTAGTAGTTTTTACACTACCTTGGTAGGCATTTGAAAGGCACCACAAAAGTTGTTCTACCTGCTTTCTGGGCTGAGATGGGGAAACGCTGAATTTTGGACTCGGCTGGTGACAAAATGTTCCAAACACACCCCCTGCACAACTCCACCGGGGAAGGTGCCAGGCAGGAGTTCTCCTGGTAGTCTTTACATTGCTCCGGTAGGCATCTGAAAGACACCACAAAAGTTGTTCTACCTGCTTTCTGGGCTGAGATGGGGAAACGCTGAATTTTGGAGTCGGCTGGTGACAAAATGTTCCAAACACACCCCCTGCACAACTCCACCGGGGAAGGTGCCAGACGGGAGTTCTCCTGGTAGTTTTTACATTGCTCCGGTAGGCATCTGAAAGACACCACAAAAGTTGTTCTGTCTGCTTTCTGGGCTGAGATGGGGAATCGCTGAATTTTTGGACTCGGCTGGTGAAAAAATATTCCGAACACACCCCATGCACAACTCCACCGGGGAAGGTGCCAGACAGGAGTTCTCCTGTAGTTTTTACATTGCTCCGGTAGGCAGCTGAAAGACACCACAAAAGTTGTTCTACCTGCTTTCTGGGCTGAGATGGGGAATCGCTGAATTTTGGACTCGGCTGGTGACAAAATGTTCCAAACACACCCCCTGCACAACTCCACCGGGGAAGGTGCCAGACAGGAGTTCTCCTGGTAGATTTTACACTACCTTGGTAGGGAGCTGAAAGGCAGCACAAAAGTTGTTCTACCTGCTTTCTGGGCTGAGATGGGGAATCGCTGAATTTTGGACTCGGCCGGTGACAAAATGTTCCAAACACACCCCCTGCACAACTCCACCGGGGAAGGTGCCAGACAGGAGTTCTCCTGGTAGTTTTTACACTACCTTGGTAGGCATCTAAAAGACACCACAAAAGTTGTTCTACCTGCTTTCTGGGCTGAGATGGGGAACAGCTGAATTTTGGACTCGGCTGGTGACAAAATGTTCCAAAGACACCCCATGCACAACTCCACCGGGGAAGGTGCCAGACAGGAGTTCTCCTGGTAGTTTTTACACTACCTTGGTAGGCAGCTGAAAGACACCACAAAAGTTGTTCTACCTGCTTTCTGGGCTGAGATGGGGAACCGCTGAATTTTTGGACTCGGCTGGTGACAAAATGTTCCGAACACACCCCATGCACAACTCCACCGGGGAAGGTGCCAGACAGGAGTTCTCCTGGTAGTTTTTACATTGCTCTGGTAGGCATCTGAAAGACACCACAAAAGTTGTTCTACCTGCTTTCTGGGCTGAGATGGGGAATCGCTGAATTTTGGACTCGGCTGGTGACAAAATGTTCCAAACACACCCCCTGCACAACTCCACCGGGGAAGGTGCCAGACAGGAGTTCTCCTGGTAGATTTTACACTACCTTGGTAGGCATCTGAAAGGCAGCACAAAAGTTGTTCTACCTGCTTTCTGGGCTGAGATGGGGAATCGCTGAATTTTGGACTCGGCCGGTGACAAAATGTTCCAAACACACCCCCTGCACAACTCCACCGGGGAAGGTGCCAGACAGGAGTTCTCCTGGTAGTTTTTACACTACCTTGGTAGGCATCTAAAAGACACCACAAAAGTTGTTCTACCTGCTTTCTGGGCTGAGATGGGGAACCGCTGAATTTTGGAGTCGGCCGGTGACAAAATGTTCCAAACACACCCCATGCACAACTCCACCGGGGAAGGTGCCAGGCAGGAGTTCTCTTGGTAGTTTTTACACTACCTTGGTAGGCATCTGAAAGGCACCACAAAAGTTGTTCTACCTGCTTTCTGGGCTGAGATGGGGAACCGCTGAATTTTGGACTCGGCCGGTGACAAAATGTTCCAAACACACCCCCTGCACAACTCCACCGGGGAAGGTGCCAGACAGGAGTTCTCTTAGTAGTTTTTACACTACCTTGGTAGGCATCTGAAAGACACCACAAAAGTTGTTCTACCTGCTTTCTGGGCTGAGATGGGGAACCGCTGAATTTTGGACTCGGCCGGTGACAAAATGTTCCAAACACACCCCCTGCACAACTCCACCGGGGAAGGTGCCAGACAGGAGTTCTCTTAGTAGTTTTTACACTACCTTGGTAGGCAGCTGAAAGACACCACAAAAGTTGTTCTACCTGCTTTCTGGGCTGAGATGGGGAACCGCTGAATTTTGGACTCGGCCGGTGACAAAATGTTCCAAACACACCCCCTGCACAACTCCACCGGGGAAGGTGCCAGACAGGAGTTCTCTTAGTAGTTTTTACACTACCTTGGTAGGCATCTGAAAGACACCACAAAAGTTGTTCTACCTGCTTTCTGGGCTGAGATGGGGAACCGCTGAATTTTGGAGTCGGCTGGTGACAAAATGTTCCAAACACACCCCCTGCACAACTCCACCGGGGAAGGTGCCAGACAGGAGTTCTCCTGGTAGTTTTTACATTGCTCTGGTAGGCATCTGAAAGACACCACAAAAGTTGTTCTACCTGCTTTCTGGGCTGAGATGGGGAACCGCTGAATTTTGGACTCGGCTGGTGACAAAATGTTCCAAAGACACCCCATGCACAACTCCACCGGGGAAGGTGCCAGACAAGAGTTCTCTTGAGAGTTTTTACACTACCTTGGTAGGCATCTGAAAGACACCACAAAAGTTGTTCTACCTGCTTTCTGGGCTGAGATGGGGAACCGCTGAATTTTGGACTCGGCCGGTGACAAAATGTTCCAAACACACCCCCTGCACAACTCCACCGGGGAAGGTGCCAGACAGGAGTTCTCTTGGTAGTTTTTACACTACCTTGGTAGGCATCTGAAAGGCACCACAAAAGTTGTTCTACCTGCTTTCTGGGCTGAGATGGGGAACCGCTGAATTTTGGACTCGGCCGGTGACAAAATGTTCCAAACACACCCCCTGCACAACTCCACCGGGGAAGGTGCCAGACAGGAGTTCTCTTAGTAGTTTTTACACTACCTTGGTAGGCATCTGAAAGACACCACAAAAGTTGTTCTACCTGCTTTCTGGGCTGAGATGGGGAACCGCTGAATTTTGGACTCGGCCGGTGACAAAATGTTCCAAACACACCCCCTGCACAACTCCACCGGGGAAGGTGCCAGACAGGAGTTCTCTTAGTAGTTTTTACACTACCTTGGTAGGCAGCTGAAAGACACCACAAAAGTTGTTCTACCTGCTTTCTGGGCTGAGATGGGGAACCGCTGAATTTTGGACTCGGCCGGTGACAAAATGTTCCAAACACACCCCCTGCACAACTCCACCGGGGAAGGTGCCAGACAGGAGTTCTCTTAGTAGTTTTTACACTACCTTGGTAGGCATCTGAAAGACACCACAAAAGTTGTTCTACCTGCTTTCTGGGCTGAGATGGGGAACCGCTGAATTTTGGAGTCGGCTGGTGACAAAATGTTCCAAACACACCCCCTGCACAACTCCACCGGGGAAGGTGCCAGACAGGAGTTCTCCTGGTAGTTTTTACATTGCTCTGGTAGGCATCTGAAAGACACCACAAAAGTTGTTCTACCTGCTTTCTGGGCTGAGATGGGGAACCGCTGAATTTTGGACTCGGCTGGTGACAAAATGTTCCAAAGACACCCCATGCACAACTCCACCGGGGAAGGTGCCAGACAAGAGTTCTCTTGAGAGTTTTTACACTACCTTGGTAGGCATCTGAAAGACACCACAAAAGTTGTTCTACCTGCTTTCTGGGCTGAGATGGGGAACCGCTGAATTTTGGACTCGGCCGGTGACAAAATGTTCCAAACACACCCCCTGCACAACTCCACCGGGGAAGGTGCCAGACAGGAGTTCTCTTAGTAGTTTTTACACTACCTTGGTAGGCATTTGAAAGGCACCACAAAAGTTGTTCTACCTGCTTTCTGGGCTGAGATGGGGAAACGCTGAATTTTGGACTCGGCTGGTGACAAAATGTTCCAAACACACCCCCTGCACAACTCCACCGGGGAAGGTGCCAGGCAGGAGTTCTCCTGGTAGTCTTTACATTGCTCCGGTAGGCATCTGAAAGACACCACAAAAGTTGTTCTACCTGCTTTCTGGGCTGAGATGGGGAAACGCTGAATTTTGGAGTCGGCTGGTGACAAAATGTTCCAAACACACCCCCTGCACAACTCCACCGGGGAAGGTGCCAGACGGGAGTTCTCCTGGTAGTTTTTACATTGCTCCGGTAGGCATCTGAAAGACACCACAAAAGTTGTTCTGTCTGCTTTCTGGGCTGAGATGGGGAATCGCTGAATTTTTGGACTCGGCTGGTGAAAAAATATTCCGAACACACCCCATGCACAACTCCACCGGGGAAGGTGCCAGACAGGAGTTCTCCTGTAGTTTTTACATTGCTCCGGTAGGCAGCTGAAAGACACCACAAAAGTTGTTCTACCTGCTTTCTGGGCTGAGATGGGGAATCGCTGAATTTTGGACTCGGCTGGTGACAAAATGTTCCAAACACACCCCCTGCACAACTCCACCGGGGAAGGTGCCAGACAGGAGTTCTCCTGGTAGATTTTACACTACCTTGGTAGGGAGCTGAAAGGCAGCACAAAAGTTGTTCTACCTGCTTTCTGGGCTGAGATGGGGAATCGCTGAATTTTGGACTCGGCCGGTGACAAAATGTTCCAAACACACCCCCTGCACAACTCCACCGGGGAAGGTGCCAGACAGGAGTTCTCCTGGTAGTTTTTACACTACCTTGGTAGGCATCTAAAAGACACCACAAAAGTTGTTCTACCTGCTTTCTGGGCTGAGATGGGGAACAGCTGAATTTTGGACTCGGCTGGTGACAAAATGTTCCAAAGACACCCCATGCACAACTCCACCGGGGAAGGTGCCAGACAGGAGTTCTCCTGGTAGTTTTTACACTACCTTGGTAGGCAGCTGAAAGACACCACAAAAGTTGTTCTACCTGCTTTCTGGGCTGAGATGGGGAACCGCTGAATTTTTGGACTCGGCTGGTGACAAAATGTTCCGAACACACCCCATGCACAACTCCACCGGGGAAGGTGCCAGACAGGAGTTCTCCTGGTAGTTTTTACATTGCTCTGGTAGGCATCTGAAAGACACCACAAAAGTTGTTCTACCTGCTTTCTGGGCTGAGATGGGGAATCGCTGAATTTTGGACTCGGCTGGTGACAAAATGTTCCAAACACACCCCCTGCACAACTCCACCGGGGAAGGTGCCAGACAGGAGTTCTCCTGGTAGATTTTACACTACCTTGGTAGGCATCTGAAAGGCAGCACAAAAGTTGTTCTACCTGCTTTCTGGGCTGAGATGGGGAATCGCTGAATTTTGGACTCGGCCGGTGACAAAATGTTCCAAACACACCCCCTGCACAACTCCACCGGGGAAGGTGCCAGACAGGAGTTCTCCTGGTAGTTTTTACACTACCTTGGTAGGCATCTAAAAGACACCACAAAAGTTGTTCTACCTGCTTTCTGGGCTGAGATGGGGAACAGCTGAATTTTGGACTCGGCTTGTGACAAAATGTTCCAAACACACCCCATGCACAACTATACCGGGGAAGGTGCCAGACAGGAGTTCTCCTGGTAGTTTTTACATTGCTCCGGTAGGCATCTGAAAGACACCACAAAAGATGTTCTACCTGCTTTCTGGGCTGAGATGGGGAACCGCTGAATTTTGGAGTCGGCCGGTGACAAAATGTTCCAAACACAGCCCCTGCACAACTCCACCGGGGAAGGTGCCAGACAGGAGTTCTCTTGGTAGATTTTACACTACCTTGGTAGGGAGCTGAAAGGCAGCACAAAAGTTGTTCTACCTGCTTTCTGGGCTGAGATGGGGAATCGCTGAATTTTGGACTCGGCTGGTGACAAAATGTTCCAAACACACCCCATGCACAACTCCACCGGGGAAGGTGCCAGACAGGAGTTCTCCTGGTAGTTTTTACACTACCTTGGTAGGCACCTGAAAGGCACCACAAAAGTTGTTCTACCTGCTTTCTGGGCTGAGATGGGGAATCGCTGAATTTTGGACTCGGCCGGTGACAAAATGTTCCAAACACACCCCCTGCACAACTCCACCGGGGAAGGTGCCAGACAGGAGTTCTCCTGGTAGTTTTTACATTGCTCCGGTAGGGAGCTGAAAGACACCACAAAAGTTGTTCTACCTGCTTTCTGGGCTGAGATGGGGAACCGCTGAATTTTGGACTCGGCCGGTGACAAAATGTTCCAAAGACACCCCATGCACAACTCCACCGGGGAAGGTGCCAGACAGGAGTTCTCTTAGTAGTTTTTACACTACCTTGGTAGGCAGCTGAAAGACACCACAAAAGTTGTTCTACCTGCTTTCTGGGCTGAGATGGGGAACCGCTGAATTTTGGACTCGGCCGGTGACAAAATGTTCCAAACACACCCCCTGCACAACTCCACCGGGGAAGGTGCCAGACAGGAGTTCTCCTGGTAGTTTTTACACTACCTTGGTAGGCAGCTGAAAGGCACCACAAAAGTTGTTCTACCTGCTTTCTAGGTTGAGATGGGGAAACGCTGAATTTTTGGACTCGGCTGGTGACAAAATGTTCCAAACACACCCCATGCACAACTCCACCGGGGAAGGTGCCAGACAGGAGTTCTCCTGGTAGTTTTTACATTGCTCCGGTAGGCAGCTGAAAGACACCACAAAAGTTGTTCTACCTGCTTTCTGGGCTGAGATGGGGAACCGCTGAATTTTGGACTCGGCCGGTGACAAAATGTTCCAAACACACCCCCTGCACAACTCCACCGGGGAAGGTGCCAGACAGGAGTTCTCTTAGTAGTTTTTACACTACCTTGGTAGGCATCTGAAAGACACCACAAAAGTTGTTCTACCTGCTTTCTGGGCTGAGATGGGGAAACGCTGAATTTTGGACTCGGCTGGTGACAAAATGTTCCAAACACACCCCCTGCACAACTCCACCGGGGAAGGTGTCAGACAGGAGTTCTCTTAGTAGTTTTTGCACTACCTTGGTAGGCAGCTGAAAGGCACCACAAAAGTTGTTCTACCTGCTTTCTGGGCTGAGATGGGGAACCGCTGAATTTTGGAGTCGGCCGGTGACAAAATGTTCCAAACACACCCCATGCACAACTCCACCGGGGAAGGTGCCAGACAGGAGTTCCCTGGTAGTTTTTACACTACCTTGGTAGGCATTTGAAAGGCACCACAAAAGTTGTTCTACCTGCTTTCTGGGCTGAGATGGGGAACCGCTGAATTTTGGACTCTGCTGGTGACAAAATGTTCCAAACACACCCCATGCACAACTCCACTAGCGAAGGTGCCAGGGACGAGCTCTGTTGGTAGTTTTTACATTGCTCCGGTAGGCATCAAAAGGACACCACAAAAGTTGTTCTACCTGCTTTCTGGGCTGAGATGGGGAATCGCTGAATTTTGGACTCGGCCGGTGACAAAATGTTCCAAAGACACCCCATGCACAACTCCACCGGGGAAGGTGCCAGGCAGGAGTTCTCTTGGTAGTTTTTACACTACCTTGGTAGGCATTTGAAAGGCACCACAAAAGTTGTTCTACCTGCTTTCTGGGCTGAGATGGGGAACCGCTGAATTTTGGAGTCGGCTGGTGACAAAATGTTCCAAACACACCCCCTGCACAACTCCACCGGGGAAGGTGCCAGACAGGAGTTCTCCTGGTAGTTTTTACATTGCTCCGGTAGGCATCTGAAAGACACCACAAAAGTTGTTCTACCTGCTTTCTGGGCTGAGATGGGGAACTGCTGAATTTTGGACTCGGCCAGTGACAAAATGTTCCAAAGACACCCCCTGCACAACTCCACCGGGGAAGGTGCCAGACAGGAGTTCTCTTAGTAGTTTTTACACTACCTTGGTAGGCACCTGAAAGGCACCACAAAAGTTGTTCTACCTGCTTTCTGGGCTGAGATGGGGAACCGCTGAATTTTGGACTCGGCCGGTGACAAAATGTTCCAAACACACCCCATGCACAACTCCACCGGGGAAGGTGCCAGGCAGGAGTTCTCTTGGTAGTTTTTACACTACCTTGGTAGGCAGCTGAAAGGCACCACAAAAGTTGTTCTACCTGCTTTCTGGGCTGAGATGGGGAACCGCTGAATTTTGGACTCGGCCGGTGACAAAATGTTCCGAACACACCCCATGCACAACTCCACCGGGGAAGGTGCCAGACAGGAGTTCTCCTGGTAGTTTTTACATTGCTCCGGTAGGCATCTGAAAGACACCACAAAAGTTGTTCTACCTGCTTTCTGGGCTGAGATGGGGAACCGCTGAATTTTGGACTCGGCTGGTGACAAAATGTTCCAAACACACCCCATGCACAACTCCACTAGCGAAGGTGCCAGGGACGAGCTCTGTTGGTAGTTTTTACACTACCTTGGTAGGCATTTGAAAGACACCACAAAAGTTGTTCTACCTGCTTTCTGGGCTGAGATGGGGAAACGCTGAATTTTGGAGTCGGCTGGTGACAAAATGTTCCAAACACACCCCATGCACAACTCCACCGGGGAAGGTGCCAGACAGGAGTTCTCCTGGTAGTTTTTACATTGCTCCGGTAGGCATCTGAAAGACACCACAAAAGTTGTTCTACCTGCTTTCTGGGCTGAGATGGGGAACCGCTGAATTTTGGACTCGGCCAGTGACAAAATGTTCCAAAGACACCCCCTGCACAACTCCACCGGGGAAGGTGCCAGACAGGAGTTCTCTTAGTAGTTTTTACACTACCTTGGTAGGCACCTGAAAGGCACCACAAAAGTTGTTCTACCTGCTTTCTGGGCTGAGATGGGGAACCGCTGAATTTTGGACTCGGCCGGTGACAAAATGTTCCAAACACACCCCATGCACAACTCCACCGGGGAAGGTGCCAGGTAGGAGTTCTCTTGGTAGTTTTTACACTACCTTGGTAGGCAGCTGAAAGGCACCACAAAAGTTGTTCTACCTGCTTTCTGGGCTGAGATGGGGAACCGCTGAATTTTGGACTCGGCTGGTGACAAAATGTTCCGAACACACCCCATGCACAACTCCACCGGGGAAGGTGCCAGACAGGAGTTCTCTTGGTAGTTTTTACATTGCTCTGGTAGGCAGCTGAAAGACACCACAAAAGTTGTTCTACCTGCTTTCTGGGCTGAGATGGGGAACCGCTGAATTTTGGAGTCGGCCGGTGACAAAATGTTCCAAACACACCCCATGCACAACTCCCCGGGGAAGGTGCCAGGCAGGAGTTCTCTTGGTAGTTTTTACACTACCTTGGTAGGCATTTGAAAGGCACCACAAAAGTTGTTCTACCTGCTTTCTGGGCTGAGATGGGGAACCGCTGAATTTTTGGACTCGGCTGGTGACAAAATATTCCGAACACACCCCATGCACAACTCCACCGGGGAAGGTGCCAGACAGGAGTTCTCCTGTAGTTTTTACATTGCTCCGGTAGGCAGCTGAAAGACACCACAAAAGTTGTTCTACCTGCTTTCTGGGCTGAGATGGGGAACCGCTGAATTTTGGACTCGGCCGGTGACAAAATGTTCCAAACACACCCCATGCACAACTCCACCGGGGAAGGTGCCAGACAGGAGTTCTCTTAATAGTTTTTACACTACCTTGGTAGGCACCTGAAAGGCACCACAAAAGTTGTTCTACCTGCTTTCTGGGCTGAGATGGGGAACAGCTGAATTTTGGAGTCGGCCGGTGACAAAATGTTCCAAACACACCCCATGCACAACTCCACTAGCGAAGGTGCCAGGGACGAGCTCTGTTGGTAGTTTTTACATTGCTCCGGTAGGCATCAAAAGGACACCACAAAAGTTGTTCTTCCTGCTTTCTGGGCTGAGATGGGGAACCGCTGAATTTTGGAGTCGGCCGGTGACAAAATGTTCCAAACACACCCCATGCACAACTCCACCGGGGAAGGTGCCAGGCAGGAGTTCTCTTGGTAGATTTTACACTACCTTGGTAGGGAGCTGAAAGGCAGCACAAAAGTTGTTCTACCTGCTTTCTGGGCTGAGATGGGGAATCGCTGAATTTTGGACTCGGCCGGTGACAAAATGTTCCAAACACACCCCATGCACAACTCCACCGGGGAAGGTGCCAGACAGGAGTTCTCCTGGTAGTTTTTACATTGCTCCGGTAGGCAGCTGAAAGACACCACAAAAGTTGTTCTACCTGCTTTCTGGGCTGAGATGGGGAACCGCTGAATTTTGGACTCGGCCAGTGACAAAATGTTCCAAAGACACCCCCTGCACAACTCCACCGGGGAAGGTGCCAGGCAGGAGTTCTCTTGGTAGTTTTTACACTACCTTGGTAGGCAGCTGAAAGGCACCACAAAAGTTGTTCTACCTGCTTTCTGGGCTGAGATGGGGAACCGCTGAATTTTGGACTCGGCTGGTGACAAAATGTTCCGAACACACCCCATGCACAACTCCACCGGGGAAGGTGCCAGACAGGAGTTCTCCTGGTAGTTTTTACATTGCTCCGGTAGGCATCTGAAAGACACCACAAAAGTTGTTCTACCTGCTTTCTGGGCTGAGATGGGGAACCGCTGAATTTTGGAGTCGGGCGGTGACAAAATGTTCCAAACACACCCCATGCACAACTCCACTAGCGAAGGTGCCAGGGACGAGCTCTGTTGGTAGTTTTTACATTGCTCCGGTAGGCATCAAAAGGACACCACAAAAGTTATTCTACCTGCTTTCTGGCCTGAGATGGGGAATCGCTGAATTTTGGACTCGGCCGGTGACAAAATGTTCCAAAGACACCCCATGCACAACTCCACCGGGGAAGGTGCCAGGCAGGAGTTCTCTTGGTAGTTTTTACACTACCTTGGTAGGCATTTGAAAGGCACCACAAAAGTTGTTCTACCTGCTTTCTGGGCTGAGATGGGGAACCACTGAATTTTGGAGTCGGCTGGTGACAAAATGTTCCAAACACACCCCATGCACAACTCCACCGGGGAAGGTGCCAGACAGGAGTTCTCCTGGTAGTTTTTACATTGCTCCGGTAGGCATCTGAAAGACACCACAAAAGTTGTTCTACCTGCTTTCTGGGCTGAGATGGGGAACCGCTGAATTTTGGACTCGGCCAGTGACAAAATGTTCCAAAGACACCCCATGCACAACTCCACCGGGGAAGGTGCCAGACAGGAGTTCTCTTAGTAGTTTTTACACTACCTTGGTAGGCACCTGAAAGGCACCACAAAAGTTGTTCTACCTGCTTTCTGGGCTGAGATGGGGAATCGCTGAATTTTGGACTCGGCCGGTGACAAAATGTTCCAAACACACCCCCTGCACAACTCCACCGGGGAAGGTGCCAGACAGGAGTTCTCCTGGTAGTTTTTACATTGCTCCGGTAGGGAGCTGAAAGACACCACAAAAGTTGTTCTACCTGCTTTCTGGGCTGAGATGGGGAACCGCTGAATTTTGGACTCGGCCGGTGACAAAATGTTCCAAAGACACCCCATGCACAACTCCACCGGGGAAGGTGCCAGACAGGAGTTCTCTTAGTAGTTTTTACACTACCTTGGTAGGCAGCTGAAAGACACCACAAAAGTTGTTCTACCTGCTTTCTGGGCTGAGATGGGGAACCGCTGAATTTTGGACTCGGCCGGTGACAAAATGTTCCAAACACACCCCCTGCACAACTCCACCGGGGAAGGTGCCAGACAGGAGTTCTCCTGGTAGTTTTTACACTACCTTGGTAGGCAGCTGAAAGGCACCACAAAAGTTGTTCTACCTGCTTTCTAGGTTGAGATGGGGAAACGCTGAATTTTTGGACTCGGCTGGTGACAAAATGTTCCAAACACACCCCATGCACAACTCCACCGGGGAAGGTGCCAGACAGGAGTTCTCCTGGTAGTTTTTACATTGCTCCGGTAGGCAGCTGAAAGACACCACAAAAGTTGTTCTACCTGCTTTCTGGGCTGAGATGGGGAACCGCTGAATTTTGGACTCGGCCGGTGACAAAATGTTCCAAACACACCCCCTGCACAACTCCACCGGGGAAGGTGCCAGACAGGAGTTCTCTTAGTAGTTTTTACACTACCTTGGTAGGCATCTGAAAGACACCACAAAAGTTGTTCTACCTGCTTTCTGGGCTGAGATGGGGAAACGCTGAATTTTGGACTCGGCTGGTGACAAAATGTTCCAAACACACCCCCTGCACAACTCCACCGGGGAAGGTGTCAGACAGGAGTTCTCTTAGTAGTTTTTGCACTACCTTGGTAGGCAGCTGAAAGGCACCACAAAAGTTGTTCTACCTGCTTTCTGGGCTGAGATGGGGAACCGCTGAATTTTGGAGTCGGCCGGTGACAAAATGTTCCAAACACACCCCATGCACAACTCCACCGGGGAAGGTGCCAGACAGGAGTTCCCTGGTAGTTTTTACACTACCTTGGTAGGCATTTGAAAGGCACCACAAAAGTTGTTCTACCTGCTTTCTGGGCTGAGATGGGGAACCGCTGAATTTTGGACTCTGCTGGTGACAAAATGTTCCAAACACACCCCATGCACAACTCCACTAGCGAAGGTGCCAGGGACGAGCTCTGTTGGTAGTTTTTACATTGCTCCGGTAGGCATCAAAAGGACACCACAAAAGTTGTTCTACCTGCTTTCTGGGCTGAGATGGGGAATCGCTGAATTTTGGACTCGGCCGGTGACAAAATGTTCCAAAGACACCCCATGCACAACTCCACCGGGGAAGGTGCCAGGCAGGAGTTCTCTTGGTAGTTTTTACACTACCTTGGTAGGCATTTGAAAGGCACCACAAAAGTTGTTCTACCTGCTTTCTGGGCTGAGATGGGGAACCGCTGAATTTTGGAGTCGGCTGGTGACAAAATGTTCCAAACACACCCCCTGCACAACTCCACCGGGGAAGGTGCCAGACAGGAGTTCTCCTGGTAGTTTTTACATTGCTCCGGTAGGCATCTGAAAGACACCACAAAAGTTGTTCTACCTGCTTTCTGGGCTGAGATGGGGAACTGCTGAATTTTGGACTCGGCCAGTGACAAAATGTTCCAAAGACACCCCCTGCACAACTCCACCGGGGAAGGTGCCAGACAGGAGTTCTCTTAGTAGTTTTTACACTACCTTGGTAGGCACCTGAAAGGCACCACAAAAGTTGTTCTACCTGCTTTCTGGGCTGAGATGGGGAACCGCTGAATTTTGGACTCGGCCGGTGACAAAATGTTCCAAACACACCCCATGCACAACTCCACCGGGGAAGGTGCCAGGCAGGAGTTCTCTTGGTAGTTTTTACACTACCTTGGTAGGCAGCTGAAAGGCACCACAAAAGTTGTTCTACCTGCTTTCTGGGCTGAGATGGGGAACCGCTGAATTTTGGACTCGGCCGGTGACAAAATGTTCCGAACACACCCCATGCACAACTCCACCGGGGAAGGTGCCAGACAGGAGTTCTCCTGGTAGTTTTTACATTGCTCCGGTAGGCATCTGAAAGACACCACAAAAGTTGTTCTACCTGCTTTCTGGGCTGAGATGGGGAACCGCTGAATTTTGGACTCGGCTGGTGACAAAATGTTCCAAACACACCCCATGCACAACTCCACTAGCGAAGGTGCCAGGGACGAGCTCTGTTGGTAGTTTTTACACTACCTTGGTAGGCATTTGAAAGACACCACAAAAGTTGTTCTACCTGCTTTCTGGGCTGAGATGGGGAAACGCTGAATTTTGGAGTCGGCTGGTGACAAAATGTTCCAAACACACCCCATGCACAACTCCACCGGGGAAGGTGCCAGACAGGAGTTCTCCTGGTAGTTTTTACATTGCTCCGGTAGGCATCTGAAAGACACCACAAAAGTTGTTCTACCTGCTTTCTGGGCTGAGATGGGGAACCGCTGAATTTTGGACTCGGCCAGTGACAAAATGTTCCAAAGACACCCCCTGCACAACTCCACCGGGGAAGGTGCCAGACAGGAGTTCTCTTAGTAGTTTTTACACTACCTTGGTAGGCACCTGAAAGGCACCACAAAAGTTGTTCTACCTGCTTTCTGGGCTGAGATGGGGAACCGCTGAATTTTGGACTCGGCCGGTGACAAAATGTTCCAAACACACCCCATGCACAACTCCACCGGGGAAGGTGCCAGGTAGGAGTTCTCTTGGTAGTTTTTACACTACCTTGGTAGGCAGCTGAAAGGCACCACAAAAGTTGTTCTACCTGCTTTCTGGGCTGAGATGGGGAACCGCTGAATTTTGGACTCGGCTGGTGACAAAATGTTCCGAACACACCCCATGCACAACTCCACCGGGGAAGGTGCCAGACAGGAGTTCTCTTGGTAGTTTTTACATTGCTCTGGTAGGCAGCTGAAAGACACCACAAAAGTTGTTCTACCTGCTTTCTGGGCTGAGATGGGGAACCGCTGAATTTTGGAGTCGGCCGGTGACAAAATGTTCCAAACACACCCCATGCACAACTCCCCGGGGAAGGTGCCAGGCAGGAGTTCTCTTGGTAGTTTTTACACTACCTTGGTAGGCATTTGAAAGGCACCACAAAAGTTGTTCTACCTGCTTTCTGGGCTGAGATGGGGAACCGCTGAATTTTTGGACTCGGCTGGTGACAAAATATTCCGAACACACCCCATGCACAACTCCACCGGGGAAGGTGCCAGACAGGAGTTCTCCTGTAGTTTTTACATTGCTCCGGTAGGCAGCTGAAAGACACCACAAAAGTTGTTCTACCTGCTTTCTGGGCTGAGATGGGGAACCGCTGAATTTTGGACTCGGCCGGTGACAAAATGTTCCAAACACACCCCATGCACAACTCCACCGGGGAAGGTGCCAGACAGGAGTTCTCTTAATAGTTTTTACACTACCTTGGTAGGCAGCTGAAAGGCACCACAAAAGTTGTTCTACCTGCTTTCTGGGCTGAGATGGGGAACAGCTGAATTTTGGAGTCGGCCGGTGACAAAATGTTCCAAACACACCCCATGCACAACTCCACTAGCGAAGGTGCCAGGGACGAGCTCTGTTGGTAGTTTTTACATTGCTCCGGTAGGCATCAAAAGGACACCACAAAAGTTGTTCTTCCTGCTTTCTGGGCTGAGATGGGGAACCGCTGAATTTTGGAGTCGGCCGGTGACAAAATGTTCCAAACACACCCCATGCACAACTCCACCGGGGAAGGTGCCAGGCAGGAGTTCTCTTGGTAGATTTTACACTACCTTGGTAGGGAGCTGAAAGGCAGCACAAAAGTTGTTCTACCTGCTTTCTGGGCTGAGATGGGGAATCGCTGAATTTTGGACTCGGCCGGTGACAAAATGTTCCAAACACACCCCATGCACAACTCCACCGGGGAAGGTGCCAGACAGGAGTTCTCCTGGTAGTTTTTACATTGCTCCGGTAGGCAGCTGAAAGACACCACAAAAGTTGTTCTACCTGCTTTCTGGGCTGAGATGGGGAACCGCTGAATTTTGGACTCGGCCAGTGACAAAATGTTCCAAAGACACCCCCTGCACAACTCCACCGGGGAAGGTGCCAGGCAGGAGTTCTCTTGGTAGTTTTTACACTACCTTGGTAGGCAGCTGAAAGGCACCACAAAAGTTGTTCTACCTGCTTTCTGGGCTGAGATGGGGAACCGCTGAATTTTGGACTCGGCTGGTGACAAAATGTTCCGAACACACCCCATGCACAACTCCACCGGGGAAGGTGCCAGACAGGAGTTCTCCTGGTAGTTTTTACATTGCTCCGGTAGGCATCTGAAAGACACCACAAAAGTTGTTCTACCTGCTTTCTGGGCTGAGATGGGGAACCGCTGAATTTTGGAGTCGGGCGGTGACAAAATGTTCCAAACACACCCCATGCACAACTCCACTAGCGAAGGTGCCAGGGACGAGCTCTGTTGGTAGTTTTTACATTGCTCCGGTAGGCATCAAAAGGACACCACAAAAGTTATTCTACCTGCTTTCTGGCCTGAGATGGGGAATCGCTGAATTTTGGACTCGGCCGGTGACAAAATGTTCCAAAGACACCCCATGCACAACTCCACCGGGGAAGGTGCCAGGCAGGAGTTCTCTTGGTAGTTTTTACACTACCTTGGTAGGCATTTGAAAGGCACCACAAAAGTTGTTCTACCTGCTTTCTGGGCTGAGATGGGGAACCACTGAATTTTGGAGTCGGCTGGTGACAAAATGTTCCAAACACACCCCATGCACAACTCCACCGGGGAAGGTGCCAGACAGGAGTTCTCCTGGTAGTTTTTACATTGCTCCGGTAGGCATCTGAAAGACACCACAAAAGTTGTTCTACCTGCTTTCTGGGCTGAGATGGGGAACCGCTGAATTTTGGACTCGGCCAGTGACAAAATGTTCCAAAGACACCCCATGCACAACTCCACCGGGGAAGGTGCCAGACAGGAGTTCTCTTAGTAGTTTTTACACTACCTTGGTAGGCACCTGAAAGGCACCACAAAAGTTGTTCTACCTGCTTTCTGGGCTGAGATGGGGAACCGCTGAATTTTGGACTCGGCCGGTGACAAAATGTTCCAAACACACCCCATGCACAACTCCACCGGGGAAGGTGCCAGGCAGGAGTTCTCTTGGTAGTTTTTACACTACCTTGGTAGGCAGCTGAAAGGCACCACAAAAGTTGTTCTACCTGCTTTCTGGGCTGAGATGGGGAACCGCTGAATTTTGGACTCGGCCGGTGACAAAATGTTCCGAACACACCCCATGCACAACTCCACCGGGGAAGGTGCCAGACAGGAGTTCTCCTGGTAGTTTTTACATTGCTCTGGTAGGCATCTGAAAGACACCACAAAAGTTGTTCTACCTGCTTTCTGGGCTGAGATGGGGAACCGCTGAATTTTGGAGTCGGCTGGTGACAAAATGTTCCAAAGACACCCCATGCACAACTCCACCGGGGAAGGTGCCAGACAAGAGTTCTCTTGAGAGTTTTTACACTACCTTGGTAGGCATCTGAAAGACACCACAAAAGTTGTTCTACCTGCTTTCTGGGCTGAGATGGGGAACCGCTGAATTTTGGACTCGGCCGGTGACAAAATGTTCCAAACACACCCCCTGCACAACTCCACCGGGGAAGGTGCCAGACAGGAGTTCTCTTAGTAGTTTTTACACTACCTTGGTAGGCATCTGAAAGGCACCACAAAAGTTGTTCTACCTGCTTTCTGGGCTGAGATGGGGAACCGCTGAATTTTGGAGTCGGCTGGTGACAAAATGTTCCAAACACACCCCCTGCACAACTCCACCGGGGAAGGTGCCAGAAAGAAGTTCTCCTGGTAGTTTTTACATTGCTCTGGTAGGCATCTGAAAGACACCACAAAAGTTGTTCTACCTGCTTTCTGGGCTGAGATGGGGAACCGCTGAATTTTGGACTCGGCTGGTGACAAAATGTTCCAAACACACCCCATGCACAACTCCACCGGGGAAGGTGCCAGACAAGAGTTCTCTTGAGAGTTTTTACACTACCTTGGTAGGCATCTGAAAGACACAACAAAAGTTGTTCTACCTGCTTTCTGGGCTGAGATGGGGAACCGCTGAATTTTGGACTCGGCCGGTGACAAAAAGTTCCAAACACACCCCCTGCACAACTCCACCGGGGAAGGTGCCAGACAGGAGTTCTCTTAGTAGTTTTTACACTACCTTGGTAGGCAGCTGAAAGACACCACAAAAGTTGTTCTACCTGCTTTCTGGGCTGAGATGGGGAAACGCTGAATTTTGGACTCGGCTGGTGACAAAATGTTCCAAACACACCCCCTGCACAACTCCACCGGGGAAGGTGCCAGACAGGAGTTCTCTTGATAGTTTTTACACTACCTTGGTAGGCATCTGAAAGACACCACAAAAGTTGTTCTACCTGCTTTCTGGGCTGAGATGGGGAAACGCTGAATTTTGGAGTCGGGCGGTGACAAAATGTTCCAAACACACCCCCTGCACAACTCCACCGGGGAAGGTGCCAGACGGGATTTCTCCTGGTAGTTTTTACATTGCTCCGGTAGGCATCTGAAAGACACCACAAAAGTTGTTCTATCTGCTTTCTGGGCTGAGATGGGGAATCGCTGAATTTTGGACTCGGCCGGTGACAAAATGTTCCAAAGACACCCCATGCACAACTCCACCGGGGAAGGTGCCAGACAGGAGTTCTCCTGGTAGTTTTTACACTACCTTGGTAGGCAGCTGAAAGACACCACAAAAGTTGTTCTACCTGCTTTCTGGGCTGAGATGGGGAATCGCTGAATTTTGGACTCGGCTGGTGACAAAATGTTCCAAACACACCCCCTGCACAACTCCACCGGGGAAGGTGCCAGACAGGAGTTCTCCTGGTAGATTTTACACTACCTTGGTAGGGAGCTGAAAGGCAGCACAAAAGTTGTTCTACCTGCTTTCTGGGCTGAGATGGGGAATCGCTGAATTTTGGACTCGGCCGGTGACAAAATGTTCCAAACACACCCCCTGCACAACTCCACCGGGGAAGGTGCCAGACAGGAGTTCTCCTGGTAGTTTTTACACTACCTTGGTAGGCACCTGAAAGGCACCACAAAAGTTGTTCTACCTGCTTTCTGGGCTGAGATGGGGAACCGCTGAATTTTGGACTCGGCTGGTGACAAAATGTTCCAAACACACCCCCTGCACAACTCCACCGGGGAAGGTGCCAGACAGGAGTTCTCTTGATAGTTTTTACACTACCTTGGTAGGCATCTGAAAGACACCACAAAAGTTGTTCTACCTACTTTCTGGGCTGAGATGGGGAAACGCTGAATTTTGGAGTCGGCTGGTGACAAAATGTTCCAAACACACCCCCTGCACAACTCCACCGGGGAAGGTGCCAGACGGGATTTCTCCTGGTAGTTTTTACATTGCTCCGGTAGGCATCTGAAAGACACCACAAAAGTTGTTCTATCTGCTTTCTGGGCTGAGATGGGGAATCGCTGAATTTTGGACTCGGCCGGTGACAAAATGTTCCAAAGACACCCCATGCACAACTCCACCGGGGAAGGTGCCAGACAGGAGTTCTCCTGGTAGTTTTTACATTGCTCCGGTAGGCATCTGAAAGACACCACAAAAGTTGTTCTACCTGCTTTCTGGGCTGAGATGGGGAATCGCTGAATTTTGGACTCGGCTGGTGACAAAATGTTCCAAACACACCCCCTGCACAACTCCACCGGGGAAGGTGCCAGACAGGAGTTCTCCTGGTAGATTTTACACTACCTTGGTAGGGAGCTGAAAGGCAGCACAAAAGTTGTTCTACCTGCTTTCTGGGCTGAGATGGGGAACCGCTGAATTTTGGACTCGGCCGGTGACAAAATGTTCCAAACACACCCCCTGCACAACTCCACCGGGGAAGGTGCCAGACAGGAGTTCTCCTGGTAGTTTTTACACTACCTTGGTAGGCATCTAAAAGACACCACAAAAGTTGTTCTACCTGCTTTCTGGGCTGAGATGGGGAACAGCTGAATTTTGGACTCGGCTTGTGACAAAATGTTCCAAAGACACCCCCTGCACAACTATACCGGGGAAGGTGCCAGACAGGAGTTCTCCTGGTAGTTTTTACATTGCTCCGGTAGGCATCTAAAAGACACCACAAAAGATGTTCTACCTGCTTTCTGGGCTGAGATGGGGAACCGCTGAATTTTGGACTCGGCCGGTGACAAAATGTTCCAAACACACCCCATGCACAACTCCACCGGGGAAGGTGCCAGACAGGCGTTTTCCTGGTAGTTTTTACACTACCTTGGTAGGCACCTGAAAGGCACCACAAAAGTTGTTCTACCTGCTTTCTGGGCTGAGATGGGGAATCGCTGAATTTTGGACTCGGCCGGTGACAAAATGTTCCAAACACACCCCCTGCACAACTCCACCGGGGAAGGTGCCAGACAGGAGTTCTCTTGGTAGTTTTTACATTGCTCCGGTAGGGAGATGAAAGACACCACAAAAGTTGTTCTACCTGCTTTCTGGGCTGAGATGGGGAACCGCTGAATTTTGGACTCGGCCGGTGACAAAATGTTCCAAAGACACCCCATGCACAACTCCACCGGGGAAGGTGCCAGACAGGAGTTCTCTTAGTAGTTTTTACACTACCTTGGTAGGCACCTGAAAGGCACCACAAAAGTTGTTCTACCTGCTTTCTGGGCTGAGATGGGGAATCGCTGAATTTTGGACTCGGCCGGTGACAAAATGTTCCAAACACACCCCATGCACAACTCCACCGGGGAAGGTGCCAGGCAGGAGTTCCCTTGGTAGTTTTTACACTACCTTGGTAGGCAGCTGAAAGGCACCACAAAAGTTGTTCTACCTGCTTTCTAGGCTGAGATGGGGAACCGCTGAATTTTTGGACTCGGCTGGTGACAAAATGTTCCGAACACACCCCATGCACAACTCCACCGGGGAAGGTGCCAGACAGGAGTTCTCCTGGTAGTTTTTACATTGCTCCGGTAGGCAGCTGAAAGACACCACAAAAGTTGTTCTACCTGCTTTCTGGGCTGAGATGGGGAACCGCTGAATTTTGGACTCGGCCGGTGACAAAATGTTCCAAACACACCCCATGCACAACTCCACCGGGGAAGGTGCCAGACAGGAGTTCTCTTAGTAGTTTTTACACTACCTTGGTAGGCATCTAAAAGAAACCACAAAAGTTGTTCTACCTGCTTTCTGGGCTGAGATGGGGAAACGCTGAATTTTGGACTCGGCTGGTGACAAAATGTTCCAAACACACCCCCTGCACAACTCCACCGGGGAAGGTGCCAGACAGGAGTTCTCTTAGTAGTTTTTGCACTACCTTGGTAGGCATCTGAAAGACACCACAAAAGTTGTTCTACCTGCTTTCTGGGCTGAGATGGGGAATCGCTGAATTTTGGACTCGGCCGGTGACAAAATGTTCCAAACACACCCCATGCACAACTCCACCGGGGAAGGTGCCAGACAGGAGTTCTCTTAGTAGTTTTTACACTACCTTGGTAGGCATCTAAAAGAAACCACAAAAGTTGTTCTACCTGCTTTCTGGGCTGAGATGGGGAAACGCTGAATTTTGGACTCGGCTGGTGACAAAATGTTCCAAACACACCCCCTGCACAACTCCACCGGGGAAGGTGCCAGACAGGAGTTCTCTTAGTAGTTTTTGCACTACCTTGGTAGGCATCTGAAAGACACCACAAAAGTTGTTCTACCTGCTTTCTGGGCTGAGATGGGGAACCGCTGAATTTTGGACTCGGCCGGTGACAAAATGTTCCAAACACACCCCCTGCACAACTATACCGGGGAAGGTGCCAGACAGGAGTTCTCTTGATAGTTTTTACACTACCTTGGTAGGCATCTGAAAGACACCACAAAAGTTGTTCTACCTGCTTTCTGGGCTGAGATGGGGAACCGCTGAATTTTGGAGTCGGCCGGTGACAAAATGTTCCAAACACACCCCCTGCAGAACTCCACCGGGGAAGGTGCCAGACAGGAGTTCTCCTGGTAGTTTTTACATTGCTCCGGTAGGCATCTGAAAGACACCACAAAAGTTGTTCTACCTGCTTTCTGGACTGAGATGGGGAACCGCTGAATTTTGGAGTCGGCCGGTGACAAAATGTTCCAAACACACCCCCTGCACAACTCCACCGGGGAAGGTGCCAGACAGGAGTTCTCTTAGTAGTTTTTACACTACCTTGGTAGGCAGCTGAAAGGCACCACAAAAGTTGTTCTACCTGCTTTCTGGGCTGAGATGGGGAACCGCTGAATTTTGGAGTCGGCCGGTGACAAAATGTTCCAAACACAACCCATGCACAACTCCCCGGGGAAGGTGCCAGGCAGGAGTTCTCTTGGTAGTTTTTACACTACCTTGGTAGGCATTTGAAAGGCACCACAAAAGTTGTTCTACCTGCTTTCTGGGCTGAGATGGGGAACCGCTGAATTTTTGGACTCGGCTGGTGACAAAATATTCCGAACACACCCCATGCACAACTCCACCGGGGAAGGTGCCAGACAGGAGTTCTCCTGTAGTTTTTACATTGCTCCGGTAGGCAGCTGAAAGACACCACAAAAGTTGTTCTACCTGCTTTCTGGGCTGAGATGGGGAAACGCTGAATTTTGGACTCGGCCGGTGACAAAATGTTCCAAACACACCCCATGCACAACTCCACCGGGGAAGGTGCCAGACAGGAGTTCTCTTAATAGTTTTTACACTACCTTGGTAGGCAGCTGAAAGGCACCACAAAAGTTGTTCTACCTGCTTTCTGGGCTGAGATGGGGAACAGCTGAATTTTGGAGTCGGCCGGTGACAAAATGTTCCAAACACACCCCATGCACAACTCCACTAGCGAAGGTGCCAGGGACGAGCTCTTTTGGTAGTTTTTACATTGCTCCGGTAGGCATCAAAAGGACACCACAAAAGTTGTTCTTCCTGCTTTCTGGGCTGAGATGGGGAATCGCTGAATTTTGGACTCGGCCGGTGACAAAATGTTCCAAACACACCCCATGCACAACTCCACCGGGGAAGGTGCCAGACAGGAGTTCTCTTGGTAGTTTTTACACTACCTTGGTAGGCACCTGAAAGGCACCACAAAAGTTGTTCTACCTGCTTTCTGGGCTGAGATGGGGAACCGCTGAATTTTGGAGTCGGCTGGTGACAAAATGTTCCAAACACACCCCATGCACAACTCCACCGGGGAAGGTGCCAGACAGGAGTTCTCCTGGTAGTTTTTACATTGCTCTGGTAGGCAGCTGAAAGGCACCACAAAAGTTGTTCTACCTGCTTTCTGGGCTGAGATGGGGAACAGCTGAATTTTGGAGTCGGCCGGTGACAAAATGTTCCAAACACACCCCATGCACAACTCCACCGGGGAAGGTGCCAGGGACGAGCTCTTTTGGTAGTTTTTACATTGCTCCGGTAGGCATCAAAAGGACACCACAAAAGTTGTTCTACCTGCTTTCTGGGCTGAGATGGGGAACCGCTGAATTTTGGACTCGGCCGGTGACAAAATGTTCCAAACACACCCCCTGCACAACTCCACCGGGGAAGGTGCCAGACAAGCGTTCTCTTAGTAGTTTTTACACTACCTTGGTAGGCATCTAAAAGACACCACAAAAGTTGTTCTACCTGCTTTCTGGGCTGAGATGGGGAACAGCTGAATTTTGGACTCGGCTGGTGACAAAATGTTCCAAAGACACCCCCTGCACAACTATACCGGGGAAGGTGCCAGACAGGAGTTCTCCTGGTAGTTTTTACATTGCTCTGGTAGGCATCTAAAAGACACCACAAAAGATGTTCTACCTGCTTTCTGGGCTGAGATGGGGAACCGCTGAATTTTGGAGTCGGCCGGTGACAAAATGTTCCAAACACACCCCCTGCACAACTCCACCGGGGAAGGTGCCAGACAGGAGTTCTCCTGGTAGTTTTTACATTGCTCCGGTAGGCATCTGAAAGACACCACAAAAGTTGTTCTACCTGCTTTCTGGGCTGAGATGGGGAACCGCTGAATTTTGGACTCGGCCGGTGACAAAATGTTCCAAACACACCCCCTGCACAACTCCACCGGGGAAGGTGCCAGACAGGAGTTCTCTTAGTAGTTTTTACACTACCTTGGTAGGCAGCTGAAAGGCACCACAAAAGTTGTTCTACCTGCTTTCTGGGCTGAGATGGGGAACCGCTGAATTTTGGAGTCGGCCGGTGACAAAATGTTCCAAACACACCCCATGCACAACTCCCCGGGGAAGGTGCCAGGCAGGAGTTCTCCTGGTAGATTTTACACTACCTTGGTAGGGAGCTGAAAGGCAGCACAAAAGTTGTTCTACCTGCTTTCTGGGCTGAGATGGGGAATCGCTGAATTTTGGACTCGGCCGGTGACAAAATGTTCCAAACACACCCCCTGCACAACTCCACCGGGGAAGGTGCCAGACAGGAGTTCTCCTGGTAGTTTTTACACTACCTTGGTAGGCACCTGAAAGGCACCACAAAAGTTGTTCTACCTGCTTTCTGGGCTGAGATGGGGAACCGCTGAATTTTGGACTCGGCTGGTGACAAAATGTTCCAAACACACCCCCTGCACAACTCCACCGGGGAAGGTGCCAGACAGGAGTTCTCTTGATAGTTTTTACACTACCTTGGTAGGCATCTGAAAGACACCACAAAAGTTGTTCTACCTACTTTCTGGGCTGAGATGGGGAAACGCTGAATTTTGGAGTCGGCTGGTGACAAAATGTTCCAAACACACCCCCTGCACAACTCCACCGGGGAAGGTGCCAGACGGGATTTCTCCTGGTAGTTTTTACATTGCTCCGGTAGGCATCTGAAAGACACCACAAAAGTTGTTCTATCTGCTTTCTGGGCTGAGATGGGGAATCGCTGAATTTTGGACTCGGCCGGTGACAAAATGTTCCAAAGACACCCCATGCACAACTCCACCGGGGAAGGTGCCAGACAGGAGTTCTCCTGGTAGTTTTTACATTGCTCCGGTAGGCATCTGAAAGACACCACAAAAGTTGTTCTACCTGCTTTCTGGGCTGAGATGGGGAATCGCTGAATTTTGGACTCGGCTGGTGACAAAATGTTCCAAACACACCCCCTGCACAACTCCACCGGGGAAGGTGCCAGACAGGAGTTCTCCTGGTAGATTTTACACTACCTTGGTAGGGAGCTGAAAGGCAGCACAAAAGTTGTTCTACCTGCTTTCTGGGCTGAGATGGGGAACCGCTGAATTTTGGACTCGGCCGGTGACAAAATGTTCCAAACACACCCCCTGCACAACTCCACCGGGGAAGGTGCCAGACAGGAGTTCTCCTGGTAGTTTTTACACTACCTTGGTAGGCATCTAAAAGACACCACAAAAGTTGTTCTACCTGCTTTCTGGGCTGAGATGGGGAACAGCTGAATTTTGGACTCGGCTTGTGACAAAATGTTCCAAAGACACCCCCTGCACAACTATACCGGGGAAGGTGCCAGACAGGAGTTCTCCTGGTAGTTTTTACATTGCTCCGGTAGGCATCTAAAAGACACCACAAAAGATGTTCTACCTGCTTTCTGGGCTGAGATGGGGAACCGCTGAATTTTGGACTCGGCCGGTGACAAAATGTTCCAAACACACCCCATGCACAACTCCACCGGGGAAGGTGCCAGACAGGCGTTTTCCTGGTAGTTTTTACACTACCTTGGTAGGCACCTGAAAGGCACCACAAAAGTTGTTCTACCTGCTTTCTGGGCTGAGATGGGGAATCGCTGAATTTTGGACTCGGCCGGTGACAAAATGTTCCAAACACACCCCCTGCACAACTCCACCGGGGAAGGTGCCAGACAGGAGTTCTCTTGGTAGTTTTTACATTGCTCCGGTAGGGAGATGAAAGACACCACAAAAGTTGTTCTACCTGCTTTCTGGGCTGAGATGGGGAACCGCTGAATTTTGGACTCGGCCGGTGACAAAATGTTCCAAAGACACCCCATGCACAACTCCACCGGGGAAGGTGCCAGACAGGAGTTCTCTTAGTAGTTTTTACACTACCTTGGTAGGCACCTGAAAGGCACCACAAAAGTTGTTCTACCTGCTTTCTGGGCTGAGATGGGGAATCGCTGAATTTTGGACTCGGCCGGTGACAAAATGTTCCAAACACACCCCATGCACAACTCCACCGGGGAAGGTGCCAGGCAGGAGTTCCCTTGGTAGTTTTTACACTACCTTGGTAGGCAGCTGAAAGGCACCACAAAAGTTGTTCTACCTGCTTTCTAGGCTGAGATGGGGAACCGCTGAATTTTTGGACTCGGCTGGTGACAAAATGTTCCGAACACACCCCATGCACAACTCCACCGGGGAAGGTGCCAGACAGGAGTTCTCCTGGTAGTTTTTACATTGCTCCGGTAGGCAGCTGAAAGACACCACAAAAGTTGTTCTACCTGCTTTCTGGGCTGAGATGGGGAACCGCTGAATTTTGGACTCGGCCGGTGACAAAATGTTCCAAACACACCCCATGCACAACTCCACCGGGGAAGGTGCCAGACAGGAGTTCTCTTAGTAGTTTTTACACTACCTTGGTAGGCATCTAAAAGAAACCACAAAAGTTGTTCTACCTGCTTTCTGGGCTGAGATGGGGAAACGCTGAATTTTGGACTCGGCTGGTGACAAAATGTTCCAAACACACCCCCTGCACAACTCCACCGGGGAAGGTGCCAGACAGGAGTTCTCTTAGTAGTTTTTGCACTACCTTGGTAGGCATCTGAAAGACACCACAAAAGTTGTTCTACCTGCTTTCTGGGCTGAGATGGGGAATCGCTGAATTTTGGACTCGGCCGGTGACAAAATGTTCCAAACACACCCCATGCACAACTCCACCGGGGAAGGTGCCAGACAGGAGTTCTCTTAGTAGTTTTTACACTACCTTGGTAGGCATCTAAAAGAAACCACAAAAGTTGTTCTACCTGCTTTCTGGGCTGAGATGGGGAAACGCTGAATTTTGGACTCGGCTGGTGACAAAATGTTCCAAACACACCCCCTGCACAACTCCACCGGGGAAGGTGCCAGACAGGAGTTCTCTTAGTAGTTTTTGCACTACCTTGGTAGGCATCTGAAAGACACCACAAAAGTTGTTCTACCTGCTTTCTGGGCTGAGATGGGGAACCGCTGAATTTTGGACTCGGCCGGTGACAAAATGTTCCAAACACACCCCCTGCACAACTATACCGGGGAAGGTGCCAGACAGGAGTTCTCTTGATAGTTTTTACACTACCTTGGTAGGCATCTGAAAGACACCACAAAAGTTGTTCTACCTGCTTTCTGGGCTGAGATGGGGAACCGCTGAATTTTGGAGTCGGCCGGTGACAAAATGTTCCAAACACACCCCCTGCAGAACTCCACCGGGGAAGGTGCCAGACAGGAGTTCTCCTGGTAGTTTTTACATTGCTCCGGTAGGCATCTGAAAGACACCACAAAAGTTGTTCTACCTGCTTTCTGGACTGAGATGGGGAACCGCTGAATTTTGGAGTCGGCCGGTGACAAAATGTTCCAAACACACCCCCTGCACAACTCCACCGGGGAAGGTGCCAGACAGGAGTTCTCTTAGTAGTTTTTACACTACCTTGGTAGGCAGCTGAAAGGCACCACAAAAGTTGTTCTACCTGCTTTCTGGGCTGAGATGGGGAACCGCTGAATTTTGGAGTCGGCCGGTGACAAAATGTTCCAAACACAACCCATGCACAACTCCCCGGGGAAGGTGCCAGGCAGGAGTTCTCTTGGTAGTTTTTACACTACCTTGGTAGGCATTTGAAAGGCACCACAAAAGTTGTTCTACCTGCTTTCTGGGCTGAGATGGGGAACCGCTGAATTTTTGGACTCGGCTGGTGACAAAATATTCCGAACACACCCCATGCACAACTCCACCGGGGAAGGTGCCAGACAGGAGTTCTCCTGTAGTTTTTACATTGCTCCGGTAGGCAGCTGAAAGACACCACAAAAGTTGTTCTACCTGCTTTCTGGGCTGAGATGGGGAAACGCTGAATTTTGGACTCGGCCGGTGACAAAATGTTCCAAACACACCCCATGCACAACTCCACCGGGGAAGGTGCCAGACAGGAGTTCTCTTAATAGTTTTTACACTACCTTGGTAGGCAGCTGAAAGGCACCACAAAAGTTGTTCTACCTGCTTTCTGGGCTGAGATGGGGAACAGCTGAATTTTGGAGTCGGCCGGTGACAAAATGTTCCAAACACACCCCATGCACAACTCCACTAGCGAAGGTGCCAGGGACGAGCTCTTTTGGTAGTTTTTACATTGCTCCGGTAGGCATCAAAAGGACACCACAAAAGTTGTTCTTCCTGCTTTCTGGGCTGAGATGGGGAATCGCTGAATTTTGGACTCGGCCGGTGACAAAATGTTCCAAACACACCCCATGCACAACTCCACCGGGGAAGGTGCCAGACAGGAGTTCTCTTGGTAGTTTTTACACTACCTTGGTAGGCACCTGAAAGGCACCACAAAAGTTGTTCTACCTGCTTTCTGGGCTGAGATGGGGAACCGCTGAATTTTGGAGTCGGCTGGTGACAAAATGTTCCAAACACACCCCATGCACAACTCCACCGGGGAAGGTGCCAGACAGGAGTTCTCCTGGTAGTTTTTACATTGCTCTGGTAGGCAGCTGAAAGGCACCACAAAAGTTGTTCTACCTGCTTTCTGGGCTGAGATGGGGAACAGCTGAATTTTGGAGTCGGCCGGTGACAAAATGTTCCAAACACACCCCATGCACAACTCCACCGGGGAAGGTGCCAGGGACGAGCTCTTTTGGTAGTTTTTACATTGCTCCGGTAGGCATCAAAAGGACACCACAAAAGTTGTTCTACCTGCTTTCTGGGCTGAGATGGGGAACCGCTGAATTTTGGACTCGGCCGGTGACAAAATGTTCCAAACACACCCCCTGCACAACTCCACCGGGGAAGGTGCCAGACAAGCGTTCTCTTAGTAGTTTTTACACTACCTTGGTAGGCATCTAAAAGACACCACAAAAGTTGTTCTACCTGCTTTCTGGGCTGAGATGGGGAACAGCTGAATTTTGGACTCGGCTGGTGACAAAATGTTCCAAAGACACCCCCTGCACAACTATACCGGGGAAGGTGCCAGACAGGAGTTCTCCTGGTAGTTTTTACATTGCTCTGGTAGGCATCTAAAAGACACCACAAAAGATGTTCTACCTGCTTTCTGGGCTGAGATGGGGAACCGCTGAATTTTGGAGTCGGCCGGTGACAAAATGTTCCAAACACACCCCCTGCACAACTCCACCGGGGAAGGTGCCAGACAGGAGTTCTCCTGGTAGTTTTTACATTGCTCCGGTAGGCATCTGAAAGACACCACAAAAGTTGTTCTACCTGCTTTCTGGGCTGAGATGGGGAACCGCTGAATTTTGGACTCGGCCGGTGACAAAATGTTCCAAACACACCCCCTGCACAACTCCACCGGGGAAGGTGCCAGACAGGAGTTCTCTTAGTAGTTTTTACACTACCTTGGTAGGCAGCTGAAAGGCACCACAAAAGTTGTTCTACCTGCTTTCTGGGCTGAGATGGGGAACCGCTGAATTTTGGAGTCGGCCGGTGACAAAATGTTCCAAACACACCCCATGCACAACTCCCCGGGGAAGGTGCCAGGCAGGAGTTCTCTTGGTAGTTTTTACACTACCTTGGTAGGCATTTGAAAGGCACCACAAAAGTTGTTCTACCTGCTTTCTGGGCTGAGATGGGGAACCGCTGAATTTTTGGACTCGGCTGGTGACAAAATATTCCGAACACACCCCATGCACAACTCCACCGGGGAAGGTGCCAGACAGGAGTTCTCCTGTAGTTTTTACATTGCTCCGGTAGGCAGCTGAAAGACACCACAAAAGTTGTTCTACCTGCTTTCTGGGCTGAGATGGGGAAACGCTGAATTTTGGACTCGGCCGGTGACAAAATGTTCCAAACACACCCCATGCACAACTCCACCGGGGAAGGTGCCAGACAGGAGTTCTCCTGGTAGTTTTTACACTACCTTGGTAGGCAGCTGAAAGGCACCACAAAAGTTGTTCTACCTGCTTTCTGGGCTGAGATGGGGAACAGCTGAATTTTGGAGTCGGCCGGTGACAAAATGTTCCAAACACACCCCATGCACAACTCCACTAGCGAAGGTGCCAGGGACGAGCTCTTTTGGTAGTTTTTACATTGCTCCGGTAGGCATCAAAAGGACACCACAAAAGTTGTTCTTCCTGCTTTCTGGGCTGAGATGGGGAATCGCTGAATTTTGGACTCGGCCGGTGACAAAATGTTCCAAACACACCCCATGCACAACTCCACCGGGGAAGGTGCCAGGCAGGAGTTCTCTTGGTAGTTTTTACACTACCTTGGTAGGCATCTGAAAGGCACCACAAAAGTTGTTCTACCTGCTTTCTGGGCTGAGACGGGGAATCGCTGAATTTTGGACTCGGCCGGTGACAAAATGTTCCAAACACACCCCATGCACAACTCCACTGGGGAAGGTGCCAGACAGGAGTTCTCTTAGTAGTTTTTACACTACCTTGGTAGGCATCTAAAAGAAACCACAAAAGTTGTTCTACCTGCTTTCTGGGCTGAGATGGGGAAACGCTGAATTTTGGACTCGGCTGGTGACAAAATGTTCCAAACACACCCCCTGCACAACTCCACCGGGGAAGGTGCCAGACAGGAGTTCTCTTAGTAGTTTTTGCACTACCTTGGTAGGCATCTGAAAGACACCACAAAAGTTGTTCTACCTGCTTTCTGGGCTGAGATGGGGAACCGCTGAATTTTGGACTCGGCCGGTGACAAAATGTTCCAAACACACCCCCTGCACAACTATACCGGGGAAGGTGCCAGACAGGAGTTCTCTTGATAGTTTTTACACTACCTTGGTAGGCATCTGAAAGACACCACAAAAGTTGTTCTACCTGCTTTCTGGGCTGAGATGGGGAACCGCTGAATTTTGGAGTCGGCCGGTGACAAAATGTTCCAAACACACCCCCTGCAGAACTCCACCGGGGAAGGTGCCAGACAGGAGTTCTCCTGGTAGTTTTTACATTGCTCCGGTAGGCATCTGAAAGACACCACAAAAGTTGTTCTACCTGCTTTCTGGACTGAGATGGGGAACCGCTGAATTTTGGACTCGGCCGGTGACAAAATGTTCCAAACACACCCCCTGCACAACTCCACCGGGGAAGGTGCCAGACAGGAGTTCTCTTAGTAGTTTTTACACTACCTTGGTAGGCAGCTGAAAGGCACCACAAAAGTTGTTCTACCTGCTTTCTGGGCTGAGATGGGGAACCGCTGAATTTTGGAGTCGGCCGGTGACAAAATGTTCCAAACACAACCCATGCACAACTCCCCGGGGAAGGTGCCAGGCAGGAGTTCTCTTGGTAGTTTTTACACTACCTTGGTAGGCATTTGAAAGGCACCACAAAAGTTGTTCTACCTGCTTTCTGGGCTGAGATGGGGAACCGCTGAATTTTTGGACTCGGCTGGTGACAAAATATTCCGAACACACCCCATGCACAACTCCACCGGGGAAGGTGCCAGACAGGAGTTCTCCTGGTAGTTTTTACATTGCTCCGGTAGGCAGCTGAAAGACACCACAAAAGTTGTTCTACCTGCTTTCTGGGCTGAGATGGGGAACCGCTGAATTTTGGACTCGGCCGGTGACAAAATGTTCCAAACACACCCCCTGCACAACTCCACCGGGGAAGGTGCCAGACAGGAGTTCTCTTAATAGTTTTTACACTACCTTGGTAGGCAGCTGAAAGGCACCACAAAAGTTGTTCTACCTGCTTTCTGGGCTGAGATGGGGAACAGCTGAATTTTGGAGTCGGCCGGTGACAAAATGTTCCAAACACACCCCATGCACAACTCCACTAGCGAAGGTGCCAGGGACGAGCTCTTTTGGTAGTTTTTACATTGCTCCGGTAGGCATCAAAAGGACACCACAAAAGTTGTTCTTCCTGCTTTCTGGGCTGAGATGGGGAATCGCTGAATTTTGGACTCGGCCGGTGACAAAATGTTCCAAACACACCCCATGCACAACTCCACCGGGGAAGGTGCCAGACAGGAGTTCTCTTGGTAGTTTTTACACTACCTTGGTAGGCACCTGAAAGGCACCACAAAAGTTGTTCTACCTGCTTTCTGGGCTGAGATGGGGAACCGCTGAATTTTGGAGTCGGCTGGTGACAAAATGTTCCAAACACACCCCATGCACAACTCCACCGGGGAAGGTGCCAGACAGGAGTTCTCCTGGTAGTTTTTACATTGCTCTGGTAGGCAGCTGAAAGGCACCACAAAAGTTGTTCTACCTGCTTTCTGGGCTGAGATGGGGAACAGCTGAATTTTGGAGTCGGCCGGTGACAAAATGTTCCAAACACACCCCATGCACAACTCCACCGGGGAAGGTGCCAGGGACGAGCTCTTTTGGTAGTTTTTACATTGCTCCGGTAGGCATCAAAAGGACACCACAAAAGTTGTTCTACCTGCTTTCTGGGCTGAGATGGGGAACCGCTGAATTTTGGACTCGGCCGGGTGACAAAATGTTCCAAACACACCCCCTGCACAACTCCACCGGGGAAGGTGCCAGACAAGCGTTCTCTTAGTAGTTTTTACACTACCTTGGTAGGCATCTAAAAGACACCACAAAAGTTGTTCTACCTGCTTTCTGGGCTGAGATGGGGAACAGCTGAATTTTGGACTCGGCTGGTGACAAAATGTTCCAAAGACACCCCCTGCACAACTATACCGGGGAAGGTGCCAGACAGGAGTTCTCCTGGTAGTTTTTACATTGCTCTGGTAGGCATCTAAAAGACACCACAAAAGATGTTCTACCTGCTTTCTGGGCTGAGATGGGGAACCGCTGAATTTTGGAGTCGGCCGGTGACAAAATGTTCCAAACACACCCCCTGCACAACTCCACCGGGGAAGGTGCCAGACAGGAGTTCTCCTGGTAGTTTTTACATTGCTCCGGTAGGCATCTGAAAGACACCACAAAAGTTGTTCTACCTGCTTTCTGGGCTGAGATGGGGAACCGCTGAATTTTGGACTCGGCCGGTGACAAAATGTTCCAAACACACCCCCTGCACAACTCCACCGGGGAAGGTGCCAGACAGGAGTTCTCTTAGTAGTTTTTACACTACCTTGGTAGGCAGCTGAAAGGCACCACAAAAGTTGTTCTACCTGCTTTCTGGGCTGAGATGGGGAACCGCTGAATTTTGGAGTCGGCCGGTGACAAAATGTTCCAAACACACCCCATGCACAACTCCCCGGGGAAGGTGCCAGGCAGGAGTTCTCTTGGTAGTTTTTACACTACCTTGGTAGGCATTTGAAAGGCACCACAAAAGTTGTTCTACCTGCTTTCTGGGCTGAGATGGGGAACCGCTGAATTTTTGGACTCGGCTGGTGACAAAATATTCCGAACACACCCCATGCACAACTCCACCGGGGAAGGTGCCAGACAGGAGTTCTCCTGTAGTTTTTACATTGCTCCGGTAGGCAGCTGAAAGACACCACAAAAGTTGTTCTACCTGCTTTCTGGGCTGAGATGGGGAAACGCTGAATTTTGGACTCGGCCGGTGACAAAATGTTCCAAACACACCCCATGCACAACTCCACCGGGGAAGGTGCCAGACAGGAGTTCTCCTGGTAGTTTTTACACTACCTTGGTAGGCAGCTGAAAGGCACCACAAAAGTTGTTCTACCTGCTTTCTGGGCTGAGATGGGGAACAGCTGAATTTTGGAGTCGGCCGGTGACAAAATGTTCCAAACACACCCCATGCACAACTCCACTAGCGAAGGTGCCAGGGACGAGCTCTTTTGGTAGTTTTTACATTGCTCCGGTAGGCATCAAAAGGACACCACAAAAGTTGTTCTTCCTGCTTTCTGGGCTGAGATGGGGAATCGCTGAATTTTGGACTCGGCCGGTGACAAAATGTTCCAAACACACCCCATGCACAACTCCACCGGGGAAGGTGCCAGGCAGGAGTTCTCTTGATAGTTTTTACACTACCTTGGTAGGCACCTGAAAGGCACCACAAAAGTTGTTCTACCTGCTTTCTGGGCTGAGATGGGGAACCGCTGAATTTTGGAGTCGGCTGGTGACAAAATGTTCCAAACACACCCCATGCACAACTCCACTAGCGAAGGTGCCAGGGACGAGCTCTGTTGGTAGTTTTTACATTGCTCCGGTAGGCATCAAAAGGACACCACAAAAGTTGTTCTACCTGCTTTCTGGGCTGAGATGGGGAACCGCTGAATTTTGGACTCGGCCGGTGACAAAATGTTCCAAAGACACCCCATGCACAACTCCACCGGGGAAGGTGCCAGGCAGGAGTTCTCCTGGTAGTTTTTACACTACCTTGGTAGGCATTTGAAAGGCACCACAAAAGTTGTTCTACCTGCTTTCTGGGCTGAGATGGGGAACCGCTGAATTTTGGACTCGGCCAGTGACAAAATGTTCCAAACACACCCCATGCACAACTCCACCGGGGAAGGTGCCAGGCAGGAGTTCTCTTGGTAGTTTTTACACTACCTTGGTAGGCAGTTGAAAGACACCACAAAAGTTGTTCTACCTGCTTTCTGGGCTGAGATGGGGAACCGCTGAATTTTTGGACTCGGCTGGTGACAAAATGTTCCAAACACACCCCATGCACAACTCCACCGGGGAAGGTGCCAGACAGGAGTTCTCCTGGTAGTTTTTACATTGCTCCGGTAGGCATCTGAAAGACACCACAAAAGTTGTTCTACCTGCTTTCTGGGCTGAGATGGGGAACCGCTGAATTTTGGACTCGGCCAGTGGCAAAATGTTCCGAACACACCCCATGCACAACTCCACCGGGGAAGGTGCCAGACAGGAGTTCTCTTAGTAGTTTTTACACTACATTGGTAGGACCCTGAAAGGCACCACAAAAGTTGTTCTACCTGCTTTCTGGGCTGAGATGGGGAACCGCTGAATTTTGGACTCGGCCGGTGACAAAATGTTCCAAACACACCCCATGCACAACTCCACCGGGGAAGGTGCCAGGCAGGAGTTCCCTTGGTAGTTTTTACACTACCTTGGTAGGCAGCTGAAAGACACCACAAAAGTTGTTCTACCTGCTTTCTGGGCTGAGATGGGGAACCGCTGAATTTTTGGACTCGGCTGGTGACAAAATGTTCCAAACACACCCCATGCACAACTCCACCGGGGAAGGTGCCAGACAGGAGTTCTCCTGGTAGTTTTTACATTGCTCCGGTAGGCATCTGAAAGACACCACAAAAGTTGTTCTACCTGCTTTCTGGGCTGAGATGGGGAACCGCTGAATTTTGGACTCGGCCGGTGACAAAATGTTCCAAACACACCCCATGCACAACTCCACCGGGGAAGGTGCCAGGCAGGAGTTCTCTTAATAGTTTTTACACTACCTTGGTAGGCACCTGAAAGGCACCACAAAAGTTGTTCTACCTGCTTTCTGGGCTGAGATGGGGAATCGCTGAATTTTGGAGTCGGCTGGTGACAAAATGTTCCAAACACACCCCCTGCACAACTCCACCGGGGAAGGTGCCAGACAGGAGTTCTCCTGGTAGTTTTTACATTGCTCCACTAGGCATCTGAAAGACACCACAAAAGTTGTTCTATCTGCTTTCTGGGCTGAGATGGGGAATCGCTGAATTTTGGACTCGGCCGGTGACAAAATGTTCCAAAGACACCCCATGCACAACTCCACCGGGGAAGGTGCCAGACAAGCGTTCTCTTGATAGTTTTTACACTACCTTGGTAGGCATCTGAAAGACACCACAAAAGTTGTTCTACCTGCTTTCTGGGCTGAGATGGGGAAACGCTGAATTTTGGAGTCGGCTGGTGACAAAATGTTCCAAACACACCCCATGCACAACTCCACCGGGGAAGGTGCCAGACAGGAGTTCTCCTGGTAGTTTTTACATTGCTCCGGTAGGCATCTGAAAGACACCACAAAAGTTGTTCTACCTGCTTTCTGGGCTGAGATGGGGAACCGCTGAATTTTGGACTCGGCTGGTGACAAAATATTCCAAACACACCCCCTGCACAACTCCACCGGGGAAGGTGCCAGACAGGAGTTCTCCTGGTAGTTTTTAAATTGCTCCGGTAGGCATCTGAAAGACACCACAAAAGTTGTTCTACCTGCTTTCTGGGCTGAGATGGGGAATCGCTGAATTTTGGAGTCGGCCGGTGACAAAATGTTCCAAACACACCCCCTGCACAACTCCACCGGGGAAGGTTCCAGACAGGAGTTCTCTTAGTAGTTTTTACACTACCTTGGTAGGCAGCTGAAAGGCACCACAAAAGTTGTTCTACCTGCTTTCTGGGCTGAGATGGGGAACCGCTGAATTTTGGACTCTGCTGGTGACAAAATGTTCCAAAAACACCCCATGCACAACTCCACTAGCGAAGGTGCCAGGGACGAGCTCTGTTGGTAGTTTTTACAATGCTCCGGTAGGCATCAAAAGGACACCACAAAAGTTGTTCTACCTGCTTTCTGGGCTGAGATGGGGAATCGCTGAATTTTGGTCTCGGCCGGTGACAAAATGTTCCAAACACACCCCCTGCACAACTCCACCGGGGAAGGTGCCAGACAGGAGTTCTCCTGGTAGTTTTTACATTGCTCCGGTAGGCATCTGAAAGACACTACAAAAGTTGTTCTACCTGCTTTCTGGGCTGAGATGGGGAACCGCTGAATTTTGGACTCGGCTGGTGACAAAATGTTCCAAACACACCCCCTGCACAACTCCACCGGGGAAGGTGCCAGACAGGAGTTCTCCTGGTAGTTTTTAAATTGCTCCGGTAGGCATCTGAAAGACACCACAAAAGTTGTTCTACCTGCTTTCTGGGCTGAGATGGGGAATCGCTGAATTTTGGAGTCGGCCGGTGACAAAATGTTCCAAACACACCCCATGCACAACTCCACTAGCGAAGGTGCCAGGGACGAGCTCTGTTGGTAGTTTTTACATTGCTCCGGTAGGCATCTGAAAGACACCACAAAAGTTGTTCTACCTGCTTTCTGGGCTGAGATGGGGAACCGCTGAATTTTGGACTCGGCCGGTGACAAAATGTTCCAAAGACACCCCATGCACAACTCCACCGGGGAAGGTGCCAGACAGGAGTTCTCTTAGTAGTTTTTACACTACCTTGGTAGGCACCTGAAAGGCACCACAAAAGTTGTTCTACCTGCTTTCTGGGCTGAGATGGGGAACCGCTGAATTTTTGGACTCGGCTGGTGACAAAATGTTCCAAACACACCCCATGCACAACTCCACCGGGGAAGGTGCCAGACAGGAGTTCTCCTGGTAGTTTTTACATTGCTCCGGTAGGCAGCTGAAAGACACCACAAAAGTTGTTCTACCTGCTTTCTGGGCTGAGATGGGGAACCGCTGAATTTTGGACTCGGCCGGTGACAAAATGTTCCAAACACACCCCATGCACAACTCCACCGGGGAAGGTGCCAGACAGGAGTTCTCTTAATAGTTTTTACACTACCTTGGTAGGCAGCTGAAAGGCACCACAAAAGTTGTTCTACCTGCTTTCTGGGCTGAGATGGGGAATCGCTGAATTTTTGGGCTCGGCTGGTGACAAAATGTTCCAAACACACCCCCTGCACAACTCCACCGGGGAAGGTGCCAGACAGGAGTTCTCCTGGTAGTTTTTACATTGCTCCGGTAGGCATCTGAAAGACACCACAAAAGTTGTTCTATCTGCTTTCTGGGCTGAGATGGGGAATCGCTGAATTTTGGACTCGGCCGGTGACAAAATGTTCCAAAGACACCCCATGCACAACTCCACCGGGGAATGTGCCAGACAAGCGTTCTCTTGATAGTTTTTACACTACCTTGGTAGGCATCTGAAAGACACCACAAAAGTTGTTCTACCTGCTTTCTGGGCTGAGATGGGGAAACGCTGAATTTTGGAGTCGGCTGGTGACAAAATGTTCCAAACACACCCCATGCACAACTCCACCGGGGAAGGTGCCAGACAGGAGTTCTCCTGGTAGTTTTTACATTGCTCCGGTAGGCATCTGAAAGACACTACAAAAGTTGTTCTACCTGCTTTCTGGGCTGAGATGGGGAACCGCTGAATTTTGGACTCGGCTGGTGACAAAATGTTCCAAACACACCCCCTGCACAACTCCACCGGGGAAGGTGCCAGACAGGAGTTCTCCTGGTAGTTTTTAAATTGCTCCGGTAGGCATCTGAAAGACACCACAAAAGTTGTTCTACCTGCTTTCTGGGCTGAGATGGGGAACCGCTGAATTTTGGAGTCGGCCGGTGACAAAATGTTCCAAACACACCCCATGCACAACTCCACTAGCGAAGGTGCCAGGGACGAGCTCTGCTGGTAGTTTTTACATTGCTCCGGTAGGCATCTGAAAGACACCACAAAAGTTGTTCTACCTGCTTTCTGGGCTGAGATGGGGAACCGCTGAATTTTGGACTCGGCCGGTGACAAAATGTTCCAAACACACCCCCTGCACAACTCCACCGGGGAAGGTGCCAGACAGGAGTTCTCTTGGTAGTTTTTACACTACCTTGGTAGGTATTTGAAAGGCACCACAAAAGTTGTTCTACCTGCTTTCTGGGCTGAGATGGGGATCCGCTGAATTTTGGAGTCGGCTGGTGACAAAATGTTCCAAACACACCCCCTGCACAACTCCACCGGGGAAGGTGCCAGACAGGAGTTCTCCTGGTAGTTTTTACATTGCTCCGGTAGGCATCTGAAAGACACTACAAAAGTTGTTCTACCTGCTTTCTGGGCTGAGATGGGGAACAGCTGAATTTTGGACTCGGCCGGTGACAAAATGTTCCAAACACACCCCCTGCACAACTCCACCGGGGAAGGTGCCAGACAGGAGTTCTCCTGGTACTTTTTACATTGCTCCGGTAGGCATCTGAAAGACACCACAAAAGTTGTTCTACCTGCTTTCTGGGCTGAGATGGGGAACCGCTGAATTTTGGAGTCGGCTGGTGACAAAATGTTCCAAACACACCCCATGCACAACTCCACCGGGGAAGGTGCCAGACGGGAGTTCTCCTGGTAGTTTTTACATTGCTCCGGTAGGCATCTGAAAGACACCACAAAAGTTGTTCTACCTGCTTTCTGGGCTGAGATGGGGAATCGCTGAATTTTGGACTCGGCTGGTGAAAAAATGTTCCAAAGACACCCCCTGCACAACTCCACCGGGGAAGGTGCCAGACAGGAGTTCTCCTGGTAGTTTTTACATTGCTCCGGTAGGCATCTGAAAGACACCACAAAAGTTGTTCTACCTTTTTTCTGGGCTGAGATGGGGAACCGCTGAATTTTGGACTCGGCTGGTGACAAAATGTTCCAAACACACCCCCTGCACAACTCCACCGGGTAAGGTGCCAGACAGGAGTTCTCCTGGTAGATTTTACACTACCTTGGTAGGCAGCTGAAAGGCAGCACAAAAGTTGTTCTACCTGCTTTCTGGGCTGAGATGGGGAATCGCTGAATTTTGGACTCGGCCGGTGACAAAATGTTCCAAACACACCCCATGCACAACTCCACCGGGGAAGGTGCCAGGCAGGAGTTCTCTTGGTAGTTTTTACACTACCTTGGTAGGCACCTGAAAGGCACCACAAAAGTTGTTCTACCTGCTTTCTTGGCTGAGATGGGGAATCGCTGAATTTTGGACTCGGCCGGTGACAAAATGTTCCAAAGACACCCCATGCACAACTCCACCGGGGAAGGTGCCAGACAGGAGTTCTCCTGGTAGTTTTTACATTGCTCCGCTAGGCATCTGAAAGACACCACAAAAGTTGTTCTACCTGCTTTCTGGGCTGAGATGGGGAACAGCTGAATTTTGGAGTCGGCCGGTGACAAAATGTTCCAAACACACCCCATGCACAACTCCACTAGCGAAGGTGCCAGACAGGAGTTCTCCTGGTAGTTTTTACACTACCTTGGTAGGCACCTGAAAGGCACCACAAAAGTTGTTCTACCTGCTTTCTGGGCTGAGATGGGGAACCGCTGAATTTTTGGACTCGGCTGGTGACAAAATATTCCGAACACACCCCATGCACAACTCCACCGGGGAAGGTGCCAGACAGGAGTTCTCCTGTAGTTTTTACATTGCTCCGGTAGGCAGCTGAAAGACACCACAAAAGTTGTTCTACCTGCTTTCTGGGCTGAGATGGGGAAACGCTGAATTTTGGACTCGGCCGGTGACAAAATGTTCCAAACACACCCCATGCACAACTCCACCGGGGAAGGTGCCAGACAGGAGTTCTCCTGGTAGTTTTTACACTACCTTGGTAGGCAGCTGAAAGGCACCACAAAAGTTGTTCTACCTGCTTTCTGGGCTGAGATGGGGAACAGCTGAATTTTGGAGTCGGCCGGTGACAAAATGTTCCAAACACACCCCATGCACAACTCCACTAGCGAAGGTGCCAGGGACGAGCTCTTTTGGTAGTTTTTACATTGCTCCGGTAGGCATCAAAAGGACACCACAAAAGTTGTTCTTCCTGCTTTCTGGGCTGAGATGGGGAATCGCTGAATTTTGGACTCGGCCGGTGACAAAATGTTCCAAACACACCCCATGCACAACTCCACCGGGGAAGGTGCCAGGCAGGAGTTCTCTTGATAGTTTTTACACTACCTTGGTAGGCACCTGAAAGGCACCACAAAAGTTGTTCTACCTGCTTTCTGGGCTGAGATGGGGAACCGCTGAATTTTGGAGTCGGCTGGTGACAAAATGTTCCAAACACACCCCATGCACAACTCCACTAGCGAAGGTGCCAGGGACGAGCTCTGTTGGTAGTTTTTACATTGCTCCGGTAGGCATCAAAAGGACACCACAAAAGTTGTTCTACCTGCTTTCTGGGCTGAGATGGGGAACCGCTGAATTTTGGACTCGGCCGGTGACAAAATGTTCCAAAGACACCCCATGCACAACTCCACCGGGGAAGGTGCCAGGCAGGAGTTCTCCTGGTAGTTTTTACACTACCTTGGTAGGCATTTGAAAGGCACCACAAAAGTTGTTCTACCTGCTTTCTGGGCTGAGATGGGGAACCGCTGAATTTTGGACTCGGCCAGTGACAAAATGTTCCAAACACACCCCATGCACAACTCCACCGGGGAAGGTGCCAGGCAGGAGTTCTCTTGGTAGTTTTTACACTACCTTGGTAGGCAGTTGAAAGACACCACAAAAGTTGTTCTACCTGCTTTCTGGGCTGAGATGGGGAACCGCTGAATTTTTGGACTCGGCTGGTGACAAAATGTTCCAAACACACCCCATGCACAACTCCACCGGGGAAGGTGCCAGACAGGAGTTCTCCTGGTAGTTTTTACATTGCTCCGGTAGGCATCTGAAAGACACCACAAAAGTTGTTCTACCTGCTTTCTGGGCTGAGATGGGGAACCGCTGAATTTTGGACTCGGCCAGTGGCAAAATGTTCCGAACACACCCCATGCACAACTCCACCGGGGAAGGTGCCAGACAGGAGTTCTCTTAGTAGTTTTTACACTACATTGGTAGGACCCTGAAAGGCACCACAAAAGTTGTTCTACCTGCTTTCTGGGCTGAGATGGGGAACCGCTGAATTTTGGACTCGGCCGGTGACAAAATGTTCCAAACACACCCCATGCACAACTCCACCGGGGAAGGTGCCAGGCAGGAGTTCCCTTGGTAGTTTTTACACTACCTTGGTAGGCAGCTGAAAGACACCACAAAAGTTGTTCTACCTGCTTTCTGGGCTGAGATGGGGAACCGCTGAATTTTTGGACTCGGCTGGTGACAAAATGTTCCAAACACACCCCATGCACAACTCCACCGGGGAAGGTGCCAGACAGGAGTTCTCCTGGTAGTTTTTACATTGCTCCGGTAGGCATCTGAAAGACACCACAAAAGTTGTTCTACCTGCTTTCTGGGCTGAGATGGGGAACCGCTGAATTTTGGACTCGGCCGGTGACAAAATGTTCCAAACACACCCCATGCACAACTCCACCGGGGAAGGTGCCAGGCAGGAGTTCTCTTAATAGTTTTTACACTACCTTGGTAGGCACCTGAAAGGCACCACAAAAGTTGTTCTACCTGCTTTCTGGGCTGAGATGGGGAATCGCTGAATTTTGGAGTCGGCTGGTGACAAAATGTTCCAAACACACCCCCTGCACAACTCCACCGGGGAAGGTGCCAGACAGGAGTTCTCCTGGTAGTTTTTACATTGCTCCACTAGGCATCTGAAAGACACCACAAAAGTTGTTCTATCTGCTTTCTGGGCTGAGATGGGGAATCGCTGAATTTTGGACTCGGCCGGTGACAAAATGTTCCAAAGACACCCCATGCACAACTCCACCGGGGAAGGTGCCAGACAAGCGTTCTCTTGATAGTTTTTACACTACCTTGGTAGGCATCTGAAAGACACCACAAAAGTTGTTCTACCTGCTTTCTGGGCTGAGATGGGGAAACGCTGAATTTTGGAGTCGGCTGGTGACAAAATGTTCCAAACACACCCCATGCACAACTCCACCGGGGAAGGTGCCAGACAGGAGTTCTCCTGGTAGTTTTTACATTGCTCCGGTAGGCATCTGAAAGACACCACAAAAGTTGTTCTACCTGCTTTCTGGGCTGAGATGGGGAACCGCTGAATTTTGGACTCGGCTGGTGACAAAATATTCCAAACACACCCCCTGCACAACTCCACCGGGGAAGGTGCCAGACAGGAGTTCTCCTGGTAGTTTTTAAATTGCTCCGGTAGGCATCTGAAAGACACCACAAAAGTTGTTCTACCTGCTTTCTGGGCTGAGATGGGGAATCGCTGAATTTTGGAGTCGGCCGGTGACAAAATGTTCCAAACACACCCCCTGCACAACTCCACCGGGGAAGGTTCCAGACAGGAGTTCTCTTAGTAGTTTTTACACTACCTTGGTAGGCAGCTGAAAGGCACCACAAAAGTTGTTCTACCTGCTTTCTGGGCTGAGATGGGGAACCGCTGAATTTTGGACTCTGCTGGTGACAAAATGTTCCAAAAACACCCCATGCACAACTCCACTAGCGAAGGTGCCAGGGACGAGCTCTGTTGGTAGTTTTTACAATGCTCCGGTAGGCATCAAAAGGACACCACAAAAGTTGTTCTACCTGCTTTCTGGGCTGAGATGGGGAATCGCTGAATTTTGGACTCGGCCGGTGACAAAATGTTCCAAACACACCCCCTGCACAACTCCACCGGGGAAGGTGCCAGACAGGAGTTCTCCTGGTAGTTTTTACATTGCTCCGGTAGGCATCTGAAAGACACTACAAAAGTTGTTCTACCTGCTTTCTGGGCTGAGATGGGGAACCGCTGAATTTTGGACTCGGCTGGTGACAAAATGTTCCAAACACACCCCCTGCACAACTCCACCGGGGAAGGTGCCAGACAGGAGTTCTCCTGGTAGTTTTTAAATTGCTCCGGTAGGCATCTGAAAGACACCACAAAAGTTGTTCTACCTGCTTTCTGGGCTGAGATGGGGAATCGCTGAATTTTGGAGTCGGCCGGTGACAAAATGTTCCAAACACACCCCATGCACAACTCCACTAGCGAAGGTGCCAGGGACGAGCTCTGTTGGTAGTTTTTACATTGCTCCGGTAGGCATCTGAAAGACACCACAAAAGTTGTTCTACCTGCTTTCTGGGCTGAGATGGGGAACCGCTGAATTTTGGACTCGGCCGGTGACAAAATGTTCCAAAGACACCCCATGCACAACTCCACCGGGGAAGGTGCCAGACAGGAGTTCTCTTAGTAGTTTTTACACTACATTGGTAGGCACCTGAAAGGCACCACAAAAGTTGTTCTACCTGCTTTCTGGGCTGAGATGGGGAACCGCTGAATTTTGGACTCGGCTGGTGACAAAATGTTCCAAACACACCCCATGCACAACTCCACCGGGGAAGGTGCCAGGCAGGAGTTCTCTTGGTAGTTTTTACACTACCTTGGTAGGCAGCTGAAAGGCACCACAAAAGTTGTTCTACCTGCTTTCTGGGCTGAGATGGGGAACCGCTGAATTTTTGGACTCGGCTGGTGACAAAATGTTCCAAACACACCCCATGCACAACTCCACCGGGGAAGGTGCCAGACAGGAGTTCTCCTGGTAGTTTTTACATTGCTCCGGTAGGCAGCTGAAAGACACCACAAAAGTTGTTCTACCTGCTTTCTGGGCTGAGATGGGGAACCGCTGAATTTTGGACTCGGCCGGTGACAAAATGTTCCAAACACACCCCATGCACAACTCCACCGGGGAAGGTGCCAGACAGGAGTTCTCTTAATAGTTTTTACACTACCTTGGTAGGCAGCTGAAAGGCACCACAAAAGTTGTTCTACCTGCTTTCTGGGCTGAGATGGGGAATCGCTGAATTTTTGGGCTCGGCTGGTGACAAAATGTTCCAAACACACCCCCTGCACAACTCCACCGGGGAAGGTGCCAGACAGGAGTTCTCCTGGTAGTTTTTACATTGCTCCGGTAGGCATCTGAAAGACACCACAAAAGTTGTTCTATCTGCTTTCTGGGCTGAGATGGGGAATCGCTGAATTTTGGACTCGGCCGGTGACAAAATGTTCCAAAGACACCCCATGCACAACTCCACCGGGGAATGTGCCAGACAAGCGTTCTCTTGATAGTTTTTACACTACCTTGGTAGGCATCTGAAAGACACCACAAAAGTTGTTCTACCTGCTTTCTGGGCTGAGATGGGGAAACGCTGAATTTTGGAGTCGGCTGGTGACAAAATGTTCCAAACACACCCCATGCACAACTCCACCGGGGAAGGTGCCAGACAGGAGTTCTCCTGGTAGTTTTTACATTGCTCCGGTAGGCATCTGAAAGACACTACAAAAGTTGTTCTACCTGCTTTCTGGGCTGAGATGGGGAACCGCTGAATTTTGGACTCGGCTGGTGACAAAATGTTCCAAACACACCCCCTGCACAACTCCACCGGGGAAGGTGCCAGACAGGAGTTCTCCTGGTAGTTTTTAAATTGCTCCGGTAGGCATCTGAAAGACACCACAAAAGTTGTTCTACCTGCTTTCTGGGCTGAGATGGGGAACCGCTGAATTTTGGAGTCGGCCGGTGACAAAATGTTCCAAACACACCCCATGCACAACTCCACTAGCGAAGGTGCCAGGGACGAGCTCTGCTGGTAGTTTTTACATTGCTCCGGTAGGCATCTGAAAGACACCACAAAAGTTGTTCTACCTGCTTTCTGGGCTGAGATGGGGAACCGCTGAATTTTGGACTCGGCCGGTGACAAAATGTTCCAAACACACCCCCTGCACAACTCCACCGGGGAAGGTGCCAGACAGGAGTTCTCTTGGTAGTTTTTACACTACCTTGGTAGGTATTTGAAAGGCACCACAAAAGTTGTTCTACCTGCTTTCTGGGCTGAGATGGGGATCCGCTGAATTTTGGAGTCGGCTGGTGACAAAATGTTCCAAACACACCCCCTGCACAACTCCACCGGGGAAGGTGCCAGACAGGAGTTCTCCTGGTAGTTTTTACATTGCTCCGGTAGGCATCTGAAAGACACTACAAAAGTTGTTCTACCTGCTTTCTGGGCTGAGATGGGGAACAGCTGAATTTTGGACTCGGCCGGTGACAAAATGTTCCAAACACACCCCCTGCACAACTCCACCGGGGAAGGTGCCAGACAGGAGTTCTCCTGGTACTTTTTACATTGCTCCGGTAGGCATCTGAAAGACACCACAAAAGTTGTTCTACCTGCTTTCTGGGCTGAGATGGGGAACCGCTGAATTTTGGAGTCGGCTGGTGACAAAATGTTCCAAACACACCCCATGCACAACTCCACCGGGGAAGGTGCCAGACGGGAGTTCTCCTGGTAGTTTTTACATTGCTCCGGTAGGCATCTGAAAGACACCACAAAAGTTGTTCTACCTGCTTTCTGGGCTGAGATGGGGAATCGCTGAATTTTGGACTCGGCTGGTGAAAAAATGTTCCAAAGACACCCCCTGCACAACTCCACCGGGGAAGGTGCCAGACAGGAGTTCTCCTGGTAGTTTTTACATTGCTCCGGTAGGCATCTGAAAGACACCACAAAAGTTGTTCTACCTTTTTTCTGGGCTGAGATGGGGAACCGCTGAATTTTGGACTCGGCTGGTGACAAAATGTTCCAAACACACCCCCTGCACAACTCCACCGGGTAAGGTGCCAGACAGGAGTTCTCCTGGTAGATTTTACACTACCTTGGTAGGCAGCTGAAAGGCAGCACAAAAGTTGTTCTACCTGCTTTCTGGGCTGAGATGGGGAATCGCTGAATTTTGGACTCGGCCGGTGACAAAATGTTCCAAACACACCCCATGCACAACTCCACCGGGGAAGGTGCCAGGCAGGAGTTCTCTTGGTAGTTTTTACACTACCTTGGTAGGCACCTGAAAGGCACCACAAAAGTTGTTCTACCTGCTTTCTTGGCTGAGATGGGGAATCGCTGAATTTTGGACTCGGCCGGTGACAAAATGTTCCAAAGACACCCCATGCACAACTCCACCGGGGAAGGTGCCAGACAGGAGTTCTCCTGGTAGTTTTTACATTGCTCCGCTAGGCATCTGAAAGACACCACAAAAGTTGTTCTACCTGCTTTCTGGGCTGAGATGGGGAACAGCTGAATTTTGGAGTCGGCCGGTGACAAAATGTTCCAAACACACCCCATGCACAACTCCACTAGCGAAGGTGCCAGACAGGAGTTCTCCTGGTAGTTTTTACACTACCTTGGTAGGCACCTGAAAGGCACCACAAAAGTTGTTCTACCTGCTTTCTGGGCTGAGATGGGGATCCGCTGAATTTTGGAGTCGGCTGGTGACAAAATGTTCCAAACACACCCCATGCACAACTCCACCGGGGAAGGTGCCAGGCAGGAGTTCTCTTGGTAGTTTTTACACTACCTTGGTAGGCATTTGAAAGGCACCACAAAAGTTGTTCTACCTGCTTTCTGGGCTGAGATGGGGAACCGCTGAATTTTGGACTCGGCCAGAGACAAAATGTTCCACAGACACCCCCTGCACAACTCCACCGGGGAAGGTGCCAGACAGGAGTTCTCCTGGTAGTTTTTACATTGCTCCGGTAGGCAGCTGAAAGACACCACAAAAGTTGTTCTACCTGCTTTCTGGGCTGAGATGGGGAACCGCTGAATTTTTGGACTCGGCTGGTGACAAAATGTTCCAAACACACCCCATGCACAACTCCACCGGGGAAGGTGCCAGACAGGAGTTCTCCTGGTAGTTTTTACATTGCTCCGGTAGGCATCTGAAAGACACCACAAAAGTTGTTCTACCTGCTTTCTGGGCTGAGATGGGGAACCGCTGAATTTTGGAGTCGGGCGGTGACAAAATGTTCCAAACACACCCCATGCACAACTCCACCGGGGAAGGTGCCAGACAGGAGTTCTCTTAATAGTTTTTACACTACCTTGGTAGGCACCTGAAAGGCACCACAAAAGTTGTTCTACCTGCTTTCTGGGCTGAGATGGGGAATCGCTGAATTTTGGAGTCGGCTGGTGACAAAATGTTCCAAACACACCCCCTGCACAACTCCACCGGGGAAGGTGCCAGACAGGAGTTCTCCTGGTAGTTTTTACATTGCTCCGGTAGGCATCTGAAAGACACCACAAAAGTTGTTCTATCTGCTTTCTGGGCTGAGATGGGGAATCGCTGAATTTTGGACTCGGCCGGTGACAAAATGTTCCAAAGACACCCCATGCACAACTCCACCGGGGAATGTGCCAGACAAGCGTTCTCTTGATAGTTTTTACACTACCTTGGTAGGCATCTGAAAGACACCACAAAAGTTGTTCTACCTGCTTTCTGGGCTGAGATGGGGAACCGCTGAATTTTGGAGTCGGCTGGTGACAAAATGTTCCAAACACACCCCATGCACAACTCCACCGGGGAAGGTGCCAGACAGGAGTTCTCCTGGTAGTTTTTACATTGCTCCGGTAGGCATCTGAAAGACACCACAAAAGTTGTTCTACCTGCTTTCTGGGCTGAGATGGGGAACCGCTGAATTTTGGACTCGGCTGGTGACAAAATATTCCAAACACACCCCCTGCACAACTCCACCGGGGAAGGTGCCAGACAGGAGTTCTCCTGGTAGTTTTTAAATTGCTCCGGTAGGCATCTGAAAGACACCACAAAAGTTGTTCTACCTGCTTTCTGGGCTGAGATGGGGAATCGCTGAATTTTGGAGTCGGCCGGTGACAAAATGTTCCAAACACACCCCCTGCACAACTCCACCGGGGAAGGTTCCAGACAGGAGTTCTCTTAGTAGTTTTTACACTACCTTGGTAGGCAGCTGAAAGGCACCACAAAAGTTGTTCTACCTGCTTTCTGGGCTGAGATGGGGAACCGCTGAATTTTGGACTCTGCTGGTGACAAAATGTTCCAAACACACCCCATGCACAACTCCACTAGCGAAGGTGCCAGGGACGAGCTCTGTTGGTAGTTTTTACATTGCTCCGGTAGGCATCAAAAGGACACCACAAAAGTTGTTCTACCTGCTTTCTGGGCTGAGATGGGGAATCGCTGAATTTTGGACTCGGCCGGTGACAAAATGTTCCAAAGACACCCCATGCACAACTCCACCGGGGAAGGTGCCAGGCAGGAGTTCTCTTGGTAGTTTTTACACTACCTTGGTAGGCATTTGAAAGGCACCACAAAAGTTGTTCTACCTGCTTTCTGGGCTGAGATGGGGAACCGCTGAATTTTGGACTCGGCCAGTGACAAAATGTTCCAAAGACACCCCATGCACAACTCCACCGGGGAAGGTGCCAGGCAGGAGTTCTCTTGGTAGTTTTTACACTACCTTGGTAGGCAGCTGAAAGACACCACAAAAGTTGTTCTACCTGCTTTCTGGGCTGAGATGGGGAACCGCTGAATTTTTGGACTCGGCTGGTGACAAAATGTTCCGAACACACCCCATGCACAACTCCACCGGGGAAGGTGCCAGACAGGAGTTCTCCTGGTAGTTTTTACATTGCTCCGGTAGGCATCTGAAAGACACCACAAAAGTTGTTCTACCTGCTTTCTGGGCTGAGATGGGGAACCGCTGAATTTTGGACTCGGCCAGTGACAAAATGTTCCAAAGACACCCCATGCACAACTCCACCGGGGAAGGTGCCAGACAGGAGTTCTCCTGGTAGTTTTTACACTACATTGGTAGGCAGCTGAAAGGCACCACAAAAGTTGTTCTACCTGCTTTCTGGGCTGAGATGGGGAATCGCTGAATTTTGGAGTCGGCTGGTGACAAAATGTTCCAAACACACCCCATGCACAACTCCACCGGGGAAGGTGCCAGACAGGAGTTCTCCTGGTAGTTTTTACACTACCTTGGTAGGCATCTGAAAGACACCACAAAAGTTGTTCTACCTGCTTTCTGGGCTGAGATGGGGAACCGCTGAATTTTGGACTCGGCTGGTGACAAAATATTCCAAACACACCCCCTGCACAACTCCACCGGGGAAGGTGCCAGACAGGAGTTCTCCTGGTAGTTTTTAAATTGCTCCGGTAGGCATCTGAAAGACACCACAAAAGTTGTTCTTCCTGCTTTCTGGGCTGAGATGGGGAACCGCTGAATTTTGGAGTCGGCCGGTGACAAAATGTTCCAAACACACCCCCTGCACAACTCCACCGGGGAAGGTTCCAGACAGGAGTTCTCTTAGTAGTTTTTACACTACCTTGGTAGGCAGCTGAAAGGCACCACAAAAGTTGTTCTACCTGCTTTCTGGGCTGAGATGGGGAACCGCTGAATTTTGGACTCTGCTGGTGACAAAATGTTCCAAACACACCCCATGCACAACTCCACTAGCGAAGGTGCCAGGGACGAGCTCTGTTGGTAGTTTTTACATTGCTCCGGTAGGCATCAAAAGGACACCACAAAAGTTGTTCTACCTGCTTTCTGGCCTGTGATGGGGAATCGCTGAATTTTGGACTCGGCCGGTGACAAAATGTTCCAAAGACACCCCATGCACAACTCCACCGGGGAAGGTGCCAGGCAGGAGTTCTCTTGGTAGTTTTTACACTACCTTGGTAGGCATTTGAAAGGCACCACAAAAGTTGTTCTACCTGCTTTCTGGGCTGAGATGGGGAATCGCTGAATTTTGGACTCGGCCAGTGACAAAATGTTCCAAACACACCCCATGCACAACTCCACCGGGGAAGGTGCCAGGCAGGAGTTCTCTTGGTAGTTTTTACACTACCTTGGTAGGCATCTAAAAGACACCACAAAAGTTGTTCTACCTGCTTTCTGGGCTGAGATGGGGAACCGCTGAATTTTGGAGTCGGCCGGTGACAAAATGTTCCAAAGACACCCCATGCACAACTCCACCGGGGAAGGTGCCAGGCAGGAGTTCTCTTTGTAGTTTTTACACTACCTTGGTAGGCATCTGAAAGACACCACAAAAGTTGTTCTACCTGCTTTCTGGGCTGAGATGGGGAACCGCTGAATTTTGGACTCGGCCAGTGACAAAATGTTCCAAAGACACCCCATGCACAACTCCACCGGGGAAGGTGCCAGACAGGAGTTCTCTTAGTAGTTTTTACACTACATTGGTAGGCACCTGAAAGGCACCACAAAAGTTGTTCTACCTGCTTTCTGGGCTGAGATGGGGAACCGCTGAATTTTGGAGTCGCCCGGTGACAAAATGTTCCAAACACACCCCATGCACAACTCCACCGGGGAAGGTGCCAGGCAGGAGTTCTCTTGGTAGTTTTTACACTACCTTGGTAGGCAGCTGAAAGACACCACAAAAGTTGTTCTACCTGCTTTCTGGGCTGAGATGGGGAACCGCTGAATTTTTGGACTCGGCTGGTGACAAAATGTTCCGAACACACCCCATGCACAACTCCACCGGGGAAGGTGCCAGACAGGAGTTCTCCTGGTAGTTTTTACATTGCTCCGGTAGGCATCTGAAAGACACCACAAAAGTTGTTCTACCTGCTTTCTGGGCTGAGATGGGGAACCGCTGAATTTTGGACTCGGCCGGTGACAAAATGTTCCAAACACACCCCATGCACAACTCCACCGGGGAAGGTGCCAGACAGGAGTTCTCTTAATAGTTTTTACACTACCTTGGTAGGCATTTGAAAGGCACCACAAAAGTTGTTCTACCTGCTTTCTGGGCTGAGATGGGGAACCGCTGAATTTTGGAGTCGGCTGGTGACAAAATGTTCCAAACACACCCCCTGCACAACTCCACCGGGGAAGGTGCCAGACAGGAGTTCTCCTGGTAGTTTTTACATTGCTCCGGTAGGCATCTGAAAGACACTACAAAAGTTGTTCTACCTGCTTTCTGGGCTGAGATGGGGAACCGCTGAATTTTGGACTCGGCTGGTGACAAAATGTTCCAAACACACCCCCTGCACAACTCCACCGGGGAAGGTGCCAGACAGGAGTTCTCCTGGTAGTTTTTAAATTGCTCCGGTAGGCATCTGAAAGACACCACAAAAGTTGTTCTACCTGCTTTCTGGGCTGAGATGGGGAATCGCTGAATTTTGGAGTCGGCCGGTGACAAAATGTTCCAAACACACCCCCTGCACAACTCCACTAGCGAAGGTGCCAGGGACGAGCTCTGTTGGTAGTTTTTACATTGCTCCGGTAGGCATCTGAAAGACACCACAAAAGTTGTTCTACCTGCTTTCTGGGCTGAGATGGGGAATCGCTGAATTTTGGACTCGGCCGGTGACAAAATGTTCCAAAGACACCCCATGCACAACTCCACCGGGGAATGTGCCAGACAAGCGTTCTCTTGATAGTTTTTACACTACCTTGGTAGGCATCTGAAAGACACCACAAAAGTTGTTCTACCTGCTTTCTGGGCTGAGATGGGGAACCGCTGAATTTTGGAGTCGGCTGGTGACAAAATGTTCCAAACACACCCCATGCACAACTCCACCGGGGAAGGTGCCAGACAGGAGTTCTCCTGGTAGTTTTTACATTGCTCCGGTAGGCATCTGAAAGACACCACAAAAGTTGTTCTACCTGCTTTCTGGGCTGAGATGGGGAACCGCTGAATTTTGGACTCGGCTGGTGACAAAATATTCCAAACACACCCCCTGCACAACTCCACCGGGGAAGGTGCCAGACAGGAGTTCTCCTGGTAGTTTTTAAATTGCTCCGGTAGGCATCTGAAAGACACCACAAAAGTTGTTCTACCTGCTTTCTGGGCTGAGATGGGGAATCGCTGAATTTTGGAGTCGGCCGGTGACAAAATGTTCCAAACACACCCCCTGCACAACTCCACCGGGGAAGGTTCCAGACAGGAGTTCTCTTAGTAGTTTTTACACTACCTTGGTAGGCAGCTGAAAGGCACCACAAAAGTTGTTCTACCTGCTTTCTGGGCTGAGATGGGGAACCGCTGAATTTTGGACTCTGCTGGTGACAAAATGTTCCAAACACACCCCATGCACAACTCCACTAGCGAAGGTGCCAGGGACGAGCTCTGTTGGTAGTTTTTACATTGCTCCGGTAGGCATCAAAAGGACACCACAAAAGTTGTTCTACCTGCTTTCTGGCCTGAGATGGGGAATCGCTGAATTTTGGACTCGGCCGGTGACAAAATGTTCCAAAGACACCCCATGCACAACTCCACCGGGGAAGGTGCCAGGCAGGAGTTCTCTTGGTAGTTTTTACACTACCTTGGTAGGCATTTGAAAGGCACCACAAAAGTTGTTCTACCTGCTTTCTGGGCTGAGATGGGGAACCGCTGAATTTTGGACTCGGCCAGTGACAAAATGTTCCAAACACACCCCATGCACAACTCCACCGGGGAAGGTGCCAGGCAGGAGTTCTCTTGGTAGTTTTTACACTACCTTGGTAGGCAGCTGAAAGACACCACAAAAGTTGTTCTACCTGCTTTCTGGGCTGAGATGGGGAACCGCTGAATTTTTGGACTCGGCTGGTGACAAAATGTTCCGAACACACCCCATGCACAACTCCACCGGGGAAGGTGCCAGACAGGAGTTCTCCTGGTAGTTTTTACATTGCTCCGGTAGGCATCTGAAAGACACCACAAAAGTTGTTCTACCTGCTTTCTGGGCTGAGATGGGGAACCGCTGAATTTTGGACTCGGCCAGTGACAAAATGTTCCAAAGACACCCCATGCACAACTCCACCGGGGAAGGTGCCAGACAGGAGTTCTCTTAGTAGTTTTTACACTACATTGGTAGGCACCTGAAAGGCACCACAAAAGTTGTTCTACCTGCTTTCTGGGCTGAGATGGGGAACCGCTGAATTTTGGAGTCGCCCGGTGACAAAATGTTCCAAACACACCCCATGCACAACTCCACCGGGGAAGGTGCCAGGCAGGAGTTCTCTTAATAGTTTTTACACTACCTTGGTAGGCAGCTGAAAGACACCACAAAAGTTGTTCTACCTGCTTTCTGGGCTGAGATGGGGAAACGCTGAATTTTGGAGTCGGCTGGTGACAAAATGTTCCAAACACACCCCCTGCACAACTCCACCGGGGAAGGTGCCAGACAGGAGTTCTCCTGGTAGTTTTTACATTGCTCCGGTAGGCATCTGAAAGACACCACAAAAGTTGTTCTACCTGCTTTCTGGGCTGAGATGGGGAACCGCTGAATTTTGGACTCGGCCGGTGACAAAATGTTCCAAACACACCCCATGCACAACTCCACCGGGGAAGGTGCCAGACAGGAGTTCTCTTAATAGTTTTTACACTACCTTGGTAGGCAGCTGAAAGGCACCACAAAAGTTGTTCTACCTGCTTTCTGGGCTGAGATGGGGAAACGCTGAATTTTGGAGTCGGCTGGTGACAAAATGTTCCAAACACACCCCCTGCACAACTCCACCGGGGAAGGTGCCAGACAGGAGTTCTCCTGGTAGTTTTTACATTGCTCCGGTAGGCATCTGAAAGACACTACAAAAGTTGTTCTACCTGCTTTCTGGGCTGAGATGGGGAACCGCTGAATTTTGGACTCGGCTGGTGACAAAATGTTCCAAACACACCCCCTGCACAACTCCACCGGGGAAGGTGCCAGACAGGAGTTCTCCTGGTAGTTTTTAAATTGCTCCGGTAGGCATCTGAAAGACACCACAAAAGTTGTTCTACCTGCTTTCTGGGCTGAGATGGGGAATCGCTGAATTTTGGAGTCGGCCGGTGACAAAACGTTCCAAACACACCCCATGCACAACTCCACTAGCGAAGGTGCCAGGGACAAGCTCTGTTGGTAGTTTTTACATTGCTCCGGTAGGCATCTGAAAGACACCACAAAAGTTGTTCTACCTGCTTTCTGGGCTGAGATGGGGAACCGCTGAATTTTGGACTCGGCCGGTGACAAAATGTTCCAAAGACACCCCATGCACAACTCCACCGGGGAAGGTGCCAGACAGGAGTTCTCTTAGTAGTTTTTACACAACATTGGTAGGCACCTGAAAGGCACCACAAAAGTTGTTCTACCTGCTTTCTGGGCTGAGATGGGGAACCGCTGAATTTTGGACTCGGCTGGTGACAAAATGTTCCAAACACACCCCCTGCACAACTCCACCGGGGAAGGTGCCAGACAGGAGTTCTCCTGGTAGTTTTTAAATTGCTCCGGTAGGCATCTGAAAGACACCACAAAAGTTGTTCTACCTGCTTTCTGGGCTGAGATGGGGAATCGCTGAATTTTGGAGTCGGCCGGTGACAAAATGTTCCAAACACACCCCATGCACAACTCCACCGGGGAAGGTGCCAGGGACGAGCTCTGTTGGTAGTTTTTACATTGCTCCGGTAGGCATCTGAAAGACACCACAAAAGTTGTTCTACCTGCTTTCTGGGCTGAGATGGGGAACCGCTGAATTTTGGACTCGGCCGGTGACAAAATGTTCCAAAGACACCCCATGCACAACTCCACCGGGGAAGGTGCCAGACAGGAGTTCTCTTAGTAGTTTTTACACTACCTTGGTAGGGAGCTGAAAGGCAGCACAAAAGTTGTTCTACCTGCTTTCTGGGCTGAGATGGGGAACCGCTGAATTTTGGACTCGGCCGGTGACAAAATGTTCCAAACACACCCCATGCACAACTCCACCGGGGAAGGTGCCAGGCAGGAGTTCTCTTGGTAGTTTTTACACTACCTTGGTAGGCAGCTGAAAGACACCACAAAAGTTGTTCTACCTGCTTTCTGGGCTGAGATGGGGAACCGCTGAATTTTTGGACTCGGCTGGTGACAAAATGTTCCGAACACACCCCATGCACAACTCCACCGGGGAAGGTGCCAGACAGGAGTTCTCCTGGTAGTTTTTACATTGCTCCGGTAGGCAGCTGAAAGACACCACAAAAGTTGTTCTACCTGCTTTCTGGGCTGAGATGGGGAACCGCTGAATTTTGGAGTCGGCCGGTGACAAAATGTTCCAAACACACCCCATGCACAACTCCACCGGGGAAGGTGCCAGACAGGAGTTCTCTTGGTAGTTTTTACACTACCTTGGTAGGCAGCTGAAAGGCACCACAAAAGTTGTTCTACCTGCTTTCTGGGCTGAGATGGGGAATCGCTGAATTTTGGAGTCGGCTGGTGACAAAATGTTCCAAACACACCCCATGCACAACTCCACCGGGGAAGGTGCCAGGCAGGAGTTCTCCTGGTAGTTTTTACATTGCTCCGGTAGGCATCTGAAAGACACCACAAAAGTTGTTCTATCTGCTTTCTGGGCTGAGATGGGGAATCGCTGAATTTTGGACTCGGCCGGTGACAAAATGTTCCAAAGACACCCCATGCACAACTCCACCGGGGAATGTGCCAGACAAGCGTTCTCTTGATAGTTTTTACACTACCTTGGTAGGCATCTGAAAGACACCACAAAAGTTGTTCTACCTGCTTTCTGGGCTGAGATGGGGAAACGCTGAATTTTGGAGTCGGCTGGTGACAAAATGTTCCAAACACACCCCATGCACAACTCCACCGGGGAAGGTGCCAGACAGGAGTTCTCCTGGTAGTTTTTACATTGCTCCGGTAGGCATCTGAAAGACACTACAAAAGTTGTTCTACCTGCTTTCTGGGCTGAGATGGGGAACCGCTGAATTTTGGACTCGGCTGGTGACAAAATGTTCCAAACACACCCCCTGCACAACTCCACCGGGGAAGGTGCCAGACAGGAGTTCTCCTGGTAGTTTTTAAATTGCTCCGGTAGGCATCTGAAAGACACCACAAAAGTTGTTCTACCTGCTTTCTGGGCTGAGATGGGGAACCGCTGAATTTTGGAGTCGGCCGGTGACAAAATGTTCCAAAGACACCCCCTGCACAACTCCACCGGGGAAGGTGCCAGACAAGAGTTCTCTTGAGAGTTTTTACACTACCTTGGTAGGCATCTGAAAGACACCACAAAAGTTGTTCTACCTGCTTTCTGGGCTGAGATGGGGAACCGCTGAATTTTGGACTCGGCCGGTGACAAAATGTTCCAAACACACCCCCTGCACAACTCCACCGGGGAAGGTGCCAGGCAGGAGTTCTCTTGGTAGTTTTTACACTACCTTGGTAGGCATTTGAAAGGCACCACAAAAGTTGTTCTACCTGCTTTCTGGGCTGAGATGGGGATCCGCTGAATTTTGGAGTCGGCTGGTGACAAAATGTTCCAAACACACCCCATGCACAACTCCACCGGGGAAGGTGCCAGACAGGAGTTCTCCTGGTAGTTTTTACATTGCTCCGGTAGGCATCTGAAAGACACCACAAAAGTTGTTCTACCTGCTTTCTGGGCTGAGATGGGGAACCGCTGAATTTTGGACTGGGCCAGTGACAAAATGTTCCAAAGACACCCCATGCACAACTCCACCGGGGAAGGTGCCAGACAGGAGTTCTCTTAATAGTTTTTACACTACCTTGGTAGGCAGCTGAAAGGCACCACAAAAGTTGTTCTACCTGCTTTCTGGGCTGAGATGGGGAACCGCTGAATTTTGGACTCGGCCGGTGACAAAATGTTCCAAACACACCCCCTGCACAACTCCACCGGGGAAGGTGCCAGGCAGGAGTTCTCTTGGTAGTTTTTACACTACCTTGGTAGGCAGCTGAAAGACACCACAAAAGTTGTTCTACCTGCTTTCTGGGCTGAGATGGGGAAACGCTGAATTTTTGGACTCGGCTGGTGACAAAATGTTCCAAACACACCCCATGCACAACTCCACCGGGGAAGGTGCCAGACAGGAGTTCTCCTGGTAGTTTTTACATTGCTCCGGTAGGCAGCTGAAAGACACCACAAAAGTAGTTCTACCTGCTTTCTGGGCTGAGATGGGGAACCGCTGAATTTTGGACTCGGCCGGTGACAAAATGTTCCAAAGACACCCCATGCACAACTCCACCGGGGAATGTGCCAGACAAGCGTTCCCTTGATAGTTTTTACACTACCTTGGTAGGCATCTGAAAGACACCACAAAAGTTGTTCTACCTGCTTTCTGGGCTGAGATGGGGAAACGCTGAATTTTGGACTCGGCTGGTGACAAAATGTTCCAAACACACCCCCTGCACAACTCCACCGGGGAAGGTGCCAGACAGGAGTTCTCCTGGTAGTTTTTACATTGCTCCGGTAGGCATCTGAAAGACACTACAAAAGTTGTTCTACCTGCTTTCTGGGCTGAGATGGGGAACAGCTGAATTTTGGACTCGGCCGGTGACAAAATGTTCCAAACACACCCCCTGCACAACTCCACCGGGGAAGGTGCCAGACAGGAGTTCTCCTGGTAGTTTTTACATTGCTCCGGTAGGCATCTGAAAGACACCAAAAAAGTTGTTCTACCTGCTTTCTGGGCTGAGATGGGGAACCGCTGAATTTTGGAGTCGGCTGGTGACAAAATGTTCCAAACACACCCCATGCACAACTCCACCGGGGAAGGTGCCAGACAGGAGTTCTCTTGGTAGATTTTACACTACCTTGGTAGGGAGCTGAAAGGCAGCACAAAAGTTGTTCTACCTGCTTTCTGGGCTGAGATGGGGAATCGCTGAATTTTGGACTCGGCCGGTGACAAAATGTTCCAAAGACACCCCATGCACAACTCCACCGGGGAAGGTGCCAGACAGGAGTTCTCTTAGTAGTTTTTACACTACCTTGGTAGGCATCTAAAAGACACCACAAAAGTTGTTCTACCTGCTTTCTGGGCTGAGATGGGGAATCGCTGAATTTTGGACTCGGCCGGTGACAAAATGTTCCAAACACACCCCATGCACAACTCCACTAGCGAAGGTGCCAGGGACGAGCTCTTTTGGTAGTTTTTACATTGCTCCGGTAGGCATCAAAAGGACACCACAAAAGTTGTTCTTCCTGCTTTCTGGGCTGAGATGGGGAACCGCTGAATTTTGGAGTCGGCTGGTGACAAAATGTTCCAAACACACCCCATGCAGAACTCCACCGGGGAAGGTGCCAGGCAGGAGTTCTCTTGGTAGATTTTACACTACCTTGGTAGGGAGCTGAAAGGCAGCACAAAAGTTGTTCTACCTGCTTTCTGGGCTGAGATGGGGAATCGCTGAATTTTGGAGTCGGCCGGTGACAAAATGTTCCAAACACACCCCATGCACAACTCCACCGGGGAAGGTGCCAGACAGGAGTTCTCCTGGTAGTTTTTACATTGCTCCGGTAGGCATCTGAAAGACACCACAAAAGTTGTTCTACCTGCTTTCTGGGCTGAGATGGGGAACCGCTGAATTTTGGACTCGGCTGGTGACAAAATGTTCCAAACACACCCCCTGCACAACTCCACCGGGGAAGGTGCCAGACAGGAGTTCTCCTGGTAGATTTTACACTACCTTGGTAGGGAGCTGAAAGGCAGCACAAAAGTTGTTCTACCTGCTTTCTGGGCTGAGATGGGGAATCGCTGAATTTTGGACTCGGCCGGTGACAAAATGTTCCAAACACACCCCCTGCACAACTCCACCGGGGAAGGTGCCAGACAGGAGTTCTCCTGGTAGTTTTTACACTACCTTGGTAGGCACCTGAAAGGCACCACAAAAGTTGTTCTACCTGCTTTCTGGGCTGAGATGGGGAATCGCTGAATTTTGGACTCGGCCGGTGACAAAATGTTCCAAAGACACCCCATGCACAACTCCACCGGGGAAGGTGCCAGACAGGAGTTCTCCTGGTAGTTTTTACATTGCTCCGCTAGGCATCTGAAAGACACCACAAAAGTTGTTCTACCTGCTTTCTGGGCTGAGATGGGGAACCGCTGAATTTTGGAGTCGGCCGGTGACAAAATGTTCCAAACACACCCCATGCACAACTCCACTAGCGAAGGTGCCAGACAGGAGTTCTCCTGGTAGTTTTTACACTACCTTGGTAGGCACCTGAAAGGCACCACAAAAGTTGTTCTACCTGCTTTCTGGGCTGAGATGGGGAACCGCTGAATTTTGGACTCGGCCGGTGACAAAATGTTCCAAACACACCCCATGCACAACTCCACCGGGGAAGGTGCCAGGCAGGAGTTCTCTTGGTAGTTTTTACACTACCTTGGTAGGCATTTGAAAGGCAGCACAAAAGTTGTTCTACCTGCTTTCTGGGCTGAGATGGGGAACCGCTGAATTTTGGACTCGGCCAGAGACAAAATGTTCCAAACACACCCCCTGCACAACTCCACCGGGGAAGGTGCCAGACAGGAGTTCTCCTGGTAGTTTTTACATTGCTCCGGTAGGCAGCTGAAAGACACCACAAAAGTTGTTCTACCTGCTTTCTGGGCTGAGATGGGGAATCGCTGAATTTTGGACTCGGCCGGTGACAAAATGTTCCAAACACACCCCCTGCAAAACTCCACCGGGGAAGGTGCCAGACAAGCGTTCTCTTGATAGTTTTTACACTACCTTGGTAGGCATCTAAAAGACACCACAAAAGTTGTTCTACCTGCTTTCTGGGCTGAGATGGGGAACAGCTGAATTTTGGACTCGGCCGGTGACAAAATGTTCCAAAGACACCCCCTGCACAACTATACCGGGGAAGGTGCCAGACAGGAGTTCTCCTGGTAGTTTTTACATTGCTCCGGTAGGCATCTAAAAGACACCACAAAAGATGTTCTACCTGCTTTCTGGGCTGAGATGGGGAACCGCTGAATTTTGGACTCGGACGGTGACAAAATGTTCCAAACACACCCCCTGCACAACTCCACCGGGGAAGGTGCCAGACAGGAGTTCTCCTGGTAGTTTTTACACTACCTTGGTAGGCACCTGAAAGGCACCACAAAAGTTGTTCTACCTGCTTTCTGGGCTGAGATGGGGAATCGCTGAATTTTGGACTCGGCCGGTGACAAAATGTTCCAAACACACCCCATGCACAACTCCACCGGGGAAGGTGCCAGGCAGGAGTTCTCCTGGTAGTTTTTACATTGCTCCGGTAGGCATCTGAAAGACACCACAAAAGTTGTTCTACCTGCTTTCTGGGCTGAGATGGGGAACCGCTGAATTTTGGACTCGGCCGGTGACAAAATGTTCCAAACACACCCCCTGCACAACTCCACCGGGGAAGGTGCCAGACAGGAGTTCTCTTAGTAGTTTTTACACTACCTTGGTAGGCAGCTGAAAGGCACCACAAAAGTTGTTCTACCTGCTTTCTGGGCTGAGATGGGGAACCGCTGAATTTTGGACTCAGCCGGTGACAAAATGTTCCAAACACACCCCATGCACAACTCCACTAGCGCAGGTGCCAGACAGGAGTTCTCCTGGTAGTTTTTACACTACCTTGGTAGGCACCTGAAAGGCACCACAAAAGTTGTTCTACCTGCTTTCTGGGCTGAGATGGGGAACCGCTGAATTTTGGAGTCGGCCGGTGACAAAATGTTCCAAACACACCCCATGCACAACTCCACCGGGGAAGGTGCCAGGCAGGAGTTCTCTTGGTAGTTTTTACACTACCTTGGTAGGCATTTGAAAGACACCAAAAAAGTTGTTCTACCTGCTTTCTGGGCTGAGATGGGGAACCGCTGAATTTTTGGGCTCGGCTGGTGACAAAATATTCCGAACACACCCCATGCACAACTCCACCGGGGAAGGTGCCAGACAGGAGTTCTCCTGTAGTTTTTACATTGCTCCGGTAGGCAGCTGAAAGACACCACAAAAGTTGTTCTACCTGCTTTCTGGGCTGAGATGGGGAAATGCTGAATTTTGGACTCGGCCGGTGACAAAATGTTCCAAAGACACCCCCTGCACAACTATACTGGGGAAGGTGCCAGACAGGAGTTCTCCTGGTAGTTTTTACATTGCTCCGGTAGGCATCTAAAAGACACCACAAAAGATGTTCTACCTGCTTTCTGGGCTGAGATGGGGAACCGCTGAATTTTGGACTCGGCCGGTGACAAAATGTTCCAAACACACCCCCTGCACAACTCCACCGGGGAAGGTGCCAGGCAGGAGTTCTCTTAGTAGTTTTTACACTACCTTGGTAGGCACCTGAAAGGCACCACAAAAGTTGTTCTACCTGCTTTCTGGGCTGAGATGGGGAATCGCTGAATTTTGGAGTCGGCCGGTGACAAAATGTTCCAAAGACACCCCATGCACAACTCCACCGGGGAAGGTGCCAGACAGGAGTTCTCCTGGTAGTTTTTACATTGCTCCGGTAGGCATCTGAAAGACACCACAAAAGTTGTTCTACCTGCTTTCTGGGCTGAGATGGGGAACCGCTGAATTTTGGACTCGGCTGGTGACAAAATGTTCCAAACACACCCCCTGCACAACTCCACCGGGGAAGGTGCCAGACAGGAGTTCTCTTAGTAGTTTTTACACTACCTTGGTAGGCAGCTGAAAGGCACCACAAAAGTTGTTCTACCTGCTTTCTGGGCTGAGATGAGGAACCGCTGAATTTTGGACTCGGCCGGTGACAAAATGTTCCAAACACACCCCATGCACAACTCCACTAGCGAAGGTGCCAGGCAGGAGTTCTCTTGGTAGTTTTTACACTACCTTGGTAGGCAGCTGAAAGGCACCACAAAAGTTGTTCTACCTGCTTTCTGGGCTGAGATGGGGAACCGCTGAATTTTGGACTCGGCCGGTGACAAAATGTTCCAAACACACCCCATGCACAACTCCACCGGGGAAGGTGCCAGGCAGGAGTTCTCTTGGTAGTTTTTACACTACCTTGGTAGGCACCTGAAAGGCAGCACAAAAGTTGTTCTACCTGCTTTCTGGGCTGAGATGGGGAACCGCTGAATTTTTGGGCTCGGCTGGTCACAAAATATTCCGAACACACCCCATGCACAACTCCACCGGGGAAGGTGCCAGACAGGAGTTCTCTTAATAGTTTTTACACTACCTTGGTAGGCAGCTAAAAGGCACCACAAAAGTTGTTCTACCTGCTTTCTGGGCTGAGATGGGGAACCGCTGAATTTTGGACTCGGCCGGTGACAAAATGTTCCAAACACACCCCATGCACAACTCCACCGGGGAAGGTGCCAGGGACGAGCTCTGTTGGTAGTTTTTACATTGCTCCGGTAGGCATCAAAAGGACACCACAAAAGTTGTTCTACCTGCTTTCTGGGCTGAGATGGGGAATCGCTGAATTTTGGACTCGGCCGGTGACAAAATGTTCCAAAGACACCCCATGCACAACTCCACCGGGGAAGGTGCCAGGCAGGAGTTCTCTTGGTAGTTTTTACACTACCTTGGTAGGCATTTGAAAGGCACCACAAAAGTTGTTCTACCTGCTTTCTGGGCTGAGATAGGGAACAGCTGAATTTTGGACTCGGCTGGTGACAAAATGTTCCAAACACACCCCCTGCACAACTCCACCGGGGAAGGTGCCAGACAGGAGTTCTCCTGGTAGTTTTTACATTGCTCCGGTAGGCATCTGAAAGACACCACAAAAGTTGTTCTACCTGCTTTCTGGGCTGAGATGGGGAACCGCTGAATTTTGGACTCGGCCAGTGACAAAATGTTCCAAAGACACCCCATGCACAACTCCACCGGGGAAGGTGCCAGACAGGAGTTCTCTTAGTAGTTTTTACACTACCTTGGTAGGCACCTGAAAGGCACCACAAAAGTTGTTCTACCTGCTTTCTGGGCTGAGATGGGGAACCGCTGAATTTTGGACTCGGCCGGTGACAAAATGTTCCAAAGACACCCCATGCACAACTCCACCGGGGAAGGTGCCAGGCAGGAGTTCTCTTAATAGTTTTTACACTACCTTGGTAGGCATTTGAAAGGCACCACAAAAGTTGTTCTACCTGCTTTCTGGGCTGAGATGGGGAACCGCTGAATTTTTGGGCTCGGCTGGTGACAAAATATTCCGAACACACCCCATGCACAACTCCACCGGGGAAGGTGCCAGACAGGAGTTCTCCTGTAGTTTTTACATTGCTCCGGTAGGCAGCTGAAAGACACCACAAAAGTTGTTCTACCTGCTTTCTGGGCTGAGATGGGGAAACGCTGAATTTTGGACTCGGCCGGTGACAAAATGTTCCAAAGACACCCCATGCACAACTCCACCGGGGAAGGTGCCAGACAGGAGTTCTCTTAATAGTTTTTACACTACCTTGGTAGGCAGCTAAAAGGCACCACAAAAGTTGTTCTACCTGCTTTCTGGGCTGAGATGGGGAACCGCTGAATTTTGGACTTGGCCGGTGACAAAATGTTCCAAACACACCCCCTGCACAACTCCACCGGGGAAGGTGCCAGGGACGAGCTCTGTTGGTAGTTTTTACATTGCTCCGGTAGGCATCAAAAGGACACCACAAAAGTTGTTCTACCTGCTTTCTGGGCTGAGATGGGGAATCGCTGAATTTTGGACTCGGCCGGTGACAAAATGTTCCAAAGACACCCCATGCACAACTCCACCGGGGAAGGTGCCAGACAGGAGTTCTCCTGGTAGTTTTTACACTACCTTGGTAGGCATTTGAAAGGCACCACAAAAGTTGTTCTACCTGCTTTCTGGGCTGAGATAGGGAACAGCTGAATTTTGGACTCGGCTGGTGACAAAATGTTCCAAACACACCCCCTGCACAACTCCACCGGGGAAGGTGCCAGACAGGAGTTCTCCTGGTAGTTTTTACATTGCTCCGGTAGGCATCTGAAAGACACCACAAAAGTTGTTCTACCTGCTTTCTGGGCTGAGATGGGGAACCGCTGAATTTTGGACTCGGCCAGTGACAAAATGTTCCAAAGACACCCCATGCACAACTCCACCGGGGAAGGTGCCAGACAGGAGTTTCTCTTAGTAGTTTTTACACTACCTTGGTAGGCACCTGAAAGGCACCACAAAAGTTGTTCTACCTGCTTTCTGGGCTGAGATGGGGAACCGCTGAATTTTGGACTCGGCCGGTGACAAAATGTTCCAAAGACACCCCATGCACAACTCCACCGGGGAAGGTGCCAGACAGGGAGTTCTCTTAATAGTTTTTTACACTACCTTGGTAGGCAGCTGAAAGGCACCACAAAAGTTGTTCTACCTGCTTTCTGGGCTAGAGATGGGGAACCGCTGAATTTTTGGACTCGGCTGGTGACAAAATGTTCCGAACACACCCCATGCACAACTCCACCGGGGAAGGTGCCAGACAGGAGTTCTCTTGGTAGTTTTTACATTGCTTCCGGTAGGCATCTGAAAGACACCACAAAAGTTGTTCTATCTGCTTTCTGGGCTGAGATGGGGAATCGCTGAATTTTGGACTCGGCCGGTGACAAAATGTTCCAAAGACACCCCATGCACAACTCCACCGGGGAATGTGCCAGACAAGCGTTCTCTTGATAGTTTTTACACTACCTTGGTAGGCATCTGAAAGACACCACAAAAGTTGTTCTACCTGCTTTCTGGGCTGAGATGGGGAAACGCTGAATTTTGGACTCGGCTGGTGACAAAATGTTCCAAACACACCCCCTGCACAACTCCACCGGGGAAGGTGCCAGACAGGAGTTCTCCTGGTAGTTTTTACATTGCTCCGGTAGGCATCTGAAAGACACCACAAAAGTTGTTCTACCTGCTTTCTGGGCTGAGATGGGGAACAGCTGAATTTTGGAGTCGGCTGGTGACAAAATGTTCCAAACACACCCCCATGCACAACTCCACCGGGGAAGGTGCCAGGCAGGAGTTCTCCTGGTAGTTTTTACATTGCTCTGGTAGGCATCTGAAAGGCACCACAAAAGTTGTTCTACCTGCTTTCTGGGCTGAGATGGGGAACCCCTGAATTTTGGAGTCGGCTGGTGACAAAATGTTCCAAAGACACCCCCCTGCAGAACTCCACCGGGGAAGGTGCCAGACAAGAGTTCTCTTGATAGTTTTTTACACTACCTTGGTAGGCATCTGAAAGACACCACAAAAGTTGTTCTACCTGCTTTCTGGGCTGAGATGGGGAACCGCTGAATTTTGGACTCGGCCGGTGACAAAATGTTCCAAACACACCCCCTGCACAACTGGAAGGTGCCAGACAGGAGTTCTCTTAGTAGTTTTTACACTACCTTGGTAGGCATCTGAAAGACACCACAAAAGTTGTTCTACCTGCTTTCTGGGCTGAGATGGGGAACCGCTGAATTTTGGAGTCGGCCGGTGACAAAATGTTCCAAACACACCCCATGCACAACTCCACTAGCGAAGGTGCCAGACAGGAGTTCTCCTGGTAGTTTTTACACTACCTTGGTAGGCAGCTGAAAGGCACCACAAAAGTTGTTCTACCTGCTTTCTGGGCTGAGATGGGGAACCGCTGAATTTTGGACTCGGCCGGTGACAATATGTTCCAAACACACCCCATGCACAACTCCACCGGGGAAGGTGCCAGGCAGGAGTTCTCTTGGTAGTTTTTACACTACCTTGGTAGGCATTTGAAAGGCACCACAAAAGTTGTTCTACCTGCTTTCTGGGCTGAGATGGGGAACCGCTGAATTTTTGGACTCGGCTGGTGACAAAATGTTCCGAACACACCCCATGCACAACTCCACCGGGGAAGGTGCCAGACAGGAGTTCTCCTGGTAGTTTTTACATTGCTCCGGTAGGCATCTGAAAGACACCACAAAAGTTGTTCTACCTGCTTTCTGGGCTGAGATGGGGAATCGCTGAATTTTGGACTCGGCCGGTGACAAAATGTTCCAAACACACCCCCTGCAAAACTCCACCGGGGAAGGTGCCAGACAAGCGTTCTCTTGATAGTTTTTACACTACCTTGGTAGGCATCTAAAAGACACCACAAAAGTTGTTCTACCTGCTTTCTGGGCTGAGATGGGGAACAGCTGAATTTTGGAGTCGGCCGGTGACAAAATGTTCCAAAGACACCCCCTGCACAACTATACCGGGGAAGGTGCCAGACAGGAGTTCTCCTGGTAGTTTTTACATTGCTCCGGTAGGCATCTGAAAGACACCACAAAAGATGTTCTACCTGCTTTCTGGGCTGAGATGGGGAACGGCTGAATTTTGGACTCGGCCGGTGACAAAATGTTCCAAACACACCCCATGCACAACTCCACCGGGGAAGGTGCCAGACAGGAGTTCTCCTGGTAGTTTTTACACTACCTTGGTAGGCACCTGAAAGGCACCACAAAAGTTGTTCTACCTGCTTTCTGGGCTGAGATGGGGAATCGCTGAATTTTGGACTCGGCCGGTGACAAAATGTTCCAAAGACACCCCATGCACAACTCCACCGGGGAAGGTGCCAGGCAGGAGTTCTCCTGGTAGTTTTTACATTGCTCCGGTAGGCATCTGAAAGACACCACAAAAGTTGTTCTACCTGCTTTCTGGGCTGAGATGGGGAACCGCTGAATTTTGGACTCGGCCGGTGACAAAATGTTCCAAACACACCCCATGCACAACTCCACCGGGGAAGGTGCCAGACAGGAGTTCTCTTAGTAGTTTTTACACTACCTTGGTAGGCAGCTGAAAGGCACCACAAAAGTTGTTCTACCTGCTTTCTGGGCTGAGATGGGGAACCGCTGAATTTTGGAGTCGGCCGGTGACAAAATGTTCCAAACATACCCCATGCACAACTCCACTAGCGAAGGTGCCAGACAGGAGTTCTCCTGGTAGTTTTTACACTACCTTGGTAGGCACCTGAAAGGCACCACAAAAGTTGTTCTACCTGCTTTCTGGGCTGAGATGGGGAACCGCTGAATTTTGGACTCGGCCGGTGACAAAATGTTCCAAACACACCCCATGCACAACTCCACCGGGGAAGGTGCCAGGCAGGAGTTCTCTTGGTAGTTTTTACACTACCTTGGTAGGCATTTGAAAGGCACCACAAAAGTTGTTCTACCTGCTTTCTGGGCTGAGATGGGGAAACGCTGAATTTTTGGACTCGGCTGGTGACAAAATGTTCCGAACACACCCCATGCACAACTCCACCGGGGAAGGTGCCAGACAGGAGTTCTCCTGGTAGTTTTTACATTGCTCCGGTAGGCATCTGAAAGACACCACAAAAGTTGTTCTACCTGCTTTCTGGGCTGAGATGGGGAATCGCTGAATTTTGGACTCGGCCGGTGACAAAATGTTCCAAACACACCCCCTGCAAAACTCCACCGGGGAAGGTGCCAGACAAGCGTTCTCTTGATAGTTTTTACACTACCTTGGTAGGCATCTAAAAGACACCACAAAAGTTGTTCTACCTGCTTTCTGGGCTGAGATGGGGAACAGCTGAATTTTGGAGTCGGCCGGTGACAAAATGTTCCAAAGACACCCCCTGCACAACTATACCGGGGAAGGTGCCAGACAGGAGTTCTTCTGGTAGTTTTTACATTGCTCCGGTAGGCATCTGAAAGACACCACAAAAGATGTTCTACCTGCTTTCTGGGCTGAGATGGGGAACGGCTGAATTTTGGACTCGGCCGGTGACAAAATG